>NC_135535.1:118541045-118841045 GCF_045843805.1 Urocitellus parryii | reverse complement strand
GCTCGTGTACATCCTGCACTTCCTGGCATTTTTTTGGGGGAGTGTACAGATAGAAAGGGGTTGGTCCGTGGGAGGTGACGAAGTCGCCCACTCCCCGGGGCACCATTTCGTCCCTGGATTGTCCAGTAGACCTTGGGGCGGGCCCCTGTTCCTGTTTTGAGGGCAGCGGCCAGAACCTGTCTAGTAATATGAGCTCCATCAATATCCTTACACGCTCGAATCATGTCATCAACACTCTTTGCTCTGGTAGATTTAATAGCATTTTGGCAATAGGAGTTTACATTTTTAAGAGCCAATTGCTTAATGACCAGCGTGGCTTGTTCCAAGTTAGGGAATATTTTCCCTGCCACCTGCATCAATCAGGCAATGAAGTCAGAATAAGGCTCAGAGGGTCCTTGAGCAATTTTTGAAATTTTTGTTTTAGCATTTGAAATAGGTAGAGCCTTCCAAGCCTAAATGGCTGCTGTAGCTATCTGAGCATAGACCCCAGGATTATAATTAATTTGTTGATTCATGATAGCATATTGTCCCAAGCCTGTTAACATTTCAAAGTTAAGCCGTGGGAAGCTGGCATCCTGATTGACTCGGGCTAGCTCGTGACACCTCTCTTGATTTTCACTTTTCCACAACAAAAAATCCCCTCCGGACAACACAGCCATGAAAAGCTGTTGCCAGTCACTAGGTGTCGGCTGATTGGCAGAGAAAAACACGAAGAGAGTCAATGTAAAGGGGGCATGGGGTCTGTAATTAGGAACTGCCTCCTTTAGTTGTTTAATATCCTTAAAGGCTAGAGGAACATGCACTCTGGCCAGCTGTCCATCGGCATCCAGGTTTTTAATTACTGGGAAGTTTGGGCCGTCTTAGGCTGCCACCGAACACCCCCCAGCCTTCTGGGGTTGTCCTTGTCCCAAACGGGGTTATAAGGAGGGAGCGTGACAGCGATCAGGGCTGTAGGTGCTTTAAATCTTGACTTTTTCAATCTACCCTCCAGTTCCTCTATCTCCCTTTCCAGTTCTTCCTCCTGCCAGCTGTTACCATGGAGCCCAGTTAGTAACTCCCTTATCTTAGAAATGTAGTCAGCACTGTGAAGCCCAGCTCAAGGCCAGAGGCCTTGTTTACATATTTTTGTGAAAAACTAGTAAAGGAGTGTCCAGCGCCTGGAGTGCTGATTTTTTCAGACAGTGGCCAAGTAAAACAGGGCAACATGAAAATAGGAAATTTTATCTATATTGAACTTTTTTGTAGAGATTTTTTTTTTTTTGCTAAGAGTCCTAAAATCAGCCATGGTGAATATTCTGGAGAAGGTCAGTTAAGACTTTTTTGTGGGCCTGGTAGGGAGGGGGAAGATGAGAAGGAGGGGTTGAGAGCGGCTAGGGTGGATCCAATTCCTCAGAACTGTCCGAGCTACTTGTGTCCTTAGGAGTTTTTAACTCAGTCAAGTCCGGATAGAGCCTTCTCCTCTGTTTAACTTCAGACTCCCTTATCTGTTCACCACTCTTACTCCTAAGACTTTCTGCTACCTCGCTATGTGACCCCTCCGATTTTTCTTCATGCAATTGCTCAAGAACGGCCTGACCCTCGCTCACAGCTTTCTGGCATTTACCATCCATTATACACCCCCTCACTAATTTCCAAAGCGGAATGGTACTGCCCCTTAAAGTTCCTTGTTTGTAAGCGAAATCCAGATCTTTCCCTAATTTGTCCCAACTGGGAATAGTAAGGCTGCCCGAAAATGCAAACCACGGTGCAGCAATATCTGTCTTCTGTAAAAATCTCTCTAAAGTACTACGTTTCACTTCCAGGCCCTTGGAACGTAACAGGTCATCTAGGGCCAGGAGGAGCGGACTTGAAGATGCAACACCCATGACACAACAACAAAAGACGCACAAAAAACAAAAGCGAAATGACACAACAAAAGAAACACAGAAAACAAAAGTGAAAGTACACAGTGCAGCTGCAATAAATGTGAGGCTCTCTCTTTCTTTGTAGAGGAGCTGACCCCGCTTTGGTCGCGGATCCCGCTTACTGGGACTATCCCCGCTTTGGTCGCGGATCCCACTCACCTGGGACTAACCGGTGCACCGCCCCTGACTGACTGAAAGTTCTGGTTCCCGGGTTTCGGCACCACTTGTCGCGACCCCTTGCCCGCAAGGAAGACGCAACTCAGGAATCTTCTTTCAGCAGTTTATTCAGGTCCTTGATACCTTTTCTTCTAACCCTCGGATGTCCCTCCCAGCCTTAATAAAGCACCTCAAGCCCCAATGCAAAGCTGCCACGACGCAACTTTCTCATAGGGTGTTGAAAAACCATGTGCCAACTCTCCCAAATTAGGAGTTGTTTGTCACAAACCACAGCGGAGCCAGCGCCATCTTGTAATGGCAACCATAGTC
The DNA here is from genome assembly GCF_045843805.1 of Urocitellus parryii. NCBI lineage: Eukaryota > Metazoa > Chordata > Mammalia > Rodentia > Sciuridae > Urocitellus > Urocitellus parryii. Next base: position 118,838,655 of record NC_135535.1, on the reverse strand, counting down.
TGCAAAAGCGGCAGAAGCGGCTCACCACACTCTAATCCTAACACTATCTCTAACCCTAGCCCTAAACCTAACCCTATCCCTAAAAAAAATCCCTTAACTGTTTAAAGAACCATTGATCCTAGAAGTTTCAATAGTGTGAACCATAGTGTGGCCATAAAAGAGATGAATCCTGTGCCATATCAAAGACATCTGACTAATAATTGGTTTAGGTATTTCAGTAAATGGGTATTTTCCTGTTTTTCAATAGAGTGCTCTTGGAAAAAGCTGTTTTTGCATGCTTCAGTTTAGGGCTACTTCATCAAGAAAAAAACAAGAAAATGCATTCTCAGACCAAGTTCAGTGTGTGGAGTTTCCAGCAGCAAGCAGAAACACTGTTTGATCTGCAGCTTGATATCCATTCACCCATTTAGGTCAAAATGCAATGAAACCTGAAAATACAAACTATTCCTGACAGCAAACAGTTGCACCTAGAAGACCCAACTTGGAAAGCATAGTTACACTAGGTTAATGATGAATCATCCCAAGTAACAAAGAAATTAGCCCCAAACAAACTCTAACCCTAACACTAGCTCTAACCCTAGTCCTAACCCTATCCCTATCCCTAACACTTTTCCTAATCTATTTAGAGAACCATTGATTCTAGGAGTCCCAAAAGTGTGGAGCATAGTACAGCCAGAAAAGCAATGAATCCTATGCAGTACCAAAGACATCTGACAAGATAATTTGATTAGATATTTCAGTAAATGGGTATTTTCCATTTTTTTCATAGAGTGCTCTCGGTAAAAGTTGTTTTTGCATGCTTCAGCTTAGGGCTACTTCACCAAGAAAGAAACAACACAATTCATTCTGAGATCTGGTTTACTATGTGAAATTTCAAGCAGCAAGAACAAACCCTGTTTGATTTCCAGCTCAATTTCCATTCACCCTTATAGGTCAAAATGCAGTGAAACCTGAAAATACAAACTGTTCCAGACATCAAACAGTTGAACCTAGAAGGCCCAAATTTGGTGAACATAGGTAGGCTAGGTAAAAGATGAATCCTGCCCAGTATCAAAGAAACTAGACAAAAACTAACTCTAAAAATAACACAAGCTGTCACCTAGCCCTAAAACTGACACTAACCCTCCACTGTTTAGAGAACCATTGATGTTTGGAATCCCAAATTTAGGGAGCCTATTGAGCTAGCAAACACATGAATTCCTGCACATTAGCAAGGATATGTGACCAATGAATTGTAGGAGGAATTTCAGTAACTGGGTATTTCCCTGTTTCTTAAAGAGTGCTCTTGGACAAACTTGATTTTGTGTTCTTCAACTTTGGGCTTCTTCTACAAGAACCAGTGAACAGTTGCACCTAGAAGGCCCAAACTTGGCAAGCATAGTTAGGCTAGGTTCAAGATGATTCCTCCTCAGTATCAAAGAAATTAGCACAAAACTAACTGTATCCCTAACACTATATCTAAACCTAGCTCTAAACCTAACCCTATCCCTAACAATATCCATTAACTGTTTAGAGAACTGTGGATCCTAGAAGTCCCAATAGTGTGGAGCATAGTAGTGCCAGCAAAAGAGAGGAATCCTGTGCCATATCAAAGACATCTGACTAAATAATTTTATTACGTATTTCAGTAAATGTTTATTTTCCAGTTTTTTTCATAGAGTGCTCTTGGAAAAAGTTGTTTTTGTATGCTTCAGCTTAGGGCTACTTCAAAAAGAAAGAAACAAGACAATGCATTATGAGACCTGTTTCAGTGTGTGAAGTTTCAAAGAGCAAGCACAAACCCTGTTTGATTTCCAGCTCGATTTATAACCCGTATAGGTCAAAATGCAGTGAAACCTGAAAATACAAACTGTTGCTGACAGTGAAAACTTGCATCTAGAAGGCCCAAACTTGGTGAGCATAATTAGTCTAGGTAAAAGATGAATCCTGGCCAGTATAAAAAAACTAGACAAAAACTCACTCTAATCATAACACAAGCTGTCACCCTAGAACTAAACCTACCACAAACCCTGACACTCACACTAACCTGTTTAGAGAACCATTGATGCTTGGAGTCAAAAACTTGCAGAGCCTAGTGGGCTAGAAAATAGATGAATACCTGCACATTATCAAAGAAATCTGAGCAAAGAATTGTAGGAGGAATTTCTGTAACTGGGTATTTCCCTGTTTTCTTAAAGAATGGTCTTGGATAAAGTTTTTTTTGTGATTCAGCTTTGGGCTTCTTCTACAAGAAAGAAACCAGACAATGCTCATGGAGAACTGATTGAGTTTCTAAAGTTTCAATCAGCCAGCACAAACCCTGTTTGATTTAAGGCTTGATTCTCATTCACCCATATAGTTCCAAAGGCAGTGAAACCTGAAAATTCGAACTGTTTCTGTCAGCGAACTGTTGCACTTAAAAGGCCCCAACTTGGCTAGCATAGTTAGGCTAGGTTAAAGTTGAATCCTCCCCAGTATCAAATAAATTAGCCCAAAACTAACTCTAAACCTAACATTACCTTTTACCCTAGCCCTAACCCTAACCCTAACCCAATCCCTAAATCTATCCCTAATCTTTTAGAGAACCATCGATCCTAGGAAGCACAGAAGTGTGGAGCATACTGGGGTCAGCAAGGTGATGAGTCCTATGTAGTATTAAAGATATCTGACTAAATAATTTGGTTAGGTATTTATGTAAGTGGGTATTTTCCTAGTTTTTTATAAAGTGTTCTCAGATTAAGTTGTTTTTGCATGCTTCAGCTTAGGGCTACTTCAACAAGAAAGAAAGAAGACAATGAATTCTGAGATCTGACTGAGTGTGTGAAGTTTCAGGCAGCAAGCACAAACCCTGTTCAAATTCCAGCTCGATTTCCATTCACCCGTATAGGTCAAAATGCAGTGAAACTTGAAAATACAAACTGTTCCTGACAGTGAACCCTTACACCTAGAAGGTCCAGAATTGGTGACCATAGTTAGGCTAGGTAAAAGATGAATCTTGCTCAGGATCAAATAACCTAGACAAAAACTAACTCTAACAACAAAACAAGCTGTCACCCTGCACTAAAACTAACACAAACCCTGAAACTAACCCTAACCTGTTTAGAGAACCATTGATCCTTGGAGTCCCAAACTGTGTAGCCTAGTGGGCTAGGAAACAGATGAATTTCTGCATATAATCAATGAAATATGACCAAAGAATTGGGGGAGTAATTTCAGTAACTGGGTATTTCCCTGTGCACTTGGATAAAGTTGTTTTTGTGTGCTTCACCTTTGGACTTCTTCTATAAGAAACAAACCAGACAATACTCACAGAGAACTGATTGAGTGTGTGATGTTTCAAGTAGACAGCACAAATCCTGTTTGATTTAAGGCTTGATTCCCATTCTCCTGTATAGTTCCAAATGCAGTGAAACCTGAAAATAAAAACTTTTCCTAACAACGAACAGTTGTAAATAGAAGGTCCAAACTTGGCAAGCAGAGATAGGATAGGGAAAAGATGAATCCTCCCAAGTATCAAAGAAATTAGCCAAAAAAATCTCTAACCCTAACACTAGATAGAACCCTAGCCCTAATCCTAACTCTATCCCTAAATTAACCACTAAATTGTTTAGGGAACCATTGATCCAAGGAGCTCCAAAAGATTGGAACAGAGTGGGGCCATCAAAGTTATGAATTTTATGCAGTATCAAAAATATCTGAGTGAATAATTTGATTAGTTATTTCAGTAAATGGGTATTTTTCTCTTTTTTATAGAGTGCTCTCAGATTAAGTTGTTTTTCCATGCTTCATCTTAGGGCTACTTCAGAAAAATAAAGAAGACAATGCATTCTGACCCCTGATTCAACGTGTGAAATTTTAAGCAGCAAGCACAAATTCCAGCTCAATTTCCATTCATCTGTATAGGTAAAAAAGAAATGAAACCTGAAAATACAAACTGTTCCTGACAGTGAACACTTGCACCTAAAAGGTCCAAACATGGGGAGCATAGTTAGAATAGGTAAAAGATGAATCCTTCCCAGTATAAAAGAAACTAGACAAAAATAACTCTAACCATAAAACAAGCTCTCACCCTAGACCTAAAAGTAACACAAACCCTGACTCTAACCCTAAGTTGCTTAGAAGACTATTGATCTTTGTAGTCCCAAACTTGGGTAGCCTAGGTGGCCTAGCAAACAGATGAATTCCTATGCAATATCAAAGAAATATGACCAAATCATTGGGGGAGTAATTTCAATAACTGGGCATTTCCCTGTTTTCTTATAGAGTTCTCTTGGATAAACTTGTTTTTGTGTGCTTCAACTTGGGCTTCTTTTACAGAAACAAACCAGACAATGTTTGTGGAGAACTGATTAAGAGTGTGAAGTTTCAAGTAACTAGCACGGACCCTGTTTGATTTCAGACTCAATTCCCATTCACCCATATAGTTCCAAAGGCAGTGAAACCTGAAAATACAAACTGTTCCTGACAGCGAACAGTTGAACCTAGAAGGTAGAAACTTGGCGAGCATAGTTACGCTAGGAAACAAATGAATCCTGCCCAGTATCAAAGAAATTAACCCAAAACTAACTCTAACACTAACAGTAGCTCTAACCCTATCCCTAAACCTAACCCTATCCCTAACACTATCACTAAACTTTTTATAGAACCATTGATCTTAGGAGTACCAAAAATGTGTTGCTTAGTCTGGAGCCAGCAAAGTGATAAACCCTGTAGAGTATCAAAGATATCTGAGAAAATAAATTGGTGAAGTACTTCAGTAAATGGAATTTTTCTGTTTTTTCATAAAGTGTTCTTGGAAAAAGTTTTTTTTTTTTTTGCATGTTTCATCTTAAGGCTATTTCAACAAGAAAGGAAAAAGACAATGCATTCTGAAACCTAGTTCAGTGTGTAAAGTTTCAAGCAGCTAGCACACACCCTGTTCTCTTTCCATCTTTATTTGCATTCACCCATACAGGTCGAAATGCAGTGAATCCTGAAAATACAAACTGTTACTGACAGTGAACCCTTGCACTTAGAAGATCCAAACTTGGTGACCAGAATTAGGCTAGGTAAAAGATGAATCCTGCCTAGGGTCAAAGAAACTAGACATAAACTAACTCTAACAAAACACAAGCTGTCACACTGCCATAAAACGAACACGAATCCTGAAACTAACCCTAAACTGTTTAGAGAAACTTTGATCCTTGGAGTCCCAAAGTTGGGGAGCCTAGTGGGCTAGCAAACTGCTGAATTTCTGCACATTTTCAAATAAATCTGACCAAAGAATTGGGGGAGGAATTTCAGTAACTTGGTATTTCCCTGTTTTCTCATAGAGTGCTCTTGGATAAAGTTGTTTTTCTGTGCTTCAGCTTTGGGCTTATTCTACAAGAAAGAAACCAGACAATGCTCATGGAAAACTAATAGAGTGTGTGAAGTTTCAAGCAGCTAGGACAAATCCTATTTCATTTCAGGCTCAATTCCCATTCAACCACATAGTTCCAAATACAGTGATACCTGAAAATACAAACTGTTCCTGACAGCAAACATTTGCACCTGGAAGGCTGAAACTTGGTGAGCAGAGTTAGGCTACATAAAAGATGTATCCTGCCCAGTATCAAAGAAATCAGCCCCAAACTAACTCTAACCTTAACACTGGTTCTAACCCTAGCCCTTACCTAACCCTATTCCTAACACTCTCCCTAAATTGTTTACAGAACCATTGATCCTAGGAGTCCAAAATGTGTGGAGCAGAGTAGGGCCACTAAACATATATATCCTGTGCAGTGTCAAAGACATCTGATGAAATAATCTGGTTAGGTATTTCAGTAAATGTGTATTTTTTCTGTTTTTTTCAGAAAGTGCTCTCAGAAAAAGTTGTTTTGCATGCTTCAGCTTAGGGCTACTTCACCAAGAATGAAAAAAAAAAAGGCAATACATACTGAGATCTGATTGAGTGTGTGAAGTTTCAAGCAGCAAGCACAAACTCTATTCGATTTTCAGCTGAAATATCCATTCACCCATATAGGTTAAAATGCAGTGAAACCTGAAAATACAAACTGTTCCTGACTGCAAACACTTGCACCGAGAAGGCCCAAACTTGGCAAGCATATTTAGGCTAGTTTGTAAAAGATGCATGCTGCCCAGTATGAAAGAAACTAGACAAAACTAACTCTAACCATAATACAAGCTGTCAACCTAGCCCTAAAACTAACACAAACCCTAACACTAACCCTAACCTGTTTAGAGAACCATTAATCCTTGGAGTCCCAAACGTGGTGAATCAAGTGGGCTAGCAAGCAGATGAATTCCTGTGCTTTGTCAAAGAAATCTGACCAAAGAATTTGGGGAGGAATTTCAGTAACTTGCTATTTCCCTGTTTTCTTGTAGAAACTTGTTTTTGTGTGCTTCAGTTTTGGACTTCCTCTACTCATGTTTGAACTTGGTTTTGTGTGCTTCAGTTTTGGGCTTCCTTTACTAGAATGAAACCAGACAATGCTCATGGAGAAATGACTGAGTGTGTGAAGTTTCAAGCAGCTAGCACAAACGCTGTTTGATTTCCAGGTGGAATTCCATTAACTCATATAGGTCAAAATGCAGTGATATCTGAAAATACAAACTGTTCCTGACAGTGAACAGTTGCACCTATAAGGCCAAAACTTGGTGAGCACAGTTAGGCTAGGTAAAATATGAATCCTGCTCATATCAAATAAATCAGCCCAAAATTAACTCTAACCATAACACTAGCTGTAACCCTAGACCTAACCCTAACCCTAATCCTAGTACTATCCCTAAACTCTTTAGAGAACCATTGATCCTAAAAGTTTCAAAAGTGTGGAGCACAGTTGGGTTAGCAAACAGATGAATCCTGTGGTGTATCAAAGACATCTGACTAAATAATTTGGTTAGGTACTTCAGTAAATGGGTATTTTTTGGGTTTTTGGTAGAGTGCTCTCATATTAAGGTGTTTTTGCTTGCTTCATCTTAGGGCTACTTCAACAAGAAAAAACGAGACAATGCATACTGAGACTTGATTGAGTGTGTGAAATTTCAAGCAGCAAGAACAAACCCTGTTTGATTTCTAGCTTGATTTCCATTCACCTGTATAGGTCAAAATGCAGTGAAACCTGAAAATAGGAAATGTTCCTGACAACAAACACTTGCAACCAGAAGGCCCAAACTGGGCGAGCATAGTAAGGATAGGTAAAAGATGAATCCTGCACAGTATCAAATAAATTAGCCCAAAACTAACCCTAACCTAACAGTAGTTCAAACATAGTACTAACTCTATCACTAACCATAATCCTATCCCTAAACTGCTTAGAGAACTGTTGATCTTAGGATTCCCAAAGTGTGCAGCATATTGGGGCCAGAAAACAGATGAGTTCTGTGCAGTATCAAAGACATCTGACTAAATAATTTGGTTAGGTATTTCATTAAATGGGTATTTTCCTGTTTTTTCATAGGGTGCTCTCAGATAAAGTTGTTTTTGCATGATTCAGCTTAGGGCTACTTCAACAAGAAAGAAACAAGACAATGCATACTGAAAACTGATTGAGTGTGTAAAGTTTCAAGCAGCATGCTCAAAACCTGTTTGAATTCCAGGTCCATTTCCATTCACCCATATATGTAAAATGCAGTGAAACATGAAATTGCAAACTGTTCCTGAGTATGAACAATTGCATCTAGAAAGCCCAAACTTGGCAAGCATATTTAGGCTAGTTTGTAAAAGATGAATCTTTCCCATTATCAAAAAAACTAGACAAAAACTAACTCTAACCATAACACAAGATGTCACCCTAGCACTAAAACTAAGAAAAACCCTGACACTAACCCAAACCTGTTTAGAGAACCATTGATACTTGGAGTCCCAAACGTGGGGAGCAAAATCCACAAGCAAACAGATGAATTCCTGTGCATTATCAAAGAAATCTGACCAAAGCATTAGGGGAAGAATTACAGTAAATGGATATTTCACTGTTTTTTTTTTGCTTTTGCTTATAAAATTATAAATTTCATTCCAAAAGCCACCAATTCATAAGCTATTTGATAAAAAAAGGTAAAATGAATATCAGAATTTTATTTTATTTTTATTTTTTAAATTTATTTTTTATTGTTGGTTTTTCAAAACATTACATAGCTCTTGATATATCATATTTCACACTTTGATTCAACTGGGTTATGAACTCCCATTTTTACCCCATATACAGATTGCAGAATCACATCAGTTACACTTCCATTGATTTACATATTGACATACTCAAGTCTGTTGTATTCTGCTGCCTTTCCTATCCTGTACTATCCCCCCTCCCCTCCCCTCCCCTCCCCTCTTCTCTCTCTAACCCCTCTACTGTAATTCATTCCTCCCCATTGTATTATTTTTCCCTTTCCCCTCACTTCCTCTTGTATGTAATTTTGTATAACCCTGTGGGTCTCCTTCCATTTCCATGCAATTTCCCTTCTCTCTCCCTTTCCCTCCCACCTCTCATACTTGTTTAATGTTAGGCTGCTTCTCGTGCTCTTCTTCCCTAGTCTGTTCTTAGTTACTCTCCTTATATCAAAGAAGACATTTGGCATTTGTTTTTTAGGGCTTGGCTAGCTTCACTTAGCATAAACTGCTCTAATGCCATCCATTTCCCTGCAAATTACATGATTTTGTCATTTTTTAATGCAGAGTAATACTCCATTGTGTATAAATGCCACATTTTTTTATCCATTCATTTATTGAAGGGCATCTAGGTTGGTCCCACAGTCTTGCTATTGTGAATTGTGCTGCTATGAACATCAATGTAGCAGTGTCCCTGTAGCATGCTCTTTTTAGGTCTTTAGGGAATAGACCAAGAATGGGAATAGCTGGGTCAAATGGTGGTTCCATTCCCAGCTTTCCAAGAAATCTCCATACTGCTTTCCAAATTGGCTGCACCAATTTGCTGTCCCACCAACAATGTGCAAGTGTACCCTTTTCCCCACATCCTAGCCAGCACTTGTTGTTGTTTGACTTCATAATGGCTGCCAATCTTACTGGGGTGAGATGGTATCTTAGGGTGTTTTTGATTTGAATTTCTCTGACTGCTAGAGATGGTGAGCATTTTTCCATGTACTTGTTGATTGATTGTATGTCCTCCTCTGAGAAGTGTCTGTTCAGGTCCTTGGCCCATTTATTGATTGAGTTATTTGTTATCTTATTGTCTAATTTTTTGAGTTCTTTATATACTCTGGATATTAGGGCTCTATCTGAAGTGTGAGGAGTAAAGATCTGTTCCCATGATGTAGGTTCACTATTTACCTCTCTTATTGTTTCTTGTGCTGAGAAAAAACTTTTTAGTTTGAGTGGGTCCCATTTGTTGATTCTAGATGTTAACTCTTGTGCTATGGGTGTCCTGTTGAGGAATTTGGAGCCCTGACCCCACAGTATGTAGGTCATAGCATACTTTTTCTTCTATCAGATGCCATGTCTCTGATTTGATATCAAGCTCCTTGATGCATTTTGAGTTAACTTTTGTGCATGGCGAGAGAAAGGGATTCAGTATCATTTTGTTGCATATGGATTTCCAGTTTTCCCAGCACCATTTGTTGAAGATGCTATCCTTCCTCCATTGCATGCTTTTAGCCCCTTTATCAAATATAAGAAAGTTGTAGTTTTGTGGGTTGGTTTCTGTGTCCTCTATTCTGTACCATTGGTCCACCCGCCTGTTTTGGTACCAGTACCATGCTGTTTTGTTACAATTGCTCTGTAGTATAGTTTGAAGTCTGGTATCACTATACCACCTGATTCACACTTCCTGCTTAGCATTGTTTTTGCTATTCTGGGTCTTTTATTTTTCCATATGAATTTCATGATTGCTTTCTTTATTTCTACAAGAAATGCCATTGGGATTTTGATTGGCATTGCATTACACCTATAGAAAACTTTTGGTAATATCAGCATTTTGATGATGTTAGTTCTGCCTATCCATGAACAGGGTATATTTTTCCATCTTCAAAAACTTCTTCAATTTCTCTCTTTAGGGTTCTGTACTTTTCATTGTATAAGTCTTTCACCTCTTTTGTTAGGTTGATTCCCAAGTATTTTATTATTTTTGAGGATATTGTGAATGGAGTGGTTGTCCTCCTTTCCATTTCAGAGGATTTGTCGCTGATATACAGGAATGCCTTTGATTTATGCGTGTTGATTTTATATCCTGCCACTTTGCTGAATTCATTTATTAGCTCTAATAGTTTCTTTGTAGACCATTTTGGGTCTGCTAGGTATAGAATCATGTCACCTGCAAATAGTGATAATTTAAGTTCTTCTTTTCCTATTTTTATGCCTTTATTTTCTTTCGTCTGTCTAATTGCTCTGGCCAGTGTTTCGAGAACTATGTGGAACACAAGTGGTGAGAGAGGGCATCCCTGTCTTGTTCCAGATTTTAGAGGGAATACCTTCAATTTTTCTCCATTCAGAATGATGCTAGCCTGAGGCTTAGCATAGATTGCTTTTACAATGTTGAGGTTGTGTTCCTGTTATCCCTAGTTTTTCGAGAGTTTTGAACATAAAGGGATGCTGTACTTTGTCGAATGCTTTTTCCGCATCTATCGAGATGATCATATGGTTCTTATTTTTAAGTCTATTGATGTGGTGAATAACATTTATTGATTTCCATATATTGAACCAGCCTTGCATCCCAGGGATGAATCCTACTTGATCATGGTGCACATTTTTTTTGATGTGTTTTTGTATCTGATTCGCCAGAATTTTATTGAGGATTTTTGCATCTAGGTTCATTAGAGATATTGGTCTGTAGTTTTCTTTCTTTGAAGTATCTTTGTCTGGTTTAGGAATCAGGGTGATGTTGGCCTCGTAGAATGAATTTAGAAGTTCTCCCTCTTTTTCTATTTCCTGAAATAGCTTGAAAAGTATTGGTATTAGTTCCTCTTTAAAGGTTTTGTAAAACTCTGATGTATACCCATCTGGTCCTGGGCTTTTCTTAGATGGTAATCTTTTGATAGTTTCTTCTATTTCTTCAATTGATATTGGTCTGTTTATGTTGTCTATATCCTCCTGCCTCAATCTTGGCAGATTATATGACTTAAGAAATTTATCGATGCCTTCACTATCTTCTATTGTATTGGAGTATAAGGATTCAAAATATTTTCTGATTATCTTCTGTATTTCTGAAGTGTCTGTTGTGATATTGCCTTTTTCATCCCGTATGCTAGTAATTTGAATTCTTTCTCTTCTTCTCTTCGTTAGCATGGCTAAGGGTTTGTCGATTTTATTTATTTTTTCAAAGAACCAACAATTAGTTTTGTCAATTTTTTGAATTGTTTCTTTTGTTTCCATTTCATTAATTTCAGCTGTGATTTTAATTATTTCTTGCCTTCTACTTCTTTTACTGTTGTTTTGCTCTTCTTTTTCTAGGGTTTGGAGATGAAGTATGAGATCATTTATTTGTTGGTTTTTTCTTTTTTTAAGGAATAAACTCCAAGGAATGAGTTTTCCTCTTAGAACTGCTTTCAATGTGTCCCATAGATTCCGATATGTTGTGTCTGTGTTTTCATTTAACTCTAAGAATTTTTAAATTTCCCCCTTAATGTCTTCTAAAACCCATTGATCATTCAGTAACCTATTGTTCATTCTCCAAGTGATCCATGATTTTTCCTTCCTTCTTTTATCATTGATTTTCAGTTTCATTCCATTATGATCAGATAAGATGCATGGTATTATCTCTACTCCTTTATATTGTCTAAGAGTTGCCCTGTGACATAATATATGATCTATTTTTGAGAAGGATCCATATGCTGCTGAGAAAAAAGTGTAACTGCTTGATGTTGGGTAGTATATTCTATATATGTCAATTAAGTCTAGGTTGTTAATTGTGTTATTGAGTTCTATAGTTTCCTTATTCAACTTTTGTTTGGAAGATCTGTCCAGTGGTGAGAGAGGTGTGTTGAAGTCTCCCATGATTATTGTATGGTGGTCTATTAGACTCTTGAACTTGAGAAGAGTTTGCTTGATGAACATAGCTGCACCATTGTTTGGGGCATATATATTTATGATTGTTATGTCTTGTTTGTGTATGGTTTCCTTGGGCAGTATGTAGTGTCCCTCATTATCCCTTTTGATTAACTTTGGCTTGAAATCTATTTTATTTGATATGAATATGGACACTCCTGCTTGTTTCCGTGGTCCATATGAGTGATATGATTTTTCCCAACCTTTCACCTTCAGTCTATGTATATCTTTTCCTATCAAATGCATCTCCTGTAGGCAGCATATTGTTGGGTCTTCTTTTGTGATCCATTCAACTAGCCTGTGTCTCTTAATTGGTGAGTTTAAGACATTAACATTTAGGGTTATTATTGATATATGGTTTGTTCTTCCAGCCACATTTGTTTATTAATGTTACTAAACCTGATTTGTTTTCCTCTTTGATTATTTCCCCCCTTTACTGTCCTACCTCCCACTGTTGGTTTTCATTGTTATTTTCCATTTTCTCTTCCTGTAATGTTTTGCCAAGAATTTTTTGAAGAGATGGTTTTCTAGCTGCAAATTCTTTTAAATTTTGTTTATCGTGGAAGGTTTTAATTTCATCTTCCATCCTGAAGCTTAATTTCACCGGATACACGATTCTTGGTTGGAACTCATTTTCTTTCAGTGTTTGAAATATGTTATTCCAGGATCTTCTAGCTTTCAGAGTCCGTGTTGAAAGATCAGCTGTTATCCTGATTGGTTTACCCCTAAATGTAATCTGCTTCCTTTCTCTTGTAGCTTTTAAAATTCTCTCCTTATTCTGTATGTTGGGCATCTTCATTATAATGTGTCTAGGTGTGGATCTCTTATGACTTTTCACATTTGGCGTCCTGTAGGCTTCTAGGATTTGGGATTCTGTCTCATTCTTCAAGTCTGGGAAGTTTTCTCTTATTATTTCATTGAATAGATTGTTTATTCCTTTGGTTTGGAGCTCTATGCCTTCCTGTATCCCAATGACTCTTAAGTTTGGTCTCTTTATGTTATCCCATATTTCCTAGATGTTCTGCTCATGGTTTCCTAACAGTCTTGCTTAGCTGTCTATGTTCTTTTCAAGTTGAAATACTTTGTCTTCATTGTCTGATGTTCTATCTTCTAAGTGTTCTACTCTGCTGGTAGTATCCTCAATTGAGTTTTTAAGGTGCTTTATTGCTTCCTGCATTTCTAGAATTTTTATTTGTTTGTTTTTTATTACCTCTATTTCCCTGTGTAATTGATGTTTTGCTTCTTGCATTTGTTTATGTAATTCATTGTCAAAGTGACCTTTCATTGTCTGATTTTGCTGTCTCATGTCTTCCTTGAGACTCCAGATCATCTGAAGCATGTATATCCTGAATTCTTTATCTGACATTCCATCTGTTGCAGCAATTAGCTCTTCTAGAGTTGAGTTGACCTGCATTGCTTGTGGTCCTTTCTTTCCTTGTCTTTTCATACTGCTCGCGTTTCTTTGTGCTTGGTGAAGCTGTTGTGTTTTTGAAATTTTCCTTCTATATATTTATATTGCTCTTGTATAGTTGAAAAATCACCCTTGCAGGGCGGGTAGTGGCTGTGCTCCTCCTCCAATTGGGGTGATCTGTTCTGCTGGTGGGTCTCAGGTCTGCCTACCCTGCAGGCGCATGGGGCAGCTCTGCCACTCCGCAGGTTGCTGGGCCTGACCTGCTGGTGGGTCGCAGGCCCACCTACCTTGCCGGCACGGGGGGAGGGGGAGGCTCTGCCCCTCAGCAGGCTGCTGGACCTGTTTTGCTGGTGGGTTGCAGGTCCGCCTACCCTGCAGGCGCTTGGGGCACCTCTGCCAATCCACAGGTTTCTGGGCCTGACCTGCTGGTGGGTCGCAGGTCTGCCTACCTTGCAGGTGCGGGGGGAGGGGGTGGCTCTGCCCCTCAGCAGGCCGCTGGACCTGATCTGCCAGTGGTCACAGTTTTGCCTACCTTGCAGGCAGGGGGGTAGGGGGCGGCTCTGCCCCTCAGCAGAAGCACAAACACTCTTCAAACTCCAGCTTGATTTTAGTTCACCCTTATCAGTCAAAATGCAATGAAACATGAAACTACAAACTGTTTCCATTTACCCATATAGGTAAAAATACTGTTCCTTACAGTGAATGTTAGACCTAAAAGGCCCAAACTTGGAAATCATAGTTAGGCTCGGTCAAAGATGTATCCTGCACAGTATCAAAGAAATTAGTCCAAAACTAACTGTAACCGTAACACTCAACCTAACCATAACACTAACCCGAACCCTAAACCTAACACTGTACCTAAACTCTTTAGAGAACAATTGATCTTAGGTTCCCAAAAGTGTGGAGCATAGTGGGATAAACAAACAGATGAATCCTATGCACAATAATAATCACCTGACTAAATAATAGGTTAGGTTCTTCAGTAAATGGGTATTTTTCTGTTTTTTCATACAGTGCTCTCAAATAAAGTTGATTTTGCATGGTTCATCTTAGGGCTATTACATCAAAAAGAAGCACAACACAATGAAACCCGAGTCCTGATTGAGTATGTAAATTTCAAGCAGCAAGGACAAACCCTATTCGATTTCCACCTCCATTCCATTCATCCATGTATGTAAAATCCAGTGAAACATTAAAATGCAAACTGTTCCTGAGTGCAAACATTTACAACTAGAAGGCTCAAACTTGGTGAGCATAGTTAGTCTATGTAAAAGATGAATCCTTCCCAGTATCAAAGAAACTAGACAAAAACTATCTCTAACCATAACACATGATGTCATCCTAGCCCTAAAATTAACACAAACCTTGACAATAACAATACCTTGTTTAGAGAACCAATGTTCCTTGGAGTCCCAAACGGGTGGAGCCTCAAAATCTAAGAAACAGATGAATCCCTGTACATTATTAATGTATATGTAAAGGCATCCATATAACAAGATGCCTTTACATATAAGGGTCTGCTGGCTGCACCGTGTCAGTCACAAGCCATGTGGAAGCCAATTGCAGATCCACATGGCCCCACCACAGATGTTTTATCACACACCTGCACACCACTGCTCTAGGCCCACTCATCAGCAGGCTCCAACTTACTGGCATCTCTGCTCTACACCAAATTGGGCAGGATGAATGCTGGGTAGTTTTCTACTAGACAGGACACATCCACTGATGCATTCTCTATTCAATGTCTACAACCAGGGACACAGTGGGATACACAGACATAGAAACACTCGCCTTGTCAAACGACTTACTAGAAACAATCCACTCCAAACAAAACAAACCGCCTTTCCTACCTATTCTCACAACATGAGACAAAACCACAAACTCACACCCATACCCACAAAGGCACCTCCTTCCCCCAAGTGGGTCAGTGACTATCCAGAGTGTCGTCTGATGCGTGGGCCATACTATATTCCCCCAAAATGACCTGTCCTGTCTCAGATCTGGCCTCCTTGGCCAACTCTGTGAAGTAGTCAGGAGCCAGTGGTGAGCCATTCACTACCTGCTTTCTCAGGAGAGTCCCCTCTTCAGAGCTTTCCTGGTATTTGGCCATCCTCACATCAGTAGGTACCAAGAAAGACTCACTCTGTCCTTGGTAAATCCAAACAAGTGAGCCCACTGGGACTGGGACTGAAACTGGCTCTGGGTGCCTGGCTTCCTGGTTGCCAAGTTCAGAGAGTTCCATTACCAAGGAAGTGAGGTGAGGTCACTTCCTTCAGGAACTGAATGAGGTCACTGCCTTGGCAACCACTTTGGCCTAACAGTTGCTTCCAAGGGTCTCATGAGATGGAGGCTGTCCCTGCTTCCTGTGACACTTTCACAAGTTGGAAGGGTATATTGACCATAGGCACCCAGGAACAGGTCTGCACACAGGCCTGGTTTGGTCCATCTTGTCTACATTAGGAAGAGACAGGCTCATTCAGACACATTCCTTCATCCTGACCAGGTTGTTTGCCATGGAAGATCACTTTTGCTCTCTCAGGTCCTTCATAGCTGCCTACATCTCTTCCAGGGATCATTTCTGCATGGACCTTTGTGGTTCTCAGCAGGTGGAAGATCCCCTTCATTCCTGTATTGTAAGACCCACTCTGTCCCTGCTCTTCTGTAGAGTTGGATTGAGGGAACAATGTATGGTTAGGGGCAAGAACATGTTCAATTGGGGTTAGGAATCATTCTACAGGATGAAGAATGGTATTGGGAACCTGTGATATTTATAATAATATATAGGTGAAGTATATGTATGAAAACAGAAATCTAAGTAAGCTTTGAAGCCCAGAAGGGCATTGGGCCCTTGACTGGGATACTTAGCTTTCAATTACATTCTGCACAGATGTCTCAGATAAATTGATATACAATGGCATAAGACCTTGTACCTTGCATGATTGAATGTGGAAGAGAACATCCATTCAAAAAGGGATTGTAGGTAGGATTAGGAAGATAGTCAGTAGGTTTACGAAGAAGAGTGATTATAACATTTGGACCAAAAGTTCTTTAGCAGTAGGGTGTCAGTTAGAGAGTAGATGTAAATGTCAGCACATGTGAAGAGTCAGTCACAAGAATGAATATGGGAAATTATGTAGGAAAGCAGATATCAATAGAGACATTGGGAAATCAGTCAAAGTATAAAGTGAGTGATAGGATTAGATATTTTCAACAGGGTTGAGGTTGAATATGTAATCTTAGGACGAAGCAACTGTGTAGTCACCAATAGGATTGACATTTGAGAGCATTATTCACCTGGACAAGGATGTTTTTAGTAATCCATGCTCACTTTCCATTTAGACTTTGGTACAATCATAAGTGTGAACTTCGCATTATGTGTCCAGAATATCACTGTGATAAAATGTATATGTAGATCAGGTGACATGAGTATTTCTTCCACCATTTCTGGGAGCAATATCTTGAAGACGTATTGATTAGTATTTGGGGGCACCAATAGGTGTACCCTGTGTCTATGAAAATAGAGATAATGCATGAACAGACCATACTGCGAATAAATAATATAACTGGTTCCAATTTACATAATGGATTGAACTGATACCTGAAAATATATAGGAAATCTAATATTGATACACAATCATTCATTCCAACCAGTTATATATCTAATGGTAATATTAGGGTTACGGTTTACCATGAAGGCTGTGTGATATTTGCTTGAAAAGTGATTATGGAAATTGAAAATAATGTTTTTGGAAAGAAGTCTCATGAAATGACCAGTCCAGAAACATACAGGAGTACATGTGTTCTGAAGCAGGAAGTGATTGAAAGTGAACCAAATGCCTGGAAATTTGTGAACTTGTGGAAGAAATATATATCCTATGATGTGCATCAACTGAAGAAATAGTGATGTACCAGTGTCGAAAAAAAAAGAAACGTCAAAATACACACCATGTATCATACGAATCTACTTGCATTGATGCTAAACTCGGTCAGTTACTGTAGAAATATTAGGATTTCTAAGCACCATTCACTAGGAAACAAATGTGTATTTCAGGTGGATTAATACTTCTGAGAATAATCTTTAGAAAAGATGATTATAAATCCACATACATGGACATGAATGAATTTAGGGAGTGTATAATAAGACACATATATTTCATACTTTGAAAAATCTGGAGAGTGTGTGTGTGTGTGTATATATATATATATATATATATATATATATATATATATATACACACACACACACACACACATTCAAACAAAACACAGAGAGACTTTAAAAAGTAGAAATATATATGCCAATCAAAATTCATCATGAAATATATATCATCCACAGATCCAAAAATATTTAATTTACTGAACATGGATTTATGTATCATGTTGTTCAAGTAGAAAGCTCACCATAGGTTGAAATTTCAGTTCCAACAGCGTTTAGGAGGAGTGATCTCTTCCCACAATTTGTATCTGCCATGTCAGGAACCTCACAAGAATGTACGTGGGATACCAGGTAGGATTCTATATGTGCATGTAAAAATACATGTGCTGAATAGGCTACAGAGAAAGGGAGACAGGAATTTACATATTTGTTAACTTTACAAACACATGGAGAACTACTTCTCTTAAATTGGACTAGATTTATAACTCCTAGCCTTTATAATGCCAAAGGAAAGTCCAATTATACACCATGCCTCCTCTGAACTTCATGTATTGCTATTCTGTTTGGGTTATATTCCTCCATCATATCAGGATTGGTAATCAGAGTCTAGGAGGGTATGGGTTAGTGTCAGGGATTCAGTATTTTGAATGGAAAATAGGAAAATGAATCCAATGTGTATGCAATTATGTGCTACACAAAAATCTTCCCACTCTCATCAAGAACATTAATGCCTTGACATTACCTTTGCCCCAAGTAAGACACAATTCGAAGAGAAGAGTTAGAAAATCTGTGAATACATATATACAATGGAAAATGCTCAGGAGTTCACAACCTTGGAGGTGGTAGAGGAGCTTCCATAAGTAAGGGACAAGGTAAACACTCCACAAACATGGAGCTCTGCTGGCCTAAAGACTTCTTGGGAAACTGCCTCTGAGTTTGGACACTTGAAATATATGTTGTTGTCAGGAGCTTTATCTTCCTTTGTAGTGAGACCATCAAAGCTTGTTCTGCATCTATGTGACCGGGAGGACATGGTTTCTGATTTTCCAATGAACATGAGGCAGCAGTGCTGAATTCTCTCTTTGTAGGTAAACTGTGGCCACTGGGGTCTAAGTGTTTCCCCGTGTGGACTGTGAGGCCATTTGGTCATCCTCCACTTTTCCTGGTGTTTCTTGCTGCTTCACTGGGAGTTTCCTATTTGCTTCATGAAATACAAGGAGTTCAACTGGGACAGAGTGCTGGAGGGAGTTCTGTCACGTGTGCTGACTCAGGGTCCGAGGAGAATGCACCAACCAGGCTTCTATCCCACAGAGCTTGCCCCCTTGACCATAGCAACCTGATTCTGAACATTGCCCGGAAACCTCTCCATATAACAAGATGCCTTTACATATAAGGGTCTGCTGGCTGCACCGTGTCAGTCACAAGCCATGTGGAAGCCAATGGCAGATCCACATGGCCCCACCACAGATGTTTTATCACACACCTGCACACCACTGCTCTAGGCCCACTCATCAGCAGGCTCCAACTTACTGGCATCTCTGTTCTACACCGTTTTCATGAAACCCAGTCAATCAAGGCACTGTCTGGTACACTCATGATCAGCAACAGGACATCCAAAGGTTCTCCAGTGCCACCTGGTCATGGGAATTTCAAAAATTTCATGGTATTTATCAAGCCATTTTTCAAGGATGAACTTGGAGGCACTGTGGGTTTCTATTCATTCAGGAACCACTAAATGGTGAGGAAGCTCCTTTCAATGAAAGCTCTAGAGGAACACTCAGAGGCAAGGCTTCCCAAGAGTGGCCAAAAGGTCACATCAAGCCAGGCCCATTGAGGTCTACAATGTGAGGTCCCTGTGTGTTTTGACTCTCAATTATGGCTGGAAGGTCTTTAAGAAAAAAATCATGTTATATCCTGGCTGAGATTCCCAGTGCTCTGTGCAAAGCCACCCTGGACCTAGATCTCAGTTTCCAAGGGCAACTCTCATGCGTGGCCTCCTAAATTCCCAACACAATTCATGGCAATACTTCTCTGAGTTCAGTTCCAGAACTCAGTCTATAAGGAGAATCACGCCAGAGTTCAAGACCAGGTGGACCAAGTCATCCCTTCCAACCGCCACAGAAATGACCACAATTCAAACCAAAACACTGCCACATGTCCCTCATCTTCTTCCATATAGACACTCATCATAACCTCTGGCTGGAGGTTTCCATGAGGGGGGCAGCCCAAGACAGTGTCTAGAATAAGCTCCCTTGCCCCTCATTTGCCTAATGTCTGGGTGGCCTGGACACCCTTCCTGTGAACCAGGAGTGATCAAATACACCTGCCATTAATACTGCTCCACTTCTTCAATTTGAGGCCTACTGACTGTTGGGTATAGGTTCTTTGTGTGAATTGGAGTGATGAGAAAACCCAAGCACCTATGGGCTAGCCTCTGCAGGGCTTTGAAGAACTCATTTGACCCAAAGGATCCCTATTCTCACTTGATGGAAATCAGGAACCTGATAGAGGAATATGAGAGACTTCATCCACAATGACTGCTCTTTTTGCCATTTTGGCTTTGGATGCACACATGGGATCTTTCTTTAATCCATCAGGTGCTGAGAATCTAAGCCACAGCCTTACACAGGGCCAAGAGGCTGATTCAGACACATCCCTTTGCAAAGAAATTAAGCAAAAAGCCACAGGAGATGCCCATTCATTTCCATTTGAAAACTGTTTACTTCAGGCTTCACAAAGGGGTGGCCTGAGGCAAAGACCTTCCTGACATTCAGGGCAACATTACAATAGGTAAGGAGAAGGCCCAAAGCAGGGTTTCTCCACTGACACTTTACTGGTCACACTGATATCTGAGTTTTCTGAGATGCTTGCCATTCCCTTCAGTTATCCAGTACATGGCCATGTCACAGAGCTTGGAGGTGGTACATATCTTGGACACAAATCCATGAGCCTATTCTGGAGAGTGGCCAGAATTCAGGAAGAAAACAGGAACTTAGGAAGATAGTAGGTGTTTCCCATCCATAAGGCAAGTCTCAGTGGATTCATAAATTGGGCAGGATGAATGCTGGGAAGTTTTCTACTAGACAGGACACATCCATTGATGCATTCTCTTTTCTAATGTCTACAACCATGGACACAGTGGTATACACAGACATGGAAACACTCGCCTTTTCAAACGACTTACTAGAAACAGTCCACTCCAAACCAAACAAACCGCCTTTCCTACCTATTCTCAGAACATGAGACAAAACCACAAACTCACACCCACACCCACAAAGGCACTTCCTTCCCCCAAGTAGGTCTCTGACTATCCGGAGTGTCGTCTGACTGGTGGGCCATACTATGTTCCCCCCAAATGGCCCGTCCTGTCTCAGATCTGGCCTCCTTGGCCAACTCTGTTAAATTGTCAGGAGCCAGCGGTGAGCCACTCACTACCTGCTTTCTCAGGAGAGTCCCCTCTTCAGAGCTTTCCTGGCATTTGGCCATCCTCACATCAGTAGGTACCAAGAAAGACTCACTCTGTCCTTGGTAAATCCAAACAAGTGAGCCCACTGGGACTGGGACTGAAACTGGCTCTGGGTGCCTGGCTTCCTGGTTGCCAAGTTCAGAGAGTTCCATCACCAAGGAAGTGAGGTGAGGCCACTTCCTTCAGGAACTGAATGATGTCACTGCCTTGGCAACCACTTTGTCCTAACAGTTGCTTCCAAGGTTCCCATGAGATGGAGGCTGCCCCTGCTTCCTGTGACACTTTCACAATTAGAATGGTATATCCACCATAGGCACCCAGGAACAGCTCTCCACGCAGGCCTGGTTTGGTCCATCTTGTCTACATTAAGAAGAGAGAGGCTCATTCAGACACACCCTGGACGTGGGTCCGTGTTTGCTAACTCCCAGGGGGTGGACCCCACCCTAGGGGACACTGGGCGGTGCTGTGAGGCATTTTGGCTGAATGACTTGGGAGAGGGCTGCTGCCAGCATCTTGTGGGCAGAGACCAGGGAGAGGGTTTGGCCCCTGCGGTGCCCAGGAGACCTCCTCCCCAACAGGACTTTCTGGTCCAAAAGACCAATGATTCTGCAGCAGAGAAGACCCTGGTTTGGGGCCAAAGAGCAAAAGGGAAACAGGGCACTAGGGTTAGTCTCTTTCCTTACCATTTGCAGAGCCCTCTCTGTTGGGGACAGGCAGGTCAAGGAGCATTCCGTCTGTCCCATTGGTCCTCGTCCGTGCTATCGCCTTCCTGTGTGGTAGCAGGGCACCCCTGTTGAGGGCCAGAGGGCACAGTAGTGACCACCTGTCACAGGCTCCTGAAGCATGGCTTTAAAGGGCCACCCCTCTCTGGCCTTCAAGGACCGCGCCTTGCTTGGGGTGTCTTGGTGATCTTGAGCATGAGGTGTTCATGGACAAGGAGGAGCACTCACAGCCATTTTTTGGTTTTTATTCCTAGGCCCCGGGGAGAGCAAGGCTTCAGTCGGAGTCACAGAGTGCTCTCCTCCAATCAGGCTTAGAACAGACTGTCAGCCACAAGGGCTCGGGTGCCAGTCCATCCAGAGAGTGGCACTTGGGTGGACTCTCAGCTCAGATGGAGCATCTCTGTATGGAGAGGTCAGGTCCCTGGCCAGCAGGAAAGCGGATGGCCACAGGGATTTTTATGCTAGATTGGAGCAGAAAAATCTCTCTTCTTCCCATGACTAAAAACAAAAAAGAGAAAAATGAAAAAGACAACTGTTTCCTGTTTCAAAGCCAAGTTACATAGAGACTTTTAATTCTTCCTTTAAGTGCAAAGAAAAATAATAATTTTCAAATTACTTCATTGATTTAAAAATAACTACTGGCTGCAAACATTTATTCATACCACAAAAAGCATAAGGCTTCTTTATCTTAATAAGAATATTATCTCATTACAGTTAATATTTATTGAACTGCCTGCTAGGTCCCAGGAGCTGTTGAAGGGCACAGTGAATGTATCATCTCACTGAATCTTCACTCAGAACCCCAATTCTTAGGTGCAGTTACTACCACCTTGATTTTATAGATGGGGTCAGAGAGATGAAGATACTTCCCTAAGGTCACACAGCTACCTGGTGAAGTGGCAGAGCAGGAATTTGGAACCCAGGTTGGGCTGAACATACAAGCCCTCACAGTCCCTGTCCTGCAGGATTTTCAGCTAGCTTCATCCTCCTCTTCACATTCCCCACTCTGTCTTAGGGTGGCCCAGAACCCCGTTCTGCAGTTTTCTTCTCTTGTGATATCTTTCATCCGTTTTGGCACCAGAGCAGAGCTGGATCCACACTGGGCAACCTGAGCCGGCAGCCCTTCCCTCTGTGGAACTCACAGTGAAGTCACCTTTCTCATTATCCAGCCTGGCATTTCTTCTTCCTGATCAGTCTGCCTAATGTCTGTCAATTGTATTGATCTTCTCAGAGGACCGGCTGTTTGATTGATTGATCCATTGATTTTTCTCTGTTTTCCATTTCATTTGCTTCTGCTCTGATATTTACCATGACCCTGCTTTTGTCTACTCGGAGTCTAACATACTCTTTGGTTTCTATTTTCCTAAGGTGGAAACTCAGGTCCTCGACGTGACACTTCAGTTCTCCAACATGGGCATTCAGTCTGGCAGGTTTCTTCCTGCGCTCTGATAACATTCTACACCTCTCAGTACGTTGTGTTTTCTTTTGACTTCTTTGACTTAGGGGTTATTTAGAAATGTGAGTTTCTACATAGATGGGTTTCCCAGAGATCTCCAAACCTTTTGGGGTTTTGTTAGTTATTTCTATTTTAATTCCATCCTAGAAAACACAGCTGAAGGACTTAGATCCTTTTAATGACATCGGTCCTCATCTCCGGGATGTGGTCCACACTGGAGAACACTCTGTTTTCATTTCTGAAAACTGTGGAAGAGACTGTGCATCTTGCTGGCTGGATGTCAAACCCGTGGTCACAGAAGGTGCACGCCTCCCCCCTCCTCGCTGGGTCGCACTTACTATTCTATCAGGGCCTGAGAGAGGAGTTGGGAATTCCTGACTGTCATCGTGGAAGTCTTTCTTCCTCTTTGCATTTTCATCCGTCTGGGCTTTGGGCAGTTCTGGGGTGTGGTACCCTCTGGAGTCACTGACTCTTCTGCTGTGAGGAGGCCACCTTCCCTATTCTTTGTTCTGAATCAGCTTTCTCTGATATTTGCATATCCACTGTCAGCATGATGTCCCCTTTTCTATCCCTGTACATTTGGCTCACCTGGGTATTTATATAAAGTGCATTTCCTGGGCTGGGGGTGGTGGAGTGCTTCCTGAGTATGTGTGTGGCCCTGAGTTCACACCCAGAAGAAAACAGAAACAAATCTTTATTTCTTAAAGGGAGAATATAATTAGATCCTGCTTTTGTTATCGAATGACCTTGTTGTCTTTTATTAGAATGTTTAGAACGTTTAAATTTCATATGATAATTAATATATTTAAATTCATGTCTATCTTCTTGCTATTTGTTTTTATGAGACCCACCCACCATTTTCTTCTGTTTCTCCCATTACTTTTTTATGATTTCATATTTTTAAAAATAAAAGATTTATTGAGATAGAATTCACCTGCCATGAAATTCAGCTGCTTGAGGGGACAATTTGGCGGGTTTTAATGAATTCAGTGACATTCTTCTCTTGATTCCAGAGCATTGTCACCGGGGCACAAAGAGCCCCCAGAGCGACATTCTGTATTTCCTCAGGTAGCTCTGAAGCTACCTGAGTGTCGACTAGGTTCACTTCAGCCCCAAGACACTCTCCAGGGCAAGCTTCAGGGCCAGGTTCTCTCAGGTTTTGCTGCTTCCACTGAGCCTCCCCAAGATGCTCTCCAGGCAAGCTTCAGGGCCAGGTTCTCTCAGGATTTGCTCCTTCCACTGAGCCTCCCCAAGATGCTCTCCAGGGCAAGCTTCAGGGCCAGGTTCTCTCAGGTTTTGCTGCTTCCACTGAGCCTCCATTTCTCCTTCACATCTGAAAGACAATTTGCTGGCTGCAGAAGGCTTGGTGCATGGTCTTTGACTCTCAACTGAGTACATGTGCCCCTTGCTCCTGGGTCACAGGGTTCTGCTGAGATAGACTCTTAACCCTGCTGAGGATGCGTCCACCCTCTCCTCTCCAAGTCTAGATTGTCTTTGTCATTGGCTTTCAACATTTTGGTGATGTTTTGTCCCTTTCCCTCCTTGTGGGACTGCTATCACGTGGATATTGGTTCACTTGATGGTGTCCCATCAGGAGCCATAGTGACATGTCTCCATACCTCTATTTTTCTCATTCCTTTTTTCTTTCAATTCTTCAGGCTGAATAATCTCATTTAAACTATTTTCAAGATAGGTTCTTTCTTGTGCCTGCTTATCTTTGTTAGGCACTCTTTTACTGACTATTTCTCTGTATGTTTTTATCTCTTTATCACTGATTTTGAGTCACTGATTATTTTTCTGGTTGCATTTTCCTCATGTTTTTTTTGCAATATTTTTTGAGCTTATTATATTTATGCAATATTTGATTGAGCTTCTTTGGATGTGTGGGTTTATAATCTTCATCTAACTTGGAAATACTTCAGGAAGCATTTCTTCAAGTACTTTTCCAATTTCCTCATTAGGGACCCCACTTATATGGCTATGAGGCTATGGAAGATACCTCACAGTTCTCCTTGAACTACTTCTATTTCTTTGTCTTCCAATTTACTTATCTTTCCTTCTGCAGTGTCTGATCTGCCATTAATTCTGCCTGGTACTTTGGAGTCTTTAATCTCTAAGAATTTTAATTGTTTTTTAGATCTTTCATGTCTCTACCTAACTTTTTTAACATATGCAATAGAGTTAGAATATTTATTTTAATGTCCTCATCTGCAATTCTACTTTCTGTGTCATTTCTGGGCTAGTTTCAATTGATTTCTTTTTCTCCTTAGCATAGATATATCTTACAGCTTCTTTCACCTGCCTGGTAACTTTTTTATTGGATGTCAGACATTGTGTATTTCAACTTGTTTGGTACTGGATACATTTGTATTCCGTAAATATTCTTGAGTTTTGTTGTAGGACCTAGTTATGGTGGTTGGGAACAGTTTGAACCCCTTGGGTCTTGCATTTAAGATTTGTTAGGTGGGACCCAGGTATTATTTATCTGGGGCAATTTTGTCTACCATGTGGCAAGAACTGCTCTATGAATCTTGAAGTTTTCAAGCTAGGTGACAGAGTCGGCTCTGTCCTTAGTGTCCTGTAAGCACTAGACCGACCTTCTGCTGACGTTTCAGGTGGTCCTCTTCATGGTCCTGAGTAGCTCTCTCCCACACAGTTCAGTAGTTTGTTCATATGTAAGGGAAATCCTCTGCAGAGCGCAGAGTTCTCTCTCTGTGGAGCTGTCCCCCTTTGGGTCCTCTGTTCTTGGGATTCTGGGCCCCTCTGCTCTCTAAACTCTCAGAAGTTAAGTAGGCAGGAGTCCCTCCACCTCCAGGAACCCACAGGTTCTACCTGGGTTCTTCTCAGCTGTGCTACCATCTGGAGAATCTTGGAGGCAGCCATGAGGGGCCACAGAAGAGCTTTCTCATTGGTTCCTTGTCTCCTCAGTGGTCACCGTTCTTTGGTGCTCAATGCCAAATGTCTTGAAAACTGGTTGCATATGTTGCATCTGGTTTTGTGGTTGTAAGTTTGGGCTTTTTGATGTTAAAACCAGTTTCTCTTATTCCATTTTGTTTGAAAGGAGAATCAGTGGTGGAACTTCAAACTGTGTTTTGGAGATGCGCTCTAGGTCACAACTGACACTGAGCCTTGCTCTCTCTCTCCATACATTGCTTCCAAACAAAAGATCACCAAGCAGAGCTGAGCTTGGGGCTCTCAGGTATCAGTTCCTCCCTCAGTTCAGCAGCAGGCTTGGTGGCTGCGAAAGCCGGCCTCCTTCAGGAGCCTGGGGCGAAGGACATAAACCGTGGAGCAAGAAGCCAATCGAGGGACTCTAATCCTCCCCCTTCTCCCTTTCTCTAAGCCCTCGACTGACATGATGGTCGATCTGAGGCAGTGGGAGGCCAGAGGAGGGCTGGGAAGACACCATTCTAGGGCACTTTTTAAGAAAAAGCATGAAGACTGAAATTCCAGCCTCGATTTCTTCCTTGGGGAATTGAAAATGGCCCTGTTATGGTTGGATGTGGATTGTTGCCTGAAAAGTTCATGTCTTGGATGTCAAGGTAGCCAGGGTCAGAGGTGAGGCTTTTAGGCAGTTATTAGATTATGGAGCTGTAACCTCGTCAGTGGATTAATCCATCTGCTGGCAGTGTGCCCATGGGGTCTGTGTCTTGTGCTGGGTTCCTCATCCCTCTCCCCTCCCCCACGGCTTCTCCCTCTTCCCTTCCTTCTCCCCTGCTCGTTCTCTCTGTCTCTCTCTCCTCCCTGGCTGCCATGAGCTGAGCCACTGTCCTCCATCACACCTTCCACCATGATGTTCTGTCTCAGCTGGGTCCCAGAGCAGTGGAGTCACCCAATCATGCTCCTCCTCTAACTTGTTCTTGCCAGGTGTCCTGTTCACAGAGGTGAAATGTTTATCAACAGGGCCACTGTTTCTCTTGGTGCACTTGATCTCAGTAGGTGAAGAGTCTGGGAAAGTCTCCTGGGGAGCCGGGAAGACAGAAGGGACCAGGTGACAGAGGTGGAGCTATGCAGAGCTTCCTTAAATAAATCCATGGGGGAGAGCCTAGAACAGGATGGGGCCTGGACGTCACCTGCTGGAGCAGGAGGTGGTGGCTGGGAGAGGAGAAAAATGAAAGAAAGGGGAGGGGGTGGTTCCATGCAGCAGGTGAGGTGGGGCCCAGGTGGAGGAACAGCCACGCACATGCACATTCCCAAAGCAGGAAGCAAGATCCGTCCCTGACTCCCCATTCTCATCTGAGAGCAGGCTGGGCTGGAGGGAGGTACACTCCTGGCCTTGTTTATATGTCACCCTGCAGACCTAGGTCTGAGGCTGGAGTCACAGCAGGCCTGCCTGCTGGCTTTTAGATGCCTCTTTCCCTGTCTTCTGTACCCCCCCCCCTTACTGCCATATCACTTTCTGCCTCACAGTGGGTCCCCACAGTGCCTGGCTTCTAACACGTCGGTCCCTATATCTGAGCATGTGAACTTACAGACTCTCTTGAGCAATCTATTTATTTATTTTAAATTTTGAGACAGGGTCTTGCTAAGTTGCTCAGGGCCTCACTAAGTTGCTGAGGCTGGCCTCAAACTCATGATCCTCCTGGCTCAGCCTCCTGAGTTGCTGGGATTGCAGCTGACACCGCCTCTTCTCTAACCCAAAGGGAACCCGGGGAGTCCCTGACCAGGGCTGTCTGGCTTCCAGAAGCCACAGGAGGAGATTAGGTAAGGAAGGCAACATGCAGAGCCCGATTACCCTGCCTGCTGCTGTACACGTCTCAGATCAAATACCATTCTGCCCTCTTCCTCCCTTTAGGAGAGGATTAATTAAGCTCTAATGACACTTATAGAAAAAATAGAAGCTACAATATATCTTTTTTTTTTAAGAAAAGCTATTAACAAGGTCTGAGCGCAGAAGTTGTTATAACCCAGGGAATGAGCCTCATTTGAATGTGATGACTTTCATTATCATTTTTTATTTTATGAAACCTTTTCTTATTCTCCTCACTATGTCACCTCTCCATGGCATCATCATCCCTGGGAATTTTCAGATGTTAAATGAGATACGTGGGGCTCCCTTACTTTCTCTGCATTTGGCCAAAGCGTGGTATATCCCATGAGGCAGATTAAATTAATAATTTTTTTTACTGATGTTTTCTTCATGTGGAATGAAGTCCGACTTGCAGAGCCCTCTGGTGCAGAGACCTTAGAAGGAAGCCAGTGTTTTTCTTGTTATAGAGAAACTTGAAGAGTTCATTCCAATCAGGACACCTCGCCACACAGAGGAAATGGGATGTTTTTTCTCTTTTTGTCAAATGGAGTCTGGCCATGCAGTCAGGGCTGAGCTGATGTGAAGGCAGGAAGGAGAGTGCTGGGGTCCTCTGACCCCACAGTGGCACCCGTCACTGCCCCGAGGGCAGGTACTAGAGACCAGCTGTCCCAGGGGGAGCCCTGATCTGCCTCCTGGGTACTCAGTGCCACAGAGCTGTGCCTTCATCCCCGACCCCAGGCCCGTGCAGGAGGATCCCCTACACGTTAGCTCTGACATCTGCCATGGGGATCAGCCCTGGAGAATTCACACCCAGATCTACTGAATCAGAGCCTCCATGATGGAACCCTCCAATCTGTGTGCCTCGGTTTCCTCCAGGGAGAGTCTGACATCAGCAAAGCGTGTCTGGTTAAAACATTAAGATGAAAAACCAGGGGTCAGAGAAGAGGATAAGCTAAGATTTCCAAATGGCAGCCAAGAACGAGACATTCACCAAGACGCTGGAGAGTCTGGTCCAGGTGGCTTCCCATGGGGGAATTTATGTGAACTCTTTATTTTATTTTCCTAAAACGGACATGTTTCAGATTCTATTTTAACTGTGACACATAGACACATACAGATCCCTGTTGGGGTGGGGACGGGGGCACCTACGTCCTCGGGCTCATCTCTGGGCCTTAAGTCAACCTCTATCTTCTGCTAAATTCGTTGTTTCTGGACCATCCCCCAAGGGCACCCTCTTACTTTCCCTGCAGGTAAGTGAGAGGGCACTTCTGAGAGCACCATTCTCTGGCAGGCGCTTGTCTGTTCCCTGAACTCTAATGATAATTTGGGGAGGAATCCATGTGGGGGGGCAGGGATACCCTCATGGGGACATGACAGCCCTACTGTGAAATGTTCAGCCAGGTTGTTAAATGTGCCCATTATTAAATATTAGATAAACAGCATAAATAGATTATATAATAAAGGTATAACTACCAGAAGCTCATTGCTCCCTGATGATTTCACTCTACCTAATGATTTTTTTTCCTACCTAGCCTCTTGAAGTTCCCTGTGTCTGCTGTCTCTGTGGCAGAAATGCTGCAAAATGCTGTAAAATGCTTCAGGTCTTTGCCTGACTGTAATGTAGTGATCCTATGTTGGAAATTCCAGATCGGTCACGGTGGGAACATTTGCCTCCCAGAAACCTGCAAATCAGAGCCTGATGGCTGTTTGGCTGATGATCTAGACCTGAACCTTCATGGAGGCTACGTTGAGTGATGAATAACATGAAATCGATTTTTTTCCAGTATTCAAAACCTTTACTGGTTCGGCAGAGAAATCGCCACACTGATAAATGAGCCAAATTCTAACCTGCGCCATCTCTGTTTCACTCTCCCCTCCTCCGTTAGCGTAAGTGAAGAGAACAACCAACAGGCGTGTTGGCACCACTTGGCATCAAGTATTTACGTGAGGCAAGGTTTTGTCACACTGTGGTTGAAATTCATCCAAAGGCCAGCTGTTGATGCAAAGAGTCTACAAAAATCAAGACGGCGTTCTCTAAGGAATCAGTCGGTTATAGGGTAAAAAAAAGAAAAATGCTGTATAATTTATTGTTAATGTAAAATCTGTGATACTGATCCTTTATACTAGCAAAAAGGCTTATGAGAAATGTTGTGTATCTTCCCCAGACATCTAGCCATTAATCCTTTACCATCCCGTCCCAAGTAAGGGGTTTCTGTCACAACAGTGTAAGCACAGTGAAGAGTAGACACACTTTAATAAATATTCATACACAAACACACACACACACACACACACATGCACACATGCACACTATCTCATCTCATTACAGGTGATTTTTTCTTTTATCAGGTGTCAAAACTAATTCCTTCTTTTATCTGCTGCAAAGCCAGGTAACCATCTCTTTCTTTGGAGTGTTGGGCACCTCTGGGTCACCACCCAACATCCGTGTCCTTTTCTCCCATAAATAGCCACCTGATCTCTCAGCCACATCCCTCTTCTGTTCCTGGTTTTTTTGCCTGGGCAGAGTGAGTCTCCTTCCCAGCTCCAAGAGTGGGCTGAAGCCAGCTGGTGTGTTCAGCTCCCCACCAAAGTGTTGATTCAAAGTTGAACACAAGACACACTTTGGGCCAACTGAGAGAGAGGGCGAATCCCAAGACCCAGGGAGGACATGTCGGTGGGGATGTGTTCCTTTTCTCTGAACCCTGGGGACTGTTTTAGCCATTTATTGTCATAACAAGTGACCACAGAGTTGGAGAGAGAGAGAGAGAGAGAGAGAGAGAGAGAGAGAGAGAGAGAGAGAGAGACTACCAAAGACTGAGGATAAAGTCCCCACCAAAGGCAGCAAAGAGGGCAGACAGCAATCCGGGGCTCAGGTAAAATTATGCGCTCCACTGGGGAAACCCCACTTTGTCTAATAAGAAACCAGATCTTTCTGGTTTTTAGGCCCAAGAATGAATAAATTCTGTGTTTAAGGCCAATTTGAGTTGGATTTTCTGTCTCCTGAATCCAAAAAATATCCTTAAATTTTCCCTTTGTCTTGGCTCCTTACCTTTTGGGTTTCATTTTCAACTTCAAAATTTATCAAACCTTAAATAAACATGGGTGATTTTTTTTCTCTAGGAAAAATTCTCCTCAAGTGAAGAAGATAAAAAAAATTTACTTCCATTAAGTAAAAGCAGTATTTCTAATATCTTAGAGTCAAGCAAAAGGAGCATGCTAGAAAGTTGTGCCATATTTATTCCATGGCTTCTTAGAACTTGCTCACGTGGAATCGTACGCTACAGGAATGTGCATACATTACCCCGAGAAGTCTGGCACTAAAGTATTAAGCCAACACCTACATTTCTGGGAGAATTTTTCTTTCTATTAATTTTCCCAAACAAGAACTCTGGGTTGAATATTCATGTGTTGGCCAGAGAAGTATGTTAAGCCAGTTAGATGCAGAGTGCAGGGTTTTGAGGGAAGTGAAGGGTGATCATAATAGCAGAATCTTGCACAGTGCTTGCCACCAGCCAGGCTCTGTGTCAAGTGACTTTCATGAATTAATCCTCATGACTCTCCTGGGAGGTGAGCATTAGCTCCCCCGGTTTACAGGGAAAGAACTGGAAACCTTGTCCAAGGTCACACATCTCGGCTCCTGAATCTGGCTCTAACCATGGAGTTTGTATGGCTTCCCCAGCCTGCTCTTGCAAGAAATTTGGAGAAATGGAGATATACCTGATCCCATTCACAGAAACAGGCGAGTCCAGGTCAAGATCTGCCTCCAAAGCTTTGAGTCCCTGCTGTCATAGAAGATGCTTGAACAACTCAAGCAAAACAGAGAAGAGATCAGACGCGATGCATGCTT
Organism: Urocitellus parryii; assembly: GCF_045843805.1. NCBI lineage: Eukaryota > Metazoa > Chordata > Mammalia > Rodentia > Sciuridae > Urocitellus > Urocitellus parryii. The sequence continues at coordinate 118,806,897 of NC_135535.1, read as the reverse complement.
AGTGGGGGGCTGGGGGAAGGAGGTGGAATCTGAGGCAGCAAAGTGTGCCGTATCCACAGAGCAAGGCCCTCAATAGCCAAGGACCAGACATGGGCAGGTCAGGCACTGGAGTAGGTGGTGGAAGATACTGTTCCGAGTGGAGGACGCTGAGAGGTACCAATAGTTAAATTCTATGCACTATTAATGATTTAGATCTAAAAATGTCCACCCAAGATCTCATATGTTAGGCAATATAGCAATGTTCAGGGGAGAAAATACTGAATTATGAGAATGGATTAATCCATTTGATGGATCACTACTTTCGATGGACTCCCTAGTGGTAGCTGTAAGGCAGGTGGAGCATGGCTGGAGCAAGAAGGTCTCTGGGGGTGTGTCCCTAGAGACTAAACCCTGTCCCTGGCTCCTTGCTCCCTTCTCTCCTCCATGGATGCCGTGAGGTGAGCAGTTTTCCTCTGCCATGCCCTTCTGCCCTGATGTTCTGCCTCACCTTGCCCACAGCAATGGAAACAACTGACCATGAATGAACCCTTGAAACTGTGAACACCCAAAAAACTTTTTTCCCCTCTAAGTTGTTTTTATCAGGTATTTTTGTCACAGTGATGAAAAGCTGACTAACACATGCAATTAGATAAAGGGGTCCTTCACTAGATGGCCACTGTCCCATCGATGTTGTACAACAAACCATGTCAGAACTCAGTGGCGTGCGACAGGCATTTACAGCTTGTTAAGCCCAGAGGCAAGTACGGGAGCCTCCAGCAAAGGGGAGGGAATAAAATCCAGAATCAAATCTACCACAGGCCCTCATGATAAAACAAACAACAACAACAACAAAAACACCTTTGTTTGCTTTACAGTGGACCAGGGTCAGCTCTAGAGAAGGAAGCCAGGGGTGACAGTGTTCTTGGTGTTAAAGGAAAACACAGGAGACCACAGAGGGGACCAGGCCTGTGAGGGAAAGGTGGAGAGGAATGTGGGGGAGGGGCGGCGCTTTCCCAGGCCTTGATGGACATGGCAGATGGCGGGGTGTCCCTGAGATGGTCAGCAGGAAGAATCACTCAAGATTCACGTGTCAAACAGTGCTCAGGTCAGCTGCCAGCTAGTACGGGTGTGACGTCAGAGGTCACAGCCGGTTCCCGGGTTTCTTTCACCTCCGGAAGCTTCTCAGGTTTTCTTGTTGAGGACACAACACACCAGCTCCGTGGGGGTCCAGCTTGCCCTCGGAAGGCTTCTCTCTGGAGGCTGGCTGTGAGGGCCTTTGATCTACTTTTCACAGGCAGCAGGAAGAGATGCACAGAGCTGGTTCCCTTGCTGACCTCACCTGCTGCTTCTCCAGGCCTCTCCCACCTTCCCTTCCACCTGAGGGCACAGCCTCGGCCCCGCAGCCTCCCTGTGGGACATCAGCTCCAAGAATCTGAACAGCTGCCACCTCCTAAGCTCAGTGACCACTCCACCCACTCTGCCTGTCCGCAGTTACAACCACCAGCAGTATCATTTGGGGACAGGGCTCTCTGCTGGGCTGTCACTGGACGTCGTTGGGAAGGGCTACATAAATGCCAACATCAGGCACCTCCAAAGCACCATAAAGACCCGATGTCAGAGAATCGGTTCTCAAACCCAACCGCATGTTACAGTCACCTTGAGAGCTGTGATCTGGGTTTCCTGGGACACTCCCCAGGAAATTAGTCGTGGTCCCTTGGTGGACTGGGTGCCTGGACACTGTTTTTAAGCTCCCCAGGTTCTTCACCTGTGCAGCCAGGTGTAAAAGTCCCACCACTGAGACCCTCCCTCTTCATCGGCATGCCGATGCATCCGATGCATCCTTCTGGTGATTCCTCTTACAAATCTGCTAGGAAAATGTTCGTTGTTCGTTTTGTGTTTGGTTTTGCAGGGTGACCATTTTCTGTGGACATGCAAATCACTTTTCTTTGCTCCATCCCTGTCTCCAGCCAAGGACCAGGTGGAGGCATATTTCAATCATAGGGAAGTTCAAGTTTCCCTCTGAAAGTTGAGTGAGTTTAGTCCATGAAATAAACTGACCGTACTCAGATCAGCAGAGGGGGAGACACACGCATCTGCTGATAGTGTTCAGAAGCATGGGATCCACCCTGGGAGGCACAGACAGGGCCTGTGGCTGCGGCTGGAAGAGCACCGTCCGGGCTACGGAAGGAAGCAGGCCCCAGGCCCGGGAGGAAGACGAGGTACCAGGGGTGGGAGGGAGGAAGATGTCAATGTGGCCCTGTCACCAGACAAAGCCACATGGGTAAGAGCCTGCAGAATATGGGACGTCCCCGGATGGCCTCGGGATGTGTCTGGATGAGGGGGCTTCAGAGGAAGCCTCTTTGCTGCCTCTGTTTACTTCTACTACAGATGCTGTCCCCCCAGTCCCCAAAAAAGGACAGCTTTACAGAGCTGTCCCTGCCTCCGCAGCCCCTCTGCATGGCCACCGGGACGGAGTGCATTCTGGGGTGGCCAACTTGGATGTCCTCACTACCATGACATCACTAACAGTTACCAGAGGGACAAGGAGGACGATCAAGCATCAGGACACTGTGGCCACCAACCCTGCTCAGACAGGGGATTCTGTGAGCCATTCTTTGTGTTTTCAGGAACTGGTGCATTTTTTTAACATACATGAAGTTTTGTTTTGTTTTTATTTTTGTTTTGAACTGGGGGAGGGTCGAGTGCCAGGTAGGTCACTGGATCGAGTGGCAGTGGAGTGGAAGGACTGCGCTGCTCCACATCTGCTGCCTCCCAACCTCTCACTCTGGCCCCCCACCCAGGACGTGCTGAAAGCCTCCAGATCTCCTGTCTTGGGGGCTCTGTGGGTTCTGAGCATTTCCAGGTTCCTTAGGGGCAGGTGACAAAATGTCAACCGAGTCCTTTAATCTGAGGACTCAGGAGCATTTCTGGTCACAAATGGTCCTGTGTGTCTCATGGTGAGACTGACAGTCACATGATTAAGGGATTTTCCAAGCATCCCTCAGGGAGGAGGGATGGAGTGGGATTTGAACCCTGAACTTCCAGACCAGAAACGCTTTGCTGACTCCAAGATAGAAACGCAGGGTCTTCGCCACAGACACGTTTTATCTTTAGCTAGTCCCTCTCTGACATTGGTTCCTCTGGACCCGGAGGGACAGTGACATGTTGGGAACTCCCTCTGAGTTATTCCTAAGGCATCAGCTAACCCTGCGCCTTCTTCCTACAGGGACAACACACTGCTGTGGCAGGTTATGGGAACTCGAAGCTCCGAGGAACGGAAAGGCTTCTTGCCAAAGAGGCTCCTGGCCTGAGAACTGGAAATCAAAAGAGAGGCCTCCAACATGGAGCGCACCAAGCCCTTCTCCCCAGGCTGCCTGCCAATCCGACAACCAAGAAAGAAGATGCTGTGCTCGCTTCCTGCCGGGAAGGAACTCCCGATGGCCAGCAGTCCCCCTGGACGTCCAGGTGGGAGGATTTATTCTCCAAGCTGACCTCAACTTGCAAATCCTCTCGGGAGGGCAGGGAGCCATCTGGACCCTGTTTGCTGCTGCCCTGGTTTCTCTCCCAGGCTCTGAGTTGGCGCAGTCCTAGTTTTACTTTTCAATTTCCCTCTAGGTCTCCCAAATGCAGCCTTGGCTCACTCTCCTCTATTATAAATCTAATTTTTGCCATAATCAGGGATTAATTATCTAGACGTCCACGGATTCCGTGGCGACGCCCCGTCAGTGAACTTGACTCCGTGCCAGGATAGCCGGTGGGCACGCCAGCCATGTGGAAACGTGGCTCTGGGCCACTGACATGTTTCCAGTGTATTATCCTAATTTTCTGATTACTTTTCTAAAGCCCAGAGAGCAGTGTGGGAGCCGAGGCAGTTCTCCAGACGGGAAGGCAGGTGGAGAGGAAGCAGCCTTTCTGTGATGAAGCCAAGGGCTTCTCTGCTGATTGACCTGTGAGATCATTCTACATTATACATTATTGGAATGGAGGGTCAAAATATTTCTTTTTCTCAAACATGTTAGAGGTTGCAAAACTCATTCCATTGAAAATGCCTGGCTCTGATTTCCCAACTCAGGAAATAACCGTCTCTAAAGTGTCTTCAATGTCAGGGAGCCAATAATGTTTGGCTGCGATGACGTTTACTTGGCCTAATGGGCTCCTTCCTGAGACTTTAATGTCTCTTCTCCCTGACAGGGTTACAGTGGAATGGAAACTGACACACTGCCACCCGTGGGCCCGTTTCTTCTCCTTAGATTATGTGAAAAATGAGTCCAATTGTGACACTCGTGTTATGATCACTCACTGAATGTCAAGTGAACGTCTCTTTGTAGAAGCTGCTGTCTGCCCAGCACCCTGTTTTCTCTGGGCCACAGAACAGCTTCCCACATCCGTGAACCTGGGCCCCCCTGTTCTGTTCCAGGATTCTCAAATTCACCCCCTTGTTTGCCCTCCAGAAATCAGCTCAGGGTCCTTCCCCTTTTAATAAGGCCCCCACATACAATCCACATGAGAACAAGAATCATACAGTCGTGACTCAGACTAAACTCAACAGACCTTTAACTACGGCTGGGTCCCTGTGGCTGTGTAAGACATGTGAGTCATCTTTTCCCCCTTTCAGGGTGGATGATCTAATGTGGAGGTGCATTCACATTCAGGGTGATATCGGAAATCCTTGGCCAAAGGAAGGACATGAAAACCCAAGAATCAGAACAGATCATGGCTTCAAGACACGAGGAGACCCTGATCTGGTTGGCTCTTTCATTGCTGTGACCAGAAGACCTAGCAAAAACAACTTAGAGGAGGACACATTTATTTTGGCTCAAGGTTTCAGAGATTCAATCCATGGTGGGCTGACTCCGTAACTCTGGGGCCCATCATGGCAGAACGTCATGGCAGAAGGTCATGGGAGAGGACAGCAGCTCAGGACCTGGTGGCCAGGAAGCAGAGAGACAGGACCCCTCACCAAGGACAGAGGGTAAACCTGACTGGCACACCCGGCAGTCTTCCTCCTCCCTCCAAGCCCCACCCACCACAGTGGCCACCTTGTTAGTCCATATCAGCTGATTAACCCATCAATTAAGTTAAAGGCCTCATAATCTAATAATTTTATCTCTGAAAATTATCTTATTGCCTCACACATAAATTTTGGGGGGAAGAAAAAATCTCACATCTAAACCATAAAGACCCTAAAAATTTAATGAGTTGGGCAATTGCCCTCTATTTGCTCGATCATGGGAAGTCTTGAGTGGCCCAGGCAGCACATTAGTAGATAAGAAGAGGTGTAATGTACCCATCAGAATGGAGGTATTTTGATATTAAACCAGTTTAGATGACCGTGTGGATGCTCACCAATTGAACAACATCTTTGCAGTGACCGAACTAAAAGGCATCAGAAACCACCTGTGGTGCTTGATGAAAAAAAAATCAGATTCTAGGTCCAACATTCAGGTTCTGCTGCTATCATTCCAAGGTATGTCTGGGAATTTGTATTTTAACAGAAGTCTCAAGTGAGCATGGCAGGGCCTGCTGGTAGACCTAGATTTACAAAGAACTTCGAACATGGTAGTCAAGAGGGCAGGCCTTTGGATCAGGCAGCTCTGGGTCAGAATAATGGTGCTAATGACGGTGGCCGTAAGAATGATATGAGAAAATGTCTCTGAAATGCTTAGTCCAGATCTGGCCCAGAGAAAGTGCCAAGTCTATTCCTGCCTACTCCCCTCCCGACTCCGGCTTTCAACCAAAGTGGAAGAACCCTCAAGTGGAGCCCCTAAGGAGTGTTAGGGGAATAAAGACCCCTGATCTCACCCCAGGTCAATCCAGTGAATATGTCTTAGGATGAGAATCTACATTTTCAACAAGCTCCCTTCATCTATTTTTATATTGACTAATTTATTTTGACGAACAAATTCACTGCTCTAGTTGGAGAAGGGATAAAGATCAGGTTTGCATCCCAAGGGTGGGTGGCTACCTGCCCTGTCTACATACATGCCTGAATATGGGCCAGCATGGATGACATAGTCCCAGAGGACAGGGGCTCAGGCACAAGACTGCCCATCAGTACGCTCCCTGCATCTGTGTCTTTCTGGAATGTTCAATTTCATTCCAATATGGAGATAAACCCCCTCCCTCCCAATGCCTTGTGAAGAAGAGAGATGGGCTAATAGGTATGCGGTGCCTGTGTCTCAGAAAGCGTTTTAATTAATGACAAAAATCAATAGTGCCATTTGTTAGGTGGGAGGCTTCAACTCATTTCTGTCTTCATATTTTACTAACATTTTATTTTATCACTCTTTTCCAAGATTATCAAAGTTCTGTAATAGCTTTGGAAAATAAAGAAAAGCATAAAATGCTTTAAAAAAAAAAAACACTTACTTCCCTTGGCACCATGAGCATACCTACAAGGGGCTCTCGTGTCACATGAAGAAGGCCCACCCACCCTTCCGCGTGCCTGAGCAGCCCTGAAGGAGAGAAACAGATGGCAGTGGGCACAGGTGTGCACTCTGCTGGGGATTCCAAGGCCTGAAGTGTGACTTTGGCCGACCTATTTAACTTCCCTTTGCCTTAGTTTCCTGATGGGTAACCTGGGGCTAATCAATTCCCCACTTGCCAAGGTTCTCTGAAGGATTAAATAAAATAAAAGCTCTTAGCCTGCCCCAGGAAACAATGGGACACTACGTAAATCACAATGCATTTTGATCAATTCAGGAAAATCAGATCAGAAAACGCCATGCTCATGGTCCACAAGGACTGTCCACGCTACAGAGTTGGTGTATAAAAGTCCTGGTGGTCACCCTGAGAATGATGACAATTGTAGCTCACATTATTGAGCTTTTATGGTGGGCAGGTACCATCCTAAGTGCTGCCACTGTAGATATGAAGGAGATTTCCATTCCATTCTGTTCATTTTTTCCTTCTCCACCTCAAAAGCTCACCTGTCATAGACACAGATCCCAGCTCAAGTCACACCACTGCAACCCAGATGTGCACACCTGGCAGTATGTTCAGTCCCTGCTGTTGCCTCGAAGGAGTGGTGTTTGTGACGCCAGCTTCTGATTGTTTGCTGCGTGACTAATTTTAAATATTTGTTTAATATGCAAATGATACCTCCCAGTGACAGCTTGGGGAGAACTGCAGATGTCTCTCCCTCAAAATGACACAGCCCCGCTGCTGTTCCCAGTCAGTTGCTGACACTGAATGACTTCGATTCAGAGCTGAGATAGACCCAATTTCATTACAAATGCTTCAAGCAAGGCAACTGCTAACACATACAGTACCTGTTGGATAATTAGAAAATGGTGCTCCCTTGGGACTGATAAAGTAGAAGAAAGTTCCACACCACCTTTCCATCTCCTAGCAGAAAATCAGGAAAACCTATTCCCACTTCAGCAGATCATTTAGGGTAAAGTATGGTTTTGAGTATTCCCAGCACCAAGCTTGGATGGTGGAGAACTGACTACAGTTTTTCTCCTACTTAACTTCTTGGCCAGATATCTCCGTGCAGTGCCCACCTTATAAGATCCTATATGGCAGCCCTCATTTAGACCTTCTGAGTTTTTACATGTTGTGAAATAAAATAGTTTCTTTCTTGGAAGCACAGAGTTTCTTGGTGTAAGAACCCCATTTGATCAGGTAAAAGCTGTGATCCATTTTATGTAGGGAAAGGACCTCTTTGGAAGGAGATGTCTCCTTTGGTGGAGGCTTTATTTGGTAAGCAAAAATTGGTGGGAAGGAGAAGGAGGATGGTTGAACTGAGATAAGAGGAGGGAGATAAGAAAGGACAGAAGATGGTGCCCAGGGGGAAATGGGCACAGTTACAAGTTCCCAATGGTAAGGTGGCTGGAGGGCTTTGTTTATAGGAGCAACTATGTTTAATCCTCCAGTTTGGGTTTGGAGGGGTTGCCACAGAAGCCTCCTCTGTTGCCTGCAGGTCATACCAACAGTTTGAAAAACACAACTTCATTTCAGGGGAAATCTGGGAAGTGAGAAGATTGACACTGTACCCTTGTGACTAGTGGTCATAGGACAGTCAAGTCCCCCATTTGATCCAATTCCATGACACAGCGTAACCAGAGAAGCCTAAGTGCTGGTCACTACTATGCTTCTGAGTGTCCTGGAGGAATGGGAGGAGCTCAATGAGCACATTCAGGGTGGAGGTTAAGTCATTCTCATTTGAATTTCGAAGAACAAGTTAACCTCAGTAGACATCAAGGTTATACGGGTCACTGATAATCATGGGACTTTTGCTGCCCTCTATTTCCCAATGAATTATGAGTAACAACTATAGGTTGTAGCTCCCACATATCTAACATACACCAGGGATTGAATATACAGGATTTCAAACTTTAAAACAAATGAGCCAAGCTCGTGTGGATGCCCACATTCTAAAGTTAATGGCCTTGAAGTTCAGACCGGTGAGAAGCGTGGCCCAGTTCACAGAGGCGGTGACCAGGCTAACATGGGAGCCCCCATCTGTCCTTTCAGGGTCTTAGGGGAGTTCAAACTCTCATTTCCAACTGCTTTAGAAGAAGAGCAAAGTCCTGGGGCAGAATGTGGGACAGGCTTGGAGTTGGAAGCCCACATGCATGGGTGACTTTCCACCAGCAGAATAAAATGTTGCTGATCCTGGAGGCAGGCCAGGCTAAACTGAGTGAGAATCTAAAGTTCGGTGCAATTCCTGAAAGGAAGGTGTGAATTTAGGATGGCTGGGACAGCTGACAGCCAAGGCCCTGCTGGTGTGAGTTTTGAGAAGAGTTTAGGGGACTGGGTTTTCAGAGGGAGATGGAAACCCAGAAGGAGAGGCCTTCTTGCAGCAGGGGTGAGGCACTGTACAGTCGTGATCTCTGCCCAACCCACGCTCCTCTAACCCCAGATGTGCATGGTCTGGCATCTGGAGGGAGCAACTGCCCTCACTTATGTAACAAGCATGCAGTGTATGCAAAATGTGCCTAATTACCCCACGGCACTATGAGGATGGTGCTTATCACTAGGCAGGTGGCCATCATCCTGGTTCCTGGTCCTGCCCGGGGTCAACATTGCCCTCTGCTCATGAGAGCTGAACCTCAGGGCTTTCCAATCGCGTTGCAGTGTGGTGAGGACCAAGATGAGAGCCAGGGGAGCACCCTGTGCAGTCAGGCTACACCCAGGGAGGAGAAAGACACTCTTTTCTGTGTTCCAGACAACTGAGGTCGAGGTGAGGGCCCATTTCCATTTGGACAAACAAAATTCTGGCAATGCTTTCAAATGTCCCCAACCCTAGGGGGTGGCCTCACCCTCACGGAGAACCACTTGCTCCAAAGCAAACATCACTCACAAGGGACAAAAGATGAGCCCCAAAGGCATGTCCCAGTGACCTACCTCCTCCAGCTGCACCCCACCTGTCCTCAGGTGTGCCCAGTAGATCCCGACAGTGGATTAATGTACCGATTCCATTAAGGCTCTCATTCCCAGTCACATCACCTTTTAACTCTCTTGCATCGCCTCACACATGAGCTTTTGGAGGACAACTCGTGTCTAAACTGAAGCATTCTCCATCTGCAAGTCTAAGCTACCTGTTATTTGTATTCCAGGAAGGTCAAGATCCTTCCTGAGAAAACTAATGAGATTTCTTTTCCAGAGGCCAGATGAGCCTTTGAGATCTGTGATGAAAGGCAGTGTTGGACCAGAACAGTGTGCAGAGTCACCCAAAGGCCAAGAAGGAGCCACGTGGAAGGGCTGAGCTCTCTCTGACCCTGAGACAGGGAAATTTGAGAATAGCAGAGAGCTTCCTCCAGGTGCTGCTACAGGGGCTAGCCTGCCTGGCCCTCACCATCAGCCCAAAGGTGGAGAAATTTCACTTCATGTCATCCAGTGGGACTCAAACCAAATGGGATTGACAAATTGATCCATGGTCACTACTAATAATAAATGCTTATATACCTGTGGCCTTGTCTCGATCACTGTTCTGAGTAGTTGATGTACATTAGTATTTCAATTAAGCTTTCTAATTTTAGATAATTAAAGAGTCATATGAAGTTGCAAGAAATAATAGAGAAATCCCCTATTCCCTTTATCCAGTTTCCCCCCAATGATAATATATTGCAAAACTCTTAACACAGCATCACAACCAGCAAACACATTAATACCATGGAGATCCATAACATTCCCATCAACACAAGGATCTCTGCATAATCATGCCCACTTCTCTCCACACCCAGCTCCTCACTACCACTAATATATTCCCATTTCTAGAATCTGTCCATTTCAAAAATGTTATTTAAGTGGAACCCCACTGCATGCAACCTTTTTTCACTCAGCATAGATTTCTAGAGTTTCATCCAAGTTGGTGCATGCACCAAAATAGTTTGTTCCTTTTCAATACTGAGTAGTATTCCATGCTATGGGTTCACTCCACTCTAAGTAACCATTGAACTATTGAAGGACATCTGAGTTGTTTCCAGTTTGGATATATTGATAAAAGTGCTATAAACATTTGTTTGTAGGTTTTTATATGAACCTAAGTTTTCATTTATTCAGACTAATGCCAAGGAAGGCAATTGCTGGTTTGTGAGGTAGTTGATATTTAGTGTTTGAGGAAATTGCTAGACTGTTTTTTTATTGCATTAATGATCCTATCATTGATGTCTGAGTAATCCACTTTCTCTGCATCCTCACCAGACTAGCTTGGGTCTGCCATATTGGACAGACTCAGTATGTCATCCTGGTCTTAAGCAATGAGCTTTCTAGGTAACCCTCATGGGAATGTTTCTAGATGGAGAAGAGATGGATCCATTGGTGAACCCCATTTTAGAATGGATGTGCTGCAAAATTAGCAAGGCAGAGAAAATTCAGACAGAGCAGATCCCAGGACAGATGCGTTTTGATTGGAAGGGAAGGCAAGACTAAGACGAGCTTAGCTTGTTTTTCAGGACTATATTCAGAGTGCTGCCAAGAGAACTCTGGGTCTCCATGGTAAGGTAGAAAAAGAACAGTGAGAAGCAAAAGCAAACTTCAGGAACTCTGAAAATGCACTTACAAACTCAGGGGTCAGCTGCCTGCAGTCCACACAATCCTGCTGTTTGCAGACGTCTTGCAATCAATAGCACAGTAAATATGGAACTTCACTACCCAAATACTCCACTGCTCATCAACCAGGACTCAGGCTCTCAGGTGCCCAGGGCTGTTCGAAGCCCGTCACCCCTCTCCCCCCTCTGTTCAGCCTCATCTTTCTCCTTTCTCTTCAGCACCATTGTCTCCATGGGCAGCAGAACTTGGTCCCTGCAGGGTGGCTCCATTTCCCATCAGTTCACCTCCTCCATTCACTCAGAAAACCCTCTGTCCTCCAATTGTTTTCCCAACTCAACCCTAAACCTTTGGTTCAGCATTAATATTACGGCAAAGAGTGATAATGCTAAACAAGAGCTCTCCCTCCTGAAGAAGACACGAGGGGTAGGTGTGGTACAATTCCAGAAGAAAAAGAAAAGTCATAAAATGTTTCCCTCTGAGGATATTAAGTTTACAGCTATTGTGTCCGAGGGATTATAAACAAACCTGACAGTGTGTTAATCACTTTATCAGGCACAATCCCTAGAACATTCCAAGAAGGTACTTGCTATTTTTATCCCCTCTGGAAAAGAAAGCAGTGTATTTGAGAGATTAAGATCCTGAATTGATAAGAAAGAGAAACTAGGATTCCAACCTGGACAGTCTGATCTCAAGCCCCTTGCCCTGTCCATGATGTGTCCCTGAGGAAAAAATGCACTCACCCCAGCTCAGACATGGAGGTGAGCCTCCTGTAGCCAGTGCCTAGATGCAGTAGAGAAAGGCAACGAATGCCCTTCCAACGTTACCTGCAGTATGTGGAACACTGGGGTTGACTCTGGATTCCGTGAGCCTTGTTAGATGCCCTCAGGTTCCCGTGCTTGTATTGGGTGCCAACCTGGGGAAGCTCCACCTTACACAGCATGACACCTGATATCTACAGAAGGCCCCTGACATAACAAGAGTTTGACGTATAATTTTTCAACTTTATCTTGCTGTAAAAGTGATGTTCAGTAGAAAAATGTGCATAAAAGTATGATCTTTTCCAGTCTAGCAACATGAGATACAACTCTTTTCCCTGGTGCTGAGCAGAAGCAGTGAGCTGTAATTCCCCATCAGCTCTGCACTCACGAGGGAGAGAAGGTAACAGGACACCTGGCGCTATGGCCAACCTGGGATGTTCAGTAGGTTTTGTATCAAAGGCAGTTTGACCTGCAGTACCTTCAATTTAGGATGGGTTTATCAGTGCACAACCCCATCCTAAGTCAAGCAGCATCTGTGGTTGAAAGAAAGGGGAATAAGTCCTATTCTGAGTGCAGAGTATGACAATATTTCTACAAAATATAGCACATAGAAGGTCATTTAGGACTTCCATTTGGGGTCAGATGGAAGACAAAATTTCCAAGCTGAAACTGTTAATGGTAGGCGATTATCAGTCTCAAATACAAAGGAAAGCTGAAATCCAAAATGGTGAGCAGAACATTGAGCCATTTTTATGCTGAAAGCATTTCCCCAAAACTGATGAACTTAGGTTGCAGTTTTCACAGCCTCATGGGCACAAGGGAAAAAATGCCAAGCCTTGGGTCTTCCCAAGTAGGAAGTTAAATGCAAGACCCTAAAACATACAGGACCATGAGAGTTAAAATGTCGGTGTGAAGATGAGCCAGAGGTAAAACCATAGCAACAATACAGGCTCCCGTTCCCAGAGTCTGCAAGAAGTCTTCAGCACTGAGCAAAGTGGGAAGAAAAACGTCTCCTCTGAAAACCCCTGTGATTTCAAAGGAGTTATATCCCAAACTGACCCACAACAGAGTCTGGAGTCCACATCATGAATTAGTCCAGAGGAAGCCAGTGAAATGCTCCCAGGAAGAAGGTGCCTTCCCCCAGCCTCAGGGACTAGAGCGAATCCACTTCAGAGGAAAATGAGCAGCACATATGTGTAAATGTCTAGACACACAAGGAAAGAAGGCCATGGGCAAAACATAAGAGAAGCAGACTAACAATCCTGAGAGGCTCTTGAAGATGGAAGCTGGGGAAGCTACATTCCCGGACCAAGGCAGAACTAGATAGGAAAATAAAAACGTGGATGACATTAAAATAAAATTAAAAAAAACCCAAAACTAAAAATACCTCCCAAGCCCCAAAATATAATAGGGTGGGCCAAATCACCAATAGATGAGAGATCCATGTTGTATCTGATGAGCTGGGGGAAGGAGAAGAGGAAATGGTGGGGACAGAGTCTGATGGACTTCAGAAAAAGAGAACCCAAGAGAGCCAGCTAGAAAGGACAAAGGAACAGGGCTAAGGAAATGAAAGGCAAAAAAAATGGAAAAGTTAAAAAGCCAAAAAGAAACAAAGAATGCAGATAATTGTGCACCCGTGTTTGCAGCACTCTGTTCACAACAGGGAAGCGACCCCAGTGACCACTCAGACGTGAGCAGATACACAGAATGAGTGTGTGCCCAAAGTGGAATTTTACTCAGCCTTAAAAGCAAAGAAATTCTGAGACACGAGACAACCTGGATGGAACGTGAGGGTGTTCTGCTCAATGAAATCCGCTGGCCACTGAGGGAGGAAGTCGTATCATTCCACCCATAAGATAAGGTACCAATTCATAGGGAGGGAAAGCAGCACAGAGGTGCGGGGCTGGGGGAGCAGGGACTGAGGACTTGCTGTTATATGTGCAGAGTTTCCGTTTTGCAAGGTGACAGACGTTCTGGCAATGGATGATGGTGGTGGCTGAACAATAGTCTGGAAGTACTTGATTCCATGAAACTCTGCACTTTAAGACAGTCAAATGGTCATTTATGTTTCGTACGGTTCAGCACAATTTTGAAAAAAATAAACTTTGAGAAAAGAAGTGCAGAAAGACGATTGAGAGAGTGAAATCGGGCCCAGAATACTGAATGCACGGGAAGAAGGAATTTCTGAAGATGAAGATCAAAGCAGGGAACAGGAAAAAAAAGCTGATTGTTGGGGTCAACTCTTGTGCTGCTGTGACAAAGGGCCCGACAAGCTCGATTTTAGAGGAGGAAAAGTTTATCTTGGGCTCAAGGGCTCGGAGATCTCAGTCCATACATGGCCCACTCCATCTCGCTGGGCTTGAGGTGAGGTGGAACTTAATGGCAGAGGGGCTTGGAGGAAGAAAGTGGCTGAGGGTGTGACCATTAGGAAGGGGACAGGGGAGACAGGGAGAGAGACAGACAGACAGACACATACAACTCCACTCACCAGGACAAAATATATATACCCAAGGGTGCACCCCATGACCCTCCTCCTGCCACACCCCCTGCCCACAGTTACCACCCAGTTAAGCTCTCAGAGCACTCAGGCACTGATTGGGTTGAGGCTCCCATAACCCAATTATTTCACTTCTAAACCTCCTTGCCTTGTTTCACACATGAGCTTTTGGAGGACACCTCATGTCTAGACCATAACACTAATGCACTCACGTATCCATTAAAAATAAACTTAAGTAAATACATACAATAGGAATAAAGCAAAGAAGATATCCTCAAACATTTCTGAAATTAAAAGACCATTTGAAAGCTCATGGTGAAAGGGTGCAGGGTCTGTAGGAGGTGAGCAGCATCAAGGCAGGTTTGGGGGTAACAGGGGACTTGAACAATCCCGGCAACAAGCAAAAAAGAGCATGTGCGTGGAGAGAAGGAAAACTAGACTATTAGCTGGCAGTGAAAGCCGTGCTTCGTGCCAGAATTGGAAGAGTCATATATTTAAGGAACTCAAGGAGAGAGGGGTGATACCCAGATTTTATACCCAGCAAAAAATTGATTTTTGAGTCCAAAGGGCAAAGACACATTAATCGAAGCGCAAGAACTCAAGAAATATGTCCCCCATCGCCTTCCAGAGCCTTCTGTGGTGGAATGAGGTTCGGACCACTGAAAAAGCTAACATGTCAATGACACATGACTACGAATGAGCATTAAATAAATAGCTACTAAGAATCAAGACAAAATAGGGACAGGCAGGGGGACACAATGTTAGGCAAGGACTGTGTGCTCTGGCAATGCACGGATTGCACAACTATTGACAATCAGGGTCTTTGAAAATCTGTATGATTTCACAGATATGTATGCCTCAAATGGGTGACTTTTGCTGTATGTCAATTTATCTTAATTAACTTGAAACAAAGAAGAAGAATGGGAACAGCATACACCAAAACTTCTTAGATGTTTTCATTAATAATAATGGAGGTGATGTTTTTATAATTCAGAGACTACTGTGTGTTCAAAATCGGCTACAATGAGTGAGAAATTAGGGTATGGTCTAATTGTACCATCCCGGAAGGCCTTGAAAACCAGGTTTCTTGGAATGGAAGAGGAGACATATTGACACAAGAGAGACAAGCTTAAGTGAAAATTCCTAAGTCTTGACTTAGGATTAGAATTATCAATAGGAGCCAGGTGCAGTGGTGTATACCTATAATCCCAGTGGCTCAGGAGGCTGAGACAGGAGGATCAGCATTTCAAGGCCAGCCTCAGCAACTTAGAGAGTCCCTGTCTCTAATAAAAAAGGCCTAGGAATATGGTTCAGTGTTAAGTGCACCTGGGATCAATCCCTGGTACCAGAAATCAAAACAAAATGAAATAAACAAAAGAATAACTATCAATATGAATCCGTGAGATATTTTATTATATTGCCTTATTAGTTTATTTCCTGTTATATTGAGAACTGGTAAAAGGAACGAAGCTACCATTTATTTTTTTTACTTTCTAAAGAAGATTTTAGAATTTTCTGATCTAAATTTAGAATTTCAGAATTAATAATGCACATAAGAGATAAAAGAACATCCCCTTTATCAAAGCATTCTGACCAATCAATGAAGAACAAATAAACAGCAGGGCAGCACCGTTGTGAGGCTGAAGAGCAGCCCGCTAGGTCTCCCACGTCTCAGCCCCAGATCTGGGGATGCTGAACCTGCACAAAGCCTGGGCTTCAATCCCCAGCACTGCAGGAAAAAAAAGGAGGAGGAGAAGGAGAGGGAGGAGGGGGAGGAGGACGGGGAGGAAGAGGAGAGGGAGGGGGATGGGGAGGAGTAAGAGGAGGAGAAGGAGGAAGAAGAGGGGGAGGAGGAGAAGGAGGAGGAAGAGGAGGAGAAGGAGGAAGAAGAGGAGGAGGAGGAGAAGGAGGAGGAAGAGGAGGAGAAGGAGGAGGAAGGGGAGGAAAAATAAGAAGAGGAAAGAGAATTTCCAGATGAGGAGTTAATCTGGCGAGTCTGGGTGGGTTGGGTATAATTTATAAATTCAGGGCCTTTTTAGCAAGGAGGCAGGGAGTCACAAGACAGAAGATGGACTCATAATGGAGGCAGTTTGAAGATTCTGAGCTGCTGCCTTGGAAGAAGGGCTGAGCCAAGGACCAGCTCCAGCCACTACCAAAGGCAGAATAATGACTCTTCCCCTGGAGACCCAGGAGAGCAGGGATGTGCTGCAGAAGCTCTTGGCATCTACAGAGCTGCATGAGAGTGAATTTACATGGTCTTAAACTACTAGGTTTGCAGCAATTTGTTATCAGCGGCCACTGGGAAAGAATATGATCAACATCTTGCAGGAACCAATAAATAGAAACATCCCTTGAGCATCAACCGCTGCTGAAGTGACAGAAAGGGAGTGAGCCACATGCCCTGTGCCCTCCACAGCTTGGCAGACCCCAACCACACGGCATCCCCCCACCAGCCCTTGAATGGGATCCATCCAGGGCTTGGGAGGAGCTGCCAGTTTATAGGATAAACAGGAGACAGCCAAATGTGGATGGCACCAAAGGTCAGCAGTCCTCCCATCTGGACTGGGGGAGACCGCTCAGGCCAGAGAGCTTGGGCTCTGCCTCAAATAAACTATAAGGAAATGGAAGGGTGGAGGAGGAGACTGCAGAGGGAGAGAGACTTCAAAAATGTATCAGACTTTTACATTTGGGCAAAACAATCTCTAGTGTCTAGAAATCTGTATTTGGTGATAAATTATGAAAAAATAACTCAAGGACACAATGACTGAAGGATATGATGGTATTTGAGGAGCGGTGAGGGGGTATGGGGTATGGGAACATGGAGGGGTTGGTGGGGTGGGTGGCAAGGCTTTTCTTCTTGGTGGGAGTGGTGCTCACCTTATAAAAAAAAATCCAGGGTGCCATACAGTTGGTTTCTGGGGTTTTCTGTATCTGTGTTTTGTTTTAGGACTATGATTATTATGTTGGTTGAAATGATCCCACAACAGTCCTCATGAAATAGGAAGCTACTTCAATTGATCAAGAGCAATCAAAAAGTCTATCATAAAAATATAATTGGTTTAAAAGCTCATTGGACAGTTGAACTGTAGATGAGACATAAACGAAGAAGAATTGGGGGCCTGGGACAGGTCCAAAGGAATTACATGGGGCAGGTAAGAAATGCATGAATAGACAGAGAAGGTATGGCCAAATCGGGAGTCAAGGAGGGGGAACAGAAAGAAAGGAGAAGAACTAAAAAAAAAAAAAAAAAAGGACATAATGAGAATTTTTCAAAACTATAAAAGAGGGCAAACACCGATTCAAGAAGTCCAATAAATGCCCACTCAGATAAAAGCCAAAATAAACAAGCAACAAAACCCTCATCTAGACACGTCTTCAAGGAGGTTGGAAAATAAAACACTCCCTCCCGGGGATTTACAGGCAGAGCTAAGCGGGCTTCAACACAGAGCCCCCGGAGGGATTAGCCCCTGAAATGTGAAGAGGATGGGGGAGCTGTGAAGGGGAGAAGACTTCAGACTTAAACTTGATTTCTTCAGCTCTTTATTGCAATCCTATCCAAACTTCTTTTAGTTGAAAAGAATGAGAACAGAGAGAAGGAAGGGGGAGAGAGCTGCTGAGTAGGTCGGCGACTAGGCAGAGAAGGAGGGAGGGAGGAAGAGGACCTCGCCCAGAACAGGAGCAACTTGTGTGCACCAACTCTCTGTCTCCATGCTTCTAACCTGTGATTCCCAGCTTCATGGAAGGAAGGAGCCCAGCTCGACTCAGAACTGACCATAGCAGAGGGTGGCTGGTGCTGGTGGGAGTGGACCTCTCAGATCAGGTACAGTCACTGGGAGAAGCTACTGATCCCACGTGGCCGCAGGCCCTGGGCAAACAACTTCCCTTCAAAAACAAATTCTTTGACAGTGGACCAAGCAGGAGACCTAATCTAAACAACAGGTGCCCAGGTGAAAGTCTTGACGTCCTGGCCCATTCGGACAGGCCACCCTCCACAGTCTAACCAAAGGTACAAAGGACATTCTGTTCCAGGGCAGAAGCTGGCCACAGAGCTGGGGCAGCCACGGAGGCCCCGTCTTCACTGGGTCTTGTGATTTCAGACATGTCCGTCAGGTACAAGGCATGAGTTTATTGAAGGGACAGAGAAAGGGAAGAGGGGACACTCGATGGAGAGAGTGGGTCCTCTCAGAGAGGAGAAGGGTGGCACACCCTTCCTGCCCTCCAGTCTTATTAGGGGTCCCAGGGAAGTTTCCAGAAGGTCGCGCCCAAGTCCGCTTGTTGACTTTCGACTGACAACACGGGGGCTGCATGGACCATCCACAGAGGACAGCGTGACACTCACAGAGTTAGAGTCAAGGAAATGCTCACCCTATTTTGCCTCAACTTCCTGCCCACTTGACTGGTTTATTTCTCTTGGAGTAGCCCCCAGCAAGCTTTCTCTGTGAGGGTCTTGATATGTGGGTTGGCAGGGTGATTGTGGGTGTGACAGTTTCCATGATAACAGAGGGTCCAGGACACTGGAAGGGTGTGTTCTGATCTTGAAACTATGGTTTTTCTTAAAGGGATGCGATTATGACTGGGGGAGGTTGTGACACGCCAAGCCCCCATCTTTCAGATAAGGCTCCCTGGGACTCACAATTGCCCTTCATCGTCCTTTTCTGCCCACTAATTCACAGCTGACTGGCTACCTGACGATTCCACTGGCAATTTTGTTCACATGTTCACAGACAATGTGCACCTTCCAATAGAAAGGCAATAACCCCTGTTCTAGAGATTACAAAAGTTTACCAAACACAGCTGTTTTAGTAACAGAATGCAACTTGAACAGTTAACCAGTTCTGCAATCAGGAAACAGGAACATATACAAATACAACTTCCTTTACCTGTTATCCAAGGGAGTGGAAAAGAGAAGAGTGATTGTATTCATCAGCTATTTGTTCCTGTGACAAAGTACCTGAGAAAAACAACTTAAGGGAGGAAACATTTATTGTGACTCACAATTTCAGAGACTTGGATCTCTGGTCGGCTGGCTCTATTGCTTTGGCCCTGAAGTGAGGCAGAGAAGTGGTGGGAGGGTGTGGCAGAAGAAAGCCTCAGCTCAAGACAGCCAGAGAGTCAGGAGGAAAAAAGAGGGAGGGAGAGGGGGATGAGGGAGAAGTCCCCACAGTCATGCCCCCAAGGCCCCATTCCCTTCAACTAAGTCCCCTTTCCTGGTTTCCACCACCTCCCAATAGTCCATTCAAATTATGAATCCCTCAATGGATTAATCCACTGATGAGGTCAGAACCCTCAAACTGCAATCCCCTCTCAGAAGTCCCACCTCTGAACACTGCTGCACTGAGGACCAGGTCTTTGACCCTTGAGCCTTTGAGGACATTCTGGATCCAAGCCATAACAGGGAAAATCGTCATGGTCCCCACCCCATGCAGACATACACTTCCTTGGGTTCATTCCACCTGGGTCACCCCTTGCATTACTAGCACCACAACTCAGCAGTGTAGAGAAGATCACTGGGCACCCAGTAATGGCTGAGTTCAGGACAGCTGCCTGCTAGCAGTCGCACTAGTGAAGAATGATGGTCTATGGTCTATTCATATATTTAACATTTTGGACCTTTCCAGCCAGCTAACACTCAGACCCCCAGAACCGCCATTTGCTACTCTTTTCAAATCATTGACAAAAAAGACTGGTCTAGTCTCACTTTATGCTTATGATCACTCTCTTTAAGGGCTCCATTACGGTGCTGTTTGACAGAGCCTTGGCCAGGTCCACGCCCATGCTCTCTGGGAGAGCTTCCTAGGTAGCACTCGCAGGTTCTCTGGGAAGGTTAAGGACATCTTCTTCCTACAAACACCCTGGCCTCCATGTGCAAATTGGCCTTCTCCTCTTTACAAGCCGAGCAGAGTGTGTAGGTAGCTTCTCTATTCAAACCCAAGGTCTCCTCAAAATAGCCCTCCAATCCCGGTCTGCTCAGCATCTATCTGCATATTAAAGAGAGCACACTAATATCTGCTCCAAATTGACCTTCTGTCCACACCAGAATAGGGAGCAGCTGCTGGTTCCTTTAGCTAAAGAAGGAAAAAATCTGGTTTGGCCATTCTACTCCACAAGGACTCGGGCTGGACCTGTTGTCAGAATCAGAGAGATGCCCCCACTACCAGGACTAACAAAACTGAAAATGTGTGCCCAAGCATCCCGCTAGACACATTGTGGAGCCCCCGTTCCATCAAGGCAGGCCAGGGATTGTGTCTTCTTCATACGCCTATTGTTTCAACCTGCAGAGAGCCAGAAAGGCACCCAGAAGTGTGGTTCTCAAAGTGTGGTCCCTGCAATAGCACCATCAGTGTCCCCTAGTCCCTTGTTAGAAGTGCACATTCTCAGGCCTCACCCCAGACCTGGAGCACCTGAAAGTCTTGGATGGGGCCCAGCAATCTGTGCTGTAAAAAGCTGCCAGATGATTCACCTCCTGTGTAAGAGGTGGTGAAAGAGAAGATGCTTCTTTCAGTGTAGCAGTGCTAGGTAAGGAATGAAAAAATATGTGTGTGTGTGTGTGTGTGTGTGTATTTTTTTTTCTGGAAAACTGACTTAACAGCACCCAGATAAAGAAAAAGGATCTATATAAAATCCATGCATTTTTTTCTGTTTGTATACATTAAGTGTGGATGGTTCTCTCCTGGTTGAAGTTTGAGAAAAGAAAAACATTAGATCCGTAAAATATCCTACAGAGAGTAGTAGAAACCAGAGGAGAAAATGCTACCACCATGATCAAAAGACCTGACAAGCACAGTTTTAGAGGAGGCAAGGTTTATTTGGTGCTCCTGGTTTCCAAGGGTCTGTCCATAGATGGCGTCTGTTGTTCTGGGCACCAGGTGAGGCAGACACCATGGCCGAAGGGTGTGGAGGAGGACATGGAGAGAAAAACTGAAATATATACAACAACTGAACAGACAAAATCATTATAAAACAGGAACCAAAGCACTACTGAGGGATAGCAGGTCAAGCCAAAAGACAATATGATAAAAGTTGCATTACCTGGGGTTAGAGGGGGTGGCCGGGAAATTAGAATGTACCATCGCAAAATGAAAACCACATTTAAAGACCAGGACGGACAGAGTGGGAAACATGGAATTAGAAATGGAGGTGTACCAGGCTGGCAAAAGACAAAACCAATGACAGAATGAGTAGGAAGTGAATGGAAAGCCTAAAAAATTAAATTATTTCTGAGAAAAATACTTGAAATGGTTAGGAAAGAAGCAATAATCCAAGACATAGCTGAGGGCAACTTGCCTTACTTGACTAAATTCCTGAATTCACAGAGCCAAAGGTCCTAAGTTGCTCCAAAACAAGACCATTAAAGATTAGAATACTCAGATTTTGAACAGGTGGCATGGGGATGGTTGTTACTTCAGCAAACCAAACCTTAGTAACACTGACTCTTTCATTAAGAATGGGAAACACATTTAGGAAGAAAAGGGAATGCTTTAAAATACCACTAAATACCTATAAAGCACCAATTTAAATAAATAAATAAATAAATAAATAAATAAATAAATAAATAAATAAATAAATAGAAGGAAGACCAGTAGAGGAGAAGAAGAAGGATGGAGGAAGGAGAGAGGTAGGGAAAGAAGAAGTAGTTGGACTGAAATGGCATAAATTCTATTCCATGCATGTATGATTATGTCAAGATGAACCCACTATTAAGTATAACTGTAATGCACTAATAAAAAATAAATAAAATGCCACTTAGGCAATTTTCAGCAATTTACTTCCTTATGACTTCTTTCCTTCATTTATCCGTAGAGCTGTTGTTGAGGTACAGGAATTTGGCCTTCACACTCCTCCCTTATCTTGCTCAGGATTTATTGCCTGAAATCCAATTTATCACGGAAGCAGATTTTACAAACTGTCATGGTGGCCACCTTTGGGTGACATTTTTTTCTTCCTGTAATTTCCAAATTATTTCCTTTAATGAGCATGTATAGGACTCTGGGTGACATTTTTTTCTTCCTGTCATTTCCAAATTATTTCTTTTAATGAGCACGTTTTACATTTACTAAATATCCATTCACAAATTAAGTGAGTACCAACTCTGTGCTTGGTACTGGGCCACTTTTTCTTTCTCTCATGTTCTTATTCTTGTGTCCCCTCCACCCCCATAATGACCAACAAATAAATATCTGTGGAGTCAGAAATGTATAACCTCAAACTTAAAGAAAAAAGATAAAATTTCCTAGTGGTTGTCTGTATAAAAATCCGAGAATGAGTTTTATTGGTCCAGCTTGAGTCCAATCATCACAACAAGAAAGAATAGATATTTGTGCTTATCTAGTTCTGGGTCATATGTTGTATAGGCAAAATACTATGATTTCAAGTTCATCCAAAACACATGGTTGCCTGTTTTTGATCATTCCACAATAAATGCATGTATTGAAACATCACATTGTACTCTATAAATAGATATAATTATTATTTTGCCATTGAAAACCAAATTTTTTTTAAAAGAAGCAAAATACAAAACAAAACAATACCTGGCTATAGCCAGGAAAATATAAATCCTTTAGGAATGTGATGAGGGAGGGTGTCTTTTTCCAGGAGGAGGTCCTGGGTGTTGAACAATCACAAACACAGAGGTCTCCTGTTACCACCCCAAAGCCAAGAGAGGCCAGGATACCTGTTGCCACCTTTGTATGTGGCTTCCTAAAGTGTGCTCCAAGACTGGCTTCTGTCATGAGCAATATCTGTAGGACAGGCCGCTGTCTGAATTTGTCACCGTAGCCAGCCAATGTGGAAAGTAGGTAGGGCTGAGATTATCACCCCAGGTGCCATATTCTCCACTACATTCCAAAGGTCAAGAAAGATGGGGCTCCCTCCCCTTCCCTTCTGATCTGACTCTGATGATCCTAAAGACTATCCCATAAGCACCAGCAGTTACATTAACATCAGCCTGAATGGAATACGCTGGCCAATTTTAACAGAGTTGATAATATGATCGCCATTTCCATATTCTCCATTGATTTTTCACAATCAATGATGGGAACGGGGTCAGTGCTCAGAAACGAGGAAGGCTTTAATTTATCCAAGGATTGTCACTCCAGATGGCAGCTGCTTTTGCTGATTTGGAATTTCAATAGATGATGACAGAACAGTGAACAATAGCTGGTTACCTGTGATCCTTCACTGCTGCCCTTCAGGAAGCACTGAAAACAAAAGCAAAGCAAGAATGCCCCCCCACCTCCAGCTTCTCCCACCTGGTTGCTTCTGCCCCGACACAGGAAGACGAGGGCTAGGAACAGGGAGCACCAGGGTGAAGGAGAAATGAACACATTTTGTGGTGAGGCATCCAGAAATTACCAGACCAGGAGAGGAGACTCCACCTGGCCTCTCAGCAAACATAGACCCTTTTCCTATTTAGGGGACCCACAGTTTCATGGTCAAACTTTCCTCCCCAAATCTTTATTCATAGATTTTGGGTGGAGTTGAATCCACTTGCTGTCTTACAGATGGTCCTGTGGGTCAGATAGGACTCATCAGAGGATGCATTGCCACGGTCACCGTGATTGGCTCAGGGATGGTCACGTGATTCCAGCTGAGCCAATGAGACATAAAGATAATTTGATGAGGAGAGGTTCAGCTGGTTGGGTAATGTTTTTCTATTACCTGAAACAAAACAAAACAAAACAAACAAACAAACAAAGGTTTTCTACACTGAGGTTTTAATCTTGAATTTGCCACAAACTCATGGTGTGACCTGGGGCAGGCCTCTTGCTCTCTCCCAATCTAGATTTCCTCATCTCAGAGGGTGTCATTAGATGAAGTGTGTAATTTAGTTTTGGCATTCTAGAGTATTCTACAGAATTGTTATTTTAAACATGGATGTTTGTAGGAAGACATGGCGTAATATCAGACCTTCAGGAAAAGTAGATGGATACAGCGGATGTTTCAAGAAGTCTTTCTAGAGAGAGAAATGGGTGTTCCAAGTGTTCAGTAAGAAGAGCTCATGCTCAGGACCACTTCAGAATCTCAAGAGCTGATTGGCTGTGTGTATGTTTTATAAAAACTTTTTCTCATTTGAATTCCTTCCAGCTACTAAGTTTGACTTTCATAATACCCCAAACATAAATACAGCAATATGAAAAATTGGGATAAAGTGATTATGGCCCTCGAACATAATCTAAAACTAGTAGTTTCATTATTTTAAAAATTCCTGACATGAGCTTGATATCTTATCATTCTAACTCAAATGTCCCTGAGGCTAGACTTCAATTTTTTTTTTCAACAAGAGTAAAATTTTCAAAATAATTTAGCAACTGACCTAAGGTTAACATTTAATAAAACAAGAGTGTTTTAATAGAACAAGAATAAAATATAGTGGGACATATAATCTTTAAGAAAAGAAAATCTTTCCTTAGGAAAGATAACTGCCAACCTATTTCAACATGTATAGCTTTTTCCCAACCTTTGTTTCTGACCTGTCTGCTAAGCAGAGTAGGTACATTTCCCTTTTAAAGATCCTAATAGTGTTTGTGTTTTATCAGGAGGAGTGGTTGACTATAATCTTTGTAGGTTATTGTTATTTCTATCATCTTAATGTATGTTCCCTACTTTCTTAAGTGTTCACCATTTTACAGTTTAGTTCATTGATCAGGTAGTCTGTCATCGTCTTCTTTTTTGGGGAATATCTGGGATTGAACCCAGGGACACTTAACCACCCAGCCATATGCCCAACCCTTTTGAAAATTTTGAGACAAGGTCTTACTACATTGCTTAGGGCCTTGCTAAGTTATGGAGGCTGACTTTGAACTCAAGGTCCTCCTGCCTCAGCCTCCAATACCACTGGAATTACAGGCGTGTGCCATCGTGCCTGGTTTATGCATGGATTTAATTCTATGCCATGCTTTTGTGACTTTATTAACCCTTAATTTAATAACATCATTGGAAGTTTACCTCATGCACAGTTATTTGCATTTCCCCTTATTATTTCTTTGGCTTCTCCTCAGTTCAGTTCTCTCTAGAATCCCTCCTTGATGAGTTTGGGTTTCTTGCACCTGACCTTCGTGTGTCAGCTTCTCTGTTCTAATTTTTGTGTTATTGCTCCGTGAATTGGGAGAATATTTTTGGCCAGCTATTCCGGATCGTGAAGTCAATTCTTTTACTTAATTTTTAATTCTGTCATTCAGCCATTCTATTTATTTTTAATGTTGTCAATCATATTTTAATTTCCAAGGTTTCTTATATTATTAAAGTGTTCTTATTAATTCCTGTAGGATTGCGTGTCAACGATGCATCCTCTTAGATCTGACGGTACTAATTAACATTCTTTGAAGTCATCTTCTGTTTCCTGCATTAGGTCTCGTCAGGGCTTCGATCGCAGTGCATTTGGCTTCCTGTCCCTCTTTCATGTTATTCAGTTTTCCTCAACTGTTTTGGGTGGGGTGGCTTTTATTATAAAGGAGAGGATGGGCCTATGCTGTCCAATATGGTAGCTGTTTAACTAACTGCTAGCTACATCTGGCTACCTCCATTTCCATACAAACTTGTTAAAGTTAAATGAATGAAGTTAAAATTCAGTCCCCCCATTGCACTGGCCACATTTCTAGTGCTCAGGGGCCATGGTGGCCAGAGGACACAGCCCTGGGCAGTGCAGAGGAATGGAGCATTTCTGTCACCAGTCTGCTCTGCTGTGAAGTGCTGGTCTAGACGGATTTGTTGGCAGCCGAAATGCTTTTCTCCAACTACGTGATGGTCACTGTCATCCAGACAGTGGACAGAGGACGTGGCTGCTCTGAGTGGAGAAGAGGTGTGATAAAGCCTGGCCAGGTCTTTATTCTGTCTCAGCGGGGTTCTGCTAGGGTTCCTGCCATTCTCTTCGCACCCTAACTAGAGCCCCAACTTTACGTAGAGAACCCAGCAGTGAGAGCCACAGATGGCCTCTCTCCTGAAGGGGGACTCCGCCTCCCTGTTCTCTCTCTCACTCCCTCCGACTCTCCCTGGGCCCTGGCTTCTTCCAGCCTGCGGGCCTCCACCTGGCCTCTTCTCCAGGGTTCTGTTCCAAGAGGTCAGCCTCCAAGTGTCTCCCCTTCCAGCTCCTTGGGGTTACTGTTCCCTGGAGGTGGCTAAGGAATCACTGTTCCTCTGAGGTCCTATATTTTATCCCATTCTGCACATTTCTCAAGATTTCTGGCTTGCTGGTGGCAACGTTCCCCCTTCCTGGTGTTGCTGTTGATTTATTTCTGCTCTTATATTTCTTCTGTCAAGATATGCTCAGTCAGCCATCTTGAATGGAAAGTTGTAACCTGATTCCTTAAGAGTTTTGTGTTTACGGAGTTAGTTTTATAAGAAATCATGGGATGTCAGGGTTGGGAAGGAAATCTGAATCCCAGCCTCACAGCATGGTAATAGCAAAGCTGGGACAAGAGGGACGTTTCCTTCCACACTGGCCTCTGACCATTGTCTCCTACTCTGAGAACCCTTAGAATTAAGAAGTGGATCATTTCTCAACACACACATGTCACATGCCCAGCACAGTAGCCCTATTATCCATTTTCCATTGCTACAATAAAACAGTAGAGGCTGGGTGATTTATGATGAAAAAAGGTTTATTGAGCTCACAGTTTTGGAAGCAGAAAATCTAAAGCATGGCTCTGGCTCTGGTGAGGGTCCCCTCTGGCTGCATCACATCTCAGTGATGACATCATGATGGTAGTGCATACAAGAGAGAGAGAGAGTGCATGGTGAGACAGGAAGCCAGAGAGTGGGGAAGGGCATTCTTACTCTCTTATAAACAACCTTCTCACTAGAACCAACCAGGGTTCCATGAGAACCACAAGACCTCTTTCTGAGGGCAGCACCCTCCCTAACTCAGGCACCTCCCACTGGGCTCCTCCCTTTAAATTCTCCATCTCCTCCCCACATCAACAAGCTGAATACCTAGCTTCTGACCCATGGACCCCAGGGCGTGGAGGACACCCTCAAACCACCTGTAAATCACAGCATCAACTCTTTTCTAACCTGCTGATACAAAGCCACAGAGAACTCAAATTCCTAAAAGAAACTTTCAAGAGAACCAAAGGGAATTAAGGGAATCTTTCTCCTAACCTTGAATACATTTCCTCTGAGCTGTCCTCCCTACAAGCACAGAAAAAAATCAGGAGTCATACCTCATAACAGTCAAAATTAAGGAGCTTGGAAAATGCAAAGATTCCTTGCTTAGAAATGAGCATGACACTGCAGGGTTGGGTGGATGTGAGAAATGCACTTCCTCTTTCCCCAGAAAGAATCTGGGGTGGGCGCCCATCATCCATCTTGGTGAAATGTCTCACCTCGAGCATCTGCCTAATTGCACTGATGTACAACCTGTTTCCAATGAAGCAAAGAAATTAATTGTTTTAAAATGCGTTTGGAGACTTTGGAAAACTGACCTAAGGTTAATGGTTCATAAACCTCATTTGTGCTTCTGTCAGACATTCTAGAATATGAGCTGGTGTGTTTCTGAGTAGGATGGGAGGAGGGCCTGAGAGCTACAGTCAGGTTCCCCCTGGGGAGTTACCCCCCATGCACCCTGGAATGAGGTTGGAGCCAGTGTGCAATCCTAGCTGGAGTCTTTTTCCTAAGACTTTCTGGATGAAGTGCCTTTCTTTATCCCTTTACTGGGCCTTACAGACTGTGAGTTTTCTAGGGATACCAACAAGGCTGCTGATCTCTCTTCTAGTATGAGCAATTCATTCCTGAGGCTCACAAAGGCTTAGTCTGGGGATCATCGACCTAAATGCATCCAGACACCAGACAGGCAGCTTAAATAAGTCATGCAGAAGGGCAGCAGTGGGCACTGATGCAGGGGCAGCCCCTTTAGAGGTGGGCAGCTTCTTCTCAGTTCTGGCTGGTAGTTGCCATGCAGAACCAAGTGCTCCATCTCTCCAGAGGCTTCCCAGATCCAGACAAGAAGTGAAATACGACTTGTCCGGATGTAGACAACACGCTCGCACACAGACACAAACACAGTGGTGGGTCCCCAGTTTGAGATCTCTCACTTGGTTCTCTCTAAAATCACCATCTAAATGCAAAGATGAAGAAATTATAGAAAGAACCACCTTTGGCTACCCAGTGGTCCATGGGTCTGCAAACTCTAAATAGATGCATCTCTCCAGTGACCATTCCAGCACCAGAGGGGTCTTGGTCACATATAAATTCCTAAGACCCCAATACTGGGCCAAGCTAGAATGGTAATCTCTTCAAGGTAAGAGGAATCCACAGGAAGATGGGTATATCTAGGGTGATTTCCAGGGTAGGGTTCCTAAGAGGATGGAAAAGTTTGACCTGCCAAGGCACACTCACAGGGATCTACTGTAATGCGATCATAGCAATGGTGATAAGTGGCTTTGATGTCAGAGTGCCTGCCACATGTTAGGATAAGTGATTTATAGACATCCTCTTATTTCATTTACACAACGACCCAACAGGTATCATAAGTTCCTCCTCTCTGTGGATGTAAGAACAGGCTCAGAGGGGCTAGGTAAACTGGGGGGTCACACCTGGATTTTGCTAGGGAATGAGCTTCTGGGAACCATAAGGACGCCCAGTGGGGAGTTCAACAGAACACTGATGTGATTTCCTCCCCCATTCCCGAGAGCCCCAGAGTGGGCTCAAAGTATGAGAGCAGATGGTTGCTGGTGTATAAATTTCCTTCAAATGTATAACTGGAATACACAAAAGCAAATCAGGGTGATCAGAAAATCAGCATGCTCCATAAAAGAAAAAAAAAGACTCTTCAGCTTCCAAGATATTTATCATGATGTTCTCGGGGACTATATGGATAACACCAACTTGTCTAGGATTGGGTGGGATGAGAAACAAGACCACAGAAGACTTTGAGAAGGACTTTGAGAACAAACCCTTGGCCTAGGTAATGGCTTGCCCAGGTGGGCTGGTGAGTTTTATTTTTTTAAAGCAGTTCTATTGAGATATAATTCACCTGCCACATAATTTGCAAATCTTAAGGGTTTTTAGTTCATCTGCAGACCCGTGCAACCATCACCGCAGTTCATTTTAGAACGTTTTCATCACCCTGTCTTGCAACCTGTAGCTCCCACCCTCCTCTCCCCATCCTTAAACCACCACTCGTCTCTTCCTGACTATACACATCTCCCTGCTCTGGACTTTTCATATGAATTCCACCATGGAATGAGATCTTTGGTGATTGGCTTCTTTCATCCAGCTACTCTTTTCCAGGTTAGTGGGTGGTTGAGATTTGAATGGCTTTTAAATCTCTCTCCTCCATGGATTGCTTTGGCAGAATTCTTCACCTCGTGTCTCTTGAGGGTCTCTTTGGCCATGTCCACGACACCCACCAGCATTCCTGTCTGGAGTTCTAGCCAGACACTGTTGGACACCCCAGAGGTGGGGTTTTAGGAATGGACTGGAGCATGGAAGTGCCGACTTCACCATCACCTAACCTGCCGATGGCTTAATGCACACTGGGAGGTATAGAAATGATAGGCAGGTGGGCATGACTGGAGGAAGCAGGTCACTGGAGTTTGCCCCTTGGGGACTGTCTCCTGTCCCTGGTCCCTTCTTTCCTTCTCTCCCTCTCTCTCTCTGACCCTCCCTCCCCCATTTCCTGGCAACCATAGCTGAAAGCTTGTCTTCACTACACCCTTCTGCCATGATGTTCTGCCTCACTCAGGCCCAAGGCAGTGGAGCAGGTGGAGCCAAAATAGGAATTTCCTCCTTCTAAGTTGTTTGTGTCAGATACTTTGGTCTCAGCAACAAAAAGCTGATTAACATAAACATCATGTAGCTTTCCCTTCCCTGGGATCCCTAGGAGAAGCTCTGGTACTCCTGGTATTCTCAGGGTATAAACTAGAAGCCCTCTGCTCATTTATCTTACAGAATCAGTGTCACCAAATACTCAAGTCTTTGCCCCATCTCTTATCTCTCTATTGCTAACTGGAACTTAGCACTTTCAGTTCTTAACAAGCCTTGGAAGGGTTGGATTTAGGAACAGTTACCTTAAAATCTAAAAGGTCTTTATGTTTTGAGTGGGGTCTACACATATAGAAACTAGTACTTCCAATCTTTCTCTAAACATCTTCAAAGGCAGTTCTGGTAGATGTGTCTCTGCCACCTTCTCGTCCTGTTTTCTGCAATACCTTAAGAGACTCAGCCATTGGGTAAAGATAGGAATGAGTGAATCTTGTAGGAAGCAAGAGTGATAATAATGCCACCCCTTACCATTCGCATGACTCTGGGCAAGTAGCCAAGATTCTTTGAGTCTCAGTGTCCTTATCAGTAAAATAGGAATGACATCACCACTCTCACCAACTGGGGGGGTGTTGAAATGAAAGTATGTTGGGACTCAACCACAACAGCAATGACTCCCACTCCCACTCCCACCAGTGATGTGTGTTGAGCAAGTATATGTCAAGATGCTCCTAACTCTTATAATCTATTATCACTCTGACCTGTCCCAATACCCTGACAAGGTTGCAAGATATTACAGCTCTCTCTTCATAGATGAAAAAAATGGTTCCAACTGGTTAAATGACTTTCCCCAAACTTCACAGCTGGTGAGTGGCAGGATTTGTGTTAAAACTAGGTTTGCTGGCTACAAAGAAGGTGTCCCCAACACTGTGGCTATTAACTGCTAACAAAACAGAGAAAGCCAGACCCAAGAACTTCAAGAAAAAGACATTTTTCATCCAGAAGCCAGAAATCCATCTTTTAAAAGTCATGCAAACACTGTAAAATTAAAAATAGGCAATTTCACATTTTTATGGCTCTGATTAAAATGAGACAATATCAGGTACATGCTTTAAATGCCATGTAAGGACTAGAGACAAAGTCTAGACATCTGGTATACCAGCTCCAATGCGTCGCTGAGGTGCACCCAGCTACCCTACAGGACCAAATGAAATTTTAGGAAGAGATTCCATAAGGGGCTGGGGATGTGGCTCAAGCGGTAGCGTGCTTGCCTGGTGTGCGTGCGGCCCGGGTTCGATCCTCAGCACCACATACAAAGATGTAGGGTCCGCCGAGAACTAAGAAAAAATAAATAAATGTTAAAAATTCTCTCTCTCTCTCTGTCCCCCCACTCTCTCTCACTCTCTCTTAAAAAAAAAGAGATGCCATAAAATTCCTCTTTAAAAGGGCTTCTAGAACATAACCTCTCGTTCCTGCAACAGTCTTGTGACATGCTCAGCAACCAGTGCTGGTACTTGCCCAGTTTCTTGTCCTTGGAATCTTGCAAAGTCAGTATAATTTGAATTTTTATAAATCAAATCCTATTTCAAATGCAACTGAAGAACTTGCACTTTAAAAGAATCCCGTCTTGAATCCTTCAGAAAATGGGAGACTCCTGTTGAAACTGAATAGCTAATCCTGAAAATATCCATTTTGCAAATTCAGAATTTGGTTTAGAAGCTTTGTGAAAACAAACTTTAAACTTCTGAAGCCAATTTGAAATTCAAGTTTGTGGCTAGGTCTTCTGGGCACTCCTTATCACCTCTGCTGTTAAGCATTTAAATGTATTCATTAACAAAAATAATTGTTGTCACAGTTAACTACATTAGCACCTTTTAATTGAGTTAGAAATTAGATGAGGGTCATGAATATTTCACTAGGCCTCACCGCTAGCCTTCCCAATTTCCATCTTTAAAAAAAAAAAAAAAAGAAAGCACCCTTGAACAGAATAAACAGGTGGATTTGGTCTTGGCTTTTCCCAGAATCTTGTCACAAAAGTCATCTCATTGTTAAAAGTGAATCAAAAATGAATTTTTAACTTTCAAGCTGTTCTCCTGTTCTTCCAGGCATGAGGCAAGGCATTCTCTGTTCTTAGGAAACTTTAAATAAACATTTACTCAACACAACCCAGAAACCTGCAAACCTACCACATGCTGAGGAGGTAAAGGGCCCAGAGCAGAATGTCAGCAGCGGGGGCTTCTGAAGTCAAGGTCAGGGTTCTGCACTTTACCACAACTGGCAGTGGGCCAAAATATTCCAGAGAGATGGATCCATCCTGTGCCTCCTGAGATGTTGAGCAGCACCCCTGACCTGTCCCTCAGAGATATCAGTAGCACACGTACTCCACCCAGATGTAACAAAACAATCACCCAGGGTGGGGACAGGGGAACTGCGAAAGTTGAGAATCACTGAGAATAACATGGGTCCAGTTACCATCCCTGTCAGTCTCTCATGTTTGACCCTCTCTAGCCTTAATGTCATGACATAGAAACAACCATGCCTCCCGGGTGCAGTAGTGCAGGCCTGAAATCTCAGCAGCTTGGGAGGCTGAGGCAGGAGGATCTCGAGTTCAAAGCCAGCCTCAGCAATGGAAAGGCAATAAGCAACTCAGTGAGACCCTGTCTCTAAATAAAATACAAAATAGGGCTGGGGATGTGGCTCAGTAGCCAAGTGCCCCTGAGTTCAATCCCCAGTACCCCCCTAAAAAAAGAAACAATCATACCTATTTCAGTGTGTTGCAGAAGACTTAGATACTGTTGGGTACATGAGGGTGTGCATGAGTGCTCAGAGTTGTTAGTTGGGTGGCAGTTTGTGTGGCAGTAGGTAGCATCAGCAGCAGCAGCAGGAGCAGAACCTGCATCAGGACCTGGGGAGGAGGGAGGAAGGGCTGATGGCTTCCCCTTCTCTCTCCCCCACTCACCCATCCACAGTAGAAGCTGGACTCTATGTGTCCTCCTTGGCTGGGGACAGCGCCAGGAGCACCATCAACACAGCGGTAGCCCTTCTTCAGCCCTTCTGAATTTTTAAGCTAGTCTGACCACCTATTTTGGAAAAGCATGGCCCCCCACGTGTGGAAACTGGACCCCAAAGGATTCCACAGTGAGACCAGAGAAAGAGACAGCCCCAGGTGTGCACAAGGTGTGATTTCCTGGGGACTTGGCAGGAATGTGCCTTGGGAGGCAGTAAGACAGGTGTATTCCTGCATATCAAGGAAGGACGAAGGGCTTTATATGCAAAAGGAGCAGAGATGGGCTGGGGCCAACCAGAGGGTACCTGGCCATTCTTGAAAGCCATGAGCATGTGTCAGTTAACAAACAGGCTGGGCATGTGCAGGTAGTATAGCACACTCAGTGACAGTCTCAGTGACTTCACTTGTCCTGTAGGGCTTTGGATACATGCCAGGGTCACCTGGCAGGGAACGAGGTGGACAAGACCAAGACAGCTGTAATCATGTGGAGCCAAATCCCTACACCTCTCTGCATGACAGACATCTGGGCAACCCCAGGTCTTTTCCCAGTAAAGGATTTGAGACAGCATAGTGGGGTCAAAAATAAAACTGGGACTTGGAGTCTGGGGAATCCAAATTCCAAATTTGACTTTTGATTCCTGAAGGTCTTGAGCCTCAGCTTCCTTAGCTTTGAAATGAAGTCACTGAGAATTATCCCATAGGCTGGTTCCAAGGATTAAATGGGATAATGCATACAGAAGGCCCTAATGCAGTGCTTAACACACAGTAGTAGGTGATGGGAATCATTATGGTGAAGGACACAGCAGGGCTGCTTGGCCTTGGTGCCATTGACATTTTGGTCTGGATCATTCTTGGTTAGGGAGAAGCTTCCCTCTGCATTGAAGGACAGCAGCCCCATCCCTGGGCTTGTGACAACTGGGGATACTTCCAAATGTCCCCTGGAGAACAAACTTATCTGCAGGAAATGGGTTCCTTCCTTGTGTGGTCACCACAACCTGGAGTAACGTCACCTTACCCAGGAAGAGTGCCTGCCTCCCTTCTTCAGAATTTGCCCCTCTCCTAGTGGCCACACAACTGTGTGTGTGCTCATCTGATCTGCCGCCCACCCAGGGAGCCCCTCAGGGTCTGCAATGGGCAGAGAGTGGAGGGGAGTAGACTGAGCAAAGTAGGTATAAATGAAGTAAATCCTACTTACTGAGCACCTACTATCTACAAGCACTAATTCTAATCTGCCTGCAGGCATGGTTTCCTTCTTCTGCCCAATGGTCAAAAAGTCTGTGCCATTGTGTCCCTTTGCCAGACAATGACAGACACTTAGAGAAAAATTGAATAAAGATACGAGTAAGTGTGTGAACGGACTCAAGATCTGACTCTGGGTCTGATGGCCCCCGACCTCTCCTGTCCACCCGTCATCTCTTGAGAGCAGAGCATGTGGCATCTTCTCTCTTCCTGGGCTGCACCCAGGAGGCTTCCCACCCTCTGGCTGCAAAGAAGGGCTTTCCCAAATGAGATCAGGAAATGGATGGGGCTTGCCCCAGGTCAGGCTGTGAGTGGAAACTGCTGACCTGCTGGAAGGAACAATCCATTCTGGACCCAAAGAGGTAGCAGTGAACATTTTTCACTCTTACTATAAAGGTCAGATTGGAGGCAGCAGGACCCGCAGTGAGACCTTTTGGTAATTTCGAAAAGTTCAGCCTGCAGCTGGGGGGCAAAGCTGAGCCCAGTCCCCGCATCAGCCAGCACCTCCCGCCACCTCCAGCCACTCCCCAGCTGGTACCACACACCCCCGTAGCTGAGTACCCATGAAGGGCCCAGCTCCTGGACAAGGACACCCCCATCCCAGCCTTTACCGCCCCCAGTGCAGCTGTTTTCCACTGTTCCCCAGATTCTGAGAACTGCTGTAAACAGGTGGAGGGTCACACAGAAGTGGGCAGCAGACTCTGAAAGGTTAACATCTTCTTTCTTCCATTTACTGCAGTTGCTATGGATATTTCCTCCAGGAGGCTGTGTGAGTTCCACATGAAGAGGCTGAAATTAATAAACTCCTTTGAACTCAGAGGACACCACCCAGTCTGAGCTGCAAATGCTGCCACCTGTTTATTTCTGGCTCAGACGGGGGCCAGCCGTGCAGATGTGCGTGCCCGGGGCAGCTGGAGGGCTACCTGTGGGTTTGCTGAGTTTCCATGGCACATGTGGATCTCTGTCTGGTCTGCACATCTGCGTGAAGGATGGTCAGGAGAGGACTCGACTGTCTGCGGATCCCTAAGGGCAAAGATTTATTTGATAGTTTCCCAAGTAGACAGCACGACACTGAGGATCAAGGGCTGCTTTTATCCACCTCTGCAATCCCAGCAGCACCAGTGCTGTGTGCGGGGGCTGCTCAGCCACTGTTCCCTCAAAGATGCACCTGTTCCCTTAACAAATGCCCTGCTATGGGCCTGGCACTGGGCTACGTGTGGTGGCCACTGCCACAGTAAACAAGCGGGAGTCCCTCCCATCAGGGAGCCAGGAGTCTGGGGGAGATGGCAGCAGAGATGGATGAAGAAATCCCCAAATAGGAGGTTACGCAAGTCCCTCCCGGTGGCTGACGGTGCATGGGGACTATTTATAGACAGACAAAAGAACAAATGGAAAAACCAAGTGTAGGTGCGGGAGGAGGTATCAGAAGACAAAGAATGCTGACCTTGGCGTGGCACCTGGGGACTCCTGTCTTGCTGCTGATGATGATCAGTGAGGAGTCCCTGCTCACCCACGTCCTCAGCTTGCTCGTTCACTGAGTAAAGGTCTGTGCACACCTGCCCAGGGTTGCATGCTCCCCGGGCCCTGGGGACACAGCAGGAGCATGGGCGAGTCCGCAAGCCACTTGCAGGTGCCCTGTGCCCTGATGGGAAAGCCGCAGGTGGTGGAATGAGACTTCCTTTGGGATTTCTGGAACCACACAGGAAAATCGATATTCTAACCCAGTTGCTTTTATAGATAATGTATCATCTCAGAAAGGTTTTAATTAAAGTGTAGCCTCTAAGAAGGCATCTCCAAGCCTTGCAGATCTCGATGCTCTGTCCCCACAGAGCACAAGGGGTGGATAAACTGGGGGCAGCTTGATGAGCAGAGAAGCCCCCCCCCGCCCCATCCCCCAGTTGCTGTCTTACTGACCTGCCTTCTTGAAAATTCATGACAGAAGAGTTAATTTAGGAAATGCTATTTATAAATGACTACTCTAGAAAATTATCCAAACATTGGGAGTCAAAAATAGAGATGAAAGTAAAATACATGTTTTGCCCAAGAGACTAAAAAATACATGTTTAAATCACAAGATTTAGTTGTGACAGAGATCCAGTAGCCCAGGCACATTGCTGATGGGAGTTTAAATCGGTGCATATTTTTTGAAGGGTATTTGAACCACGTGTCTCTGGAACCTTCCACTAGATACACCTTTGGATTCAGCATTTCTACTTCTAGGAATTTAGCCAAAGAAAATAATCACTCAGATGGGAAGTTAAATATAAAAAGTGCTCATTGAAGCACTGTTTATAAAATGAGATGATAAGTTATGATGGTCTGGTCTCTTTTCTATAATTGGTCTCTAAAGACTGAGAACAAAAGTTAGCGAGCATCCCACACTTTAAATACCATAGCCACTGATTTGGGGCCAGGTTCATCTTGTAAAGTTTAGGGGCAGTGGTGCATGGCTGAATGCTCAGTGATCAGCTCTCGGGTGGGAGAAATGGAGGCGATTTGTCAGACAATGCCAATTTCCATCGTGTAAATATTCCCACTGGGGCTGATTTTGAACTTCCAGTGTTCGGCCACTGAATATGGAGTTTGCAAGAGATGCCAAGAGTTGGCTCTCATGAGTGAATCAGACCATGGGTTAGAAGGACACTGAGCAGACCCAACACAGGTTGGTGAAGAAAGATGCCCCCTCTCTCCTCTCACCTCCCCAGAGACTCTACTCCTTGTGGCCGTGAGGGAGACAAAGGAAGCACCCTGCAGACAGGGGGACCAGCCTTCCTGCCCGCTTGCTGGCCAGCCCCGGAGCTACTGAGCTAGACGGATGCTCTGGCCATGCAGACTGACCAGGGCAGAGAGGAGGCGAGGACCACCTGCTCCCTCAAGTTTCAGCTTCCCCAGGAGAACGGCAGATGTGGGGAGCATCCTCAGGAGTACATGAGCTGGGAGTTTCCAAGTGACCAAGACGGAGGCGCGAGAACCAAGAGGGGACTTGCAATTGCCCAGTGTGTCTGTCTGATCAGGGTTACAGATCTCCTGGGGAAGCCCACAGGGGAAGGGCAGAGGGGACTCTCAGGGCAGGGTTAGGAGCAGTTGTTGGGAAAGTCAGGAACTTGAGGCTTGTCAATTGAATGGGCCAAAATTTTGCAGTAGCCTAAATATTGATCAAAAGGGAATTGAAAACAACGTAGTTCATCCATTTAATGGAATAGCCTGCAGGGGATCAAGGGTGTTAACACCCAGTGTGTGTGTGTGTGTGTGTGTGTGTGTGTGTGTGTGTGTGTGAGTGAGGGGGGCGGAGAGAGAGAGAGAGAGCGAGATCAAGCAGGAACTTATTCAAATAGCACAGTGATCTCTGGTATAGCATATGCCTCTGTTTTTAAAACTAAAATTCTATATTGCCATTTTAAGTAGACAGTTAATAACTCTAACTTAAAAAAATGCCTCTCCTTCTGGTCTAGTCTGCCCACTATATACTTTTCCTACCTGAGTCACAAACAAGGAAATAGGACAATGATAAGTGGTAAGGGGAATAAAGAGTGATTCACAAGTCATCAGGTACAATGTGATTGTACTTCTGAACAAGAATGAGAAGGACTATAATCACATGCACAGAAATAATGTCTGGAGAGACAAACGTTGAGATTTGAAGTGTGGTTTTCTGGGTGGGATACAGACATGATTTGATCCTTCACTCAGCTGTGCCACTGTTGGATAGATTTATTAATTTTTTATCCTATATTAGAGACACCCTCTAGACACTCTTAGCTTCCTGTTGTATACAGTATTTTGTTCTGGGTCTTTTCACTGGCAATTGGTATGCATCTTTTTTAAAAAATTTAAAAAGTCAGTGTGCGGAAAATAGAAGCTTTTCCTGTTGAAAAATGAGATACTTAGCACACAGTACTTAGGACTCGGTGGTTGTGTGGTAATGGTGACCATTATTTTATATTTCTGTGACTCTTGGATTTTTCTTGGCTATAGCTTCTTGGCCAGTTGTTATAGCAAGAAAGACAGCTAGCAAGTACTTAAGTAACATTTATTATGTGCTGAAGAGTGTGTGGATTCAACCAGCTGCAGGTTGAAAATATCCAGAAATAGTCCATCTGTAGTGAACATGTATAAGATTTTTTTTTGTCATTAGTCCCTAAAGGAAACAGAATAAAAACTATTTCTGAGCATTTGCATTGTGTTCAGTATTGCAAGTAACCTAGAGATGATTTAAAGTACAAAACCAGGATCTGTGAGTGCAAACACGGCACCACTTTTATGCAGGGGACTTGAGCATCCACAGATTTTGGTATGCAGGGGGGACCTGCAACCAATCCTCCCATAAATAAATGCTAAGAGGCAACTCTATTTATTTGGTTCCTACAATCACTCCACCAGTTAACCGGCAATTCCATTTCATATACCAGCAAACAAGCAGAAAGAGAGGCCCTGAAGAACCCCGTCTCAGTCCCCACAGCCTGTCCTGGGCAAAGGCAATCTCCCTCACCGGCTCTGCCCCAGGAATTGCTCTGATGGGAACAGAGAGGCACCGTGGCCCTGACCAGAGATGTATTGGGAGGAAGTGGCCTGGGTTACTGCAGGTGACTCAGCCAGTCAGAGGCAGTATAATGCAGACAAATTTGAGATAATAAGTCTGAAGGCAATGAACCAGGGCGAACACATCCTAAATAAAAACTCATGAGTCCCTGCAGCCTGCAAAGGGATTTAGAGGTTACTGTTTAAAAAAATAAAAAGCAACCTTGAAGTTGAAAGCTCCTGGTACAGC
Organism: Urocitellus parryii; assembly: GCF_045843805.1. Classification (NCBI taxonomy): domain Eukaryota; kingdom Metazoa; phylum Chordata; class Mammalia; order Rodentia; family Sciuridae; genus Urocitellus; species Urocitellus parryii. The sequence goes on along the minus strand of NC_135535.1, from coordinate 118,767,955 downwards.
CAGAGCTGACTCGGGAGTCGGGGCTGCTGGGTCAGGCGCATGCCATCCTCACCACCCATGGGAGCTGTCAGGGCCAGGCTGGGAGCAGGAGCCCCTTTCTGAGCGGAGGTATTGGTGGTGTGGAATTCTAATCCTGTGTCCAAAGCAAGTTGCTGAGGAGGGACAACAGGGATGAGCTGTCTCTGTGCTATGGACAGTCCAACGGGAGGTGGTGGAGGGTGTGAGATGAGCTCCAGGTCCTCAGAGTAAAGGGTCTGGGGAGGTGGGCTGGAGACCTGAGGAGGAAGGGGAGGCAGGCAGAGATTGCAGGTGAGGATCTGTGAATGCAAACACAGCACCACTTCACACAGGGGATGTGAACAGCATACACGGAGAGGGCTGGGATTGGGAGGATCTGGCCAAGAGGACAGACACCACAGAAGGACAGTCTACTGAGACAGCAGCATCGTGTCTACACGTCCACCCGAGACTCACATGTGTCAAGCTGCCATGTTGGGATGCCCCGTGGGCTGGTGAAGAGAGGACACAGGAGCCCCGAACAGACCTGGGCTTGGACTGTGTCCTCTGATCCAAGTCCTGTGTCTGCTTGAGCAAGTGGCTTCATTCTCTGAGCCTCTTCCCACTCCTCTCCAAAACGTGGAGGTGACATGGGGCTGAGAAGAGAAGTTCTCTACCCCTGAGCAGAAACTTCTCCAGTCCCTGGTGACCACAGATGCACCTGAGCTCTGCTGCAGACCTGGGGGAGGGCTGGATGGGAGGTGACCTGGGGGCAGGGATGTTGTCGTAAAGCAGAGGACCAGGGACAAAGCCCTCTGTGGCGGGGGAGAAGATGAGCCTGTGTGACAGTCCCGGCCGAACCCAGGAGCCTTCTCTAAGCCCAAAGAGCACGCCCAGAGCAGTGGGGACAACCAATTCAGCCTTCGCACTTGGGAGGTCAGTGCTGCTCCCCACTGGACAGAGGAGAACGCAGAGGGCTAAGTGACCTCCCTCAGGTCACGCAGCCAGCACAGTGAGGGTTCAAACCAGAGTCACCAGGTCACGTGCTATGGACAGACACCCTCCTTGACCTGACTCCTCTCTGGCTCCTCAGAGTCCTCTGACTAGACTTTGACCTTGGTCTCTGTCCTCCCTCCAGGCCCCTCTATTCCAGTTTCCACAAGAATCCTACTGAGTCCATTTAGGGAAGATCCCTGAGCTCAGGATCTGCTCACCTGGTCCGTCTTCAGAAAAACTCTTGTTAGGTCAGTTGATCAAAGAATCTCTTGACCTCTTAGCCCATCTCCGCCTCTCTCTGGCCCTCAGTTCTAAATTCCCACTTCTCCTTATTGAACTTGAAGTTGAGCTTGCTCTCTTACTGCAAAGTCCCCAAAACAAGTGTCACCAATTTCTTTAACACGGCCGACCACTACACAGTGCTCTGTGCGAGACGAAGATCACACCCGGCACAGCAGCTTCAGGACAGCTGCCCCACACTGGGACCCCACACAGCATTGCCCTGGGTCACTTCCAGCAGGGCATCAAGCTAAGAGAGGGGAGAGGGCAGGTCTCCATGCCGCCCTGGACCCTAAGTTACCTGGAGCATTGGAAGACTTATGATGGCGGCCACCAAAGTAGGGAGCCTCTGAGCCCAGGGGGCCACAGAGCCACCACCTGAGAAGAGCTGAGTGCAGGGGTGATCAGTGCCCAGCAGAACAGCCAGGGCACTGGAAAGCTATGGCAAAACCCCTTAGGCAATCCTCAATGACCACTGAGAATCCATCTCCCTGCAGAGACATCTGCAGGAGCCAGGACTTCCGGGGTGAACTGGTTAGGCCAGGAGTTGCTGGGGTGTGACCACTGCCCAGATGGTGAGCGAGCAAGAAAGGGGAATCACTCTTTTTACACGGAGTCTTGCTACAGAGAGGCGAGATGCAATTTTCTTAGAGAGGGAACAAGGCTGAGCAAGGCCAGTTTACTCAGATTTCCAGAATGTTTCTATTAGGCTAAGGAAGATTCAGGATGCTTCGAGCAAGGGAGAGATTTCAAGGTGACCTTGCGGAAGGCAACAGCATTATGAAATGTTTTTGATCAAGTGGAACAAGATAAGCTGCTCGTGTTGCACAAGGGTTCAAAGTCCTGCACTCCAGCGGAAATAAGGACATTCAATTTCTGGCATAAGATTGTTCTTCCTGCCTTGCAGAGGGATGGATACCCCGCCCCCCCACGTCAGCCCTGTGCTCCTTGGAAATGCAGACACACACGGTGGTGAAGACAGGGTGCGTGGTACCGCGAGCCTGGGGGCAGGTAGAAAACCAGGCTGGCTGTTGCTCTGTGGGGTCTTCCCCGCAACCCCGCACCCAGCCAAGACTGGGACTAAGGGTGACCCAAGGCCATTTCAATATCCTTCTGTGTTCTTTTCTATTCTCACAGAGACCATGCAAATCTCCCATGTGTTTATGTACAAAAGAGATCACCACATTGATAGAAATGTCCTCTGTCTGTCCTGTCCACCATGGCGGCCGCTATCACATGTGGTTACTGGGGCTGGTGGCACCAGTGAAACTCAATTCTAAATTTCACTTCATTTACATTCATTAAAGAGCTGGTGACCTCGCTGGGCAGCACGGCTCTGAAGGATTCAGTGGAAAGGGCAGGATCTCCAGGCCACCTAGAATGGACTTGAACTCCACCTGTCCCATTGGGTAGCTGTGTGGCCCTGGGCAGGTGTCTTAACGTCTCTGACACCTGTCTCTGAAACCTGCATGAATAAGGGGGACAATGATACCTACGCTGTAGGAATTTTGTGGAAACGAGTTATAAATACAGACCACACAGCAGGCCACGTGTAGTTATTAAATCTCAGCTGTGGCTGACGGGCTGCAAACATGCCCAGCAGCTTCGTGACTGGCCTGAGTTTCCCTATGAGCTTCCCTCCACTGTGGGCATGGGCACTTGTGGGCACTGACTGGCAAGGTGGGTTGAGGGTAAAGCACGTCTCTCCTCTCCTCTCCCTTCCTTTTCTTCTCTTTTGTTTTTGTTTTGTTTAAAGCAAAGATCAGGAAGTGATGGGAGGTGGCAGGGGGCCAGGCAGCAGCAGGCCAGGGTCACACTGGGGACCTGCCCAGCTGCAAGAGTCAGGGAGCTCCTCCCTCCAGCAGCACTGCAGAGACAAGGGAGAGGAGGAGGAGGAGGAGGAGGAGGAGGAGGAGGGAGACAGGAAGGAAAGGAGGGGGGCAGTGAGCGGGAGGTGATGGAAGGTGAGAGCACGTACTGGAACATGGGGTGGGAGACAGGAGGGAGGTGTACATCAAAGCAGGGGTGTGAAAAGCAGAGAGACATATTTTTGTTTTGAAACAGGGTCTGGGTAAGTTGCTGAGTTTGGCCTTGAACTTGCAGTCCTCCTGTCTCGGCCTCCTGAGTTGTCAATTCTCAGTACTACTTGAGGGTGAAGAAATGCTAGAAGTATTGAACATGCTGTCTTACCCTCCCAGAAGCCCCCACTGAGGTTTCCAGACAGTGCCAGAGAGGGCAGAGGACAGAGAGACACAGGAAGTCAGGCCATAGAGACAGAGAGACACAGAGGTGGTGGAGACTGAGGGAGAAACAGAGATGCAGAGACCAGGTAGGGACAGAGGTAGGGCAGAGACTTGAGATAGGTACATGGTAGAGACAGATGGAGACAGAGGAGTCCCAGAGGTGGGCCAGGCAGACAGGAGCAGCAGTCCCAGGTGCACAGCAGAGAGCCAGGCAGAGAGACCTGGAAGAGACAGAGGAGGAAGGGGACAGCAGGAGGAAAGTGCAGGAGGATGCCCATGGAGGCCCCAGCTCAGCAAGAGCCATGGAAAGAGAAGCTGATCAGCTGGGGAGGGAGGGAGCTGGGGACAGTGGGTGAGCACAGGGAAGGCCACCTTGCCAGGAGCCACCCAGGCCCCCTGTGCAGGCCATGGGGAGAGGGCAGCTCTCTGGGCCCCTCACGTCCCCCAGAGGGCAGGCTGGGCAGGAGGGCTCCAGAGCTGCTCCCAGCAGGGCTTGGGCTTCTTCCTCTCTCCAGAGTCATTAATCTTGGAGGACAGGTTGGTCTTTTGATAGCTATCTGCAGGGGTCAGCTTAGATGTATCTAAGGAGATCCTGGTCAGAATGTCATTTGTCACCGGGGGCTGACAGGCAGCATTGCTCAGCTCCCTCCAGGCTTCCCTGGAACCCGGAGGCCAAGGCTGCCCTTCACCCTCCCCCTGAGCACAGCTCTCCTGAGCTCCCCTCCCCTGGTCTCATCTGGGCAGGAGCAGGAGCCGTGGCGGTGGGGCAGGGGACCCTTGCTCCAGGAACACGTGGGGACCCCTGGTCCGTGCAGTGCCAACCTCTAGATCAGCCCTTCTCAGCCTTGGCTGCATCTGTGACTCTCCTGGGATGTTTTAAAATGTGGAGGCCGGGGGTCCCCAGAAGGTGGGGATTTGGATGCTGTGGGTGGGGCCAGCCCTTGCAGTTGGCAGACCTGACTGAGGTGACTCCAGTGAGCAGACGGGATCTTTCCAGTCTCAAACCAGGTGATGCCTCCTGGGAGGCATTTCCCCTGATGATCCTGCCCTCACGCTACTCTCCAAATATGGGCTCATTTCCCAGCCAGCCCTACTAGCTACCTAACCTAGCTATGAGGAACAGGGCCGCTGGGCGGAGGCATATGCTTGGTGGCACATGGCCTGGTCTCAGAGAAATCATTGTGATAGGAAGATCTACGACAGCCTTCCTGGGTGCAGACACCAGCCCTTAACTTCCAATTCCGGGAGTCCCACCACTGCCTTACCTGCCGAGCGAGATTGCCCGCGGTCTCCCTGGTCAGGCAGATTTATGGACGTATCAATGAATGCATGTTGCGACAGAGCTTTGAGTTTCAGAGTGGAGAGGACGGTGGCTCCTGGCTGGTGGCTACAGGACCCAGGTGACTCAGAGCCTCCAACCTGTGGTGTAGACGGACTGGAAGCAGAGGGTGGGCGAGGGCCAGGAGACCCTGCAGCACTGGGTACAGAGGACAGAGCCCTGCAAGCCAGGGTAGGCCAGGCAGCAAGACTCAGTGTTTCTGCCCTAGAAAGCCCCCTTCTCCAGTGGACAGGGTCACAGCACAGCCCCACAGAGCCATCGTGATCCCTGGCCTGTGAGATGAACGAGTGCCTCACCTTCCTGTCCTGCTGCCCAACCAGGAGACTTTAGAGGTCAGATTCACAAGGGACTCCAGCTGTCCTCCAACCAGGCCTCACGGCAGGGTTGGCAAAAGTGCAAATTCTGTTTTAGTGGCCCCAAGTTGATGTTATGAAAACGCTCAAATATTCAGAAAAGGCACGAAATAGAAAACCAATCCCACATCTATTCAACACTGCAGTGACTCCGCTGGGCCAGCACCTGCGCTGTCCCCACGTGTTTCCTATCTACCCATGCAGCCAACTCTCACGCAGCTCTCTGTGTTTATTTTCTAAGCTATTTAAAGTCGGAGACATCATGACTCTACCCCTAACTACTTCAGTCTCCTAAGAACTTTCTTACCCAACCACAGCATCATTGTCACATGGAAGATGGCGAGCAAAGGCCCCACAATATCTAACCTCCAAGTTCAAATTTCCTCATGTGTTCCAAGAATGCATTTCAAAGCTTTTTAAAATCACCATCCAATCAAAACCCAGGCACCACAGGACATTCTTTATGTCACCGACGCAGCTGTTAGCCCAGAACACCACATACAAATGTCTTTGCAACATTGGCTTTTGAAGGGTCTGGTTGTCCTAGAGAATGTCCCACATCTGCCATTTGTCTGATGGCCTTCCCATGTTGTCATTTGACGTTTTCCTCTGTCCCCCGTAGTTTCGATAAAGTAGACATGGGTCTACGTCAGATTTGGTTTAGTTAACTCTAACAGGTTCGTGATTTGAAGCTTAGCAAGGATTCCTGACGGATGGCGCTCTGTGCCTCATACCGCACCACCCTGGGAGGTACGTAATGTCAACAGAGAGAAACTGTCATTCGGTCAAGGGGGTGACACCAGATCCCCCTGGTAAAGACACATTCTACCCCCTGTGCTTTAGGAAGCTGTCCACAGCGACATGCCAGCTCCAGACGGTTTCTCCAAACAGTTACAGTATCCACCACTCACTCACTAACTCAGGCCCCACAGGAGCGCTCAATCGCAAGTTTAAACAGTACTTTGTCTAACTCTCCTTCCCAACTCTTTCTATGTTATTTGATATGATTCTTCTTCTTAAATAATTTTTTTCTTTGTTCTCTCTCTCTCTCTCTCTCTCTCTCTCTCTCTCTCTCTCTCTCTCTCTCTCTCTCTCCCCCACACACACTTTCTTCCCCTTCTCTGCCTCCAGCATCCCTATGGGTTCATGGAATTTTAGTCAAAGTATTGCAATCAAATTGTCATTTTCTCATGCTAAAATCTTCCTAGATTTATCTACTACGAGCCCCAGGAGGCTGGATTCAGGACTCTTTTTCTTGCTTTATGGAGCTGCTAGAGGCCCAAGGTCACCTTGCACTTCCTGTCCCAGACATGGAATCGACCATTTCTCCAAGAAATGGGTGGTGAGTGGTTCTCCTAAGCCACAATCTGTGCTCCAGTTGGGATAAGCATATATTTTGCTCCCCAGAGGCACAGGACTAAATTCTAGCTCTGCCACCTGTGAGCTGTGAGCTCTGGGCAGTCACTGCCTGTGCTGGGTTTCAGTGTTCTCCTCTGTAGAATGGGGAGAACAACAACCCACTTCACCCTGAAAGATTGATAAAAAGAATCAACTATATCGTATTTTTAAAACCATTCAAGTGACACAGGACACATGGCAAGAGCTATGGAGATGTGTTGTATGTATTTATATTTCACATGTATGTATCTGGGCTTGGAATGGAGAAGAACCCCTGGGCATCCAAAGACAGGGAGAGAAAATGCTTCTTCTAAAGATTCATTCCATTCAGTTAGGATGTGTACAAGTGGAAAACAGCATGATGTTTATTTCCACTCTCATATTAATGGCAGGTGACACAGAAGTGACATTTGGAGTCTTGAAAAGAAGTTCCCTTTCTTGAAAAAAATAACAACATTTTTATCAAAATGAAGCATAGACATTGCACACAGCTTTCTTTGAAAACAAATGTATTTTTTTAAAAAATCAAAAAGTCGATTTGTTTAATCCTAATAGCTACGGATTGCAGAAATGTCACGGGTGACTGATGGTGGCATGTGTGGGTATGGTGGAGGTTTGGGTGACACTGTGCTGAGGTCTCCTGGGGAGACCACCTGAGCCCCTTGTTGGGAATGATCTTATCTTAAAGCTCAGATAATGTGACGCTCCTGGGATGCATGTGCCCTCGGGCTGGTGAGCCAACCTAGCACAGGAGAGGTGGTGGACACAGGGACAGGGGTTCAGTGCTCCCACCTGCTTTTCAGTGATGGCAGTGGGTGGAGGGGGAACTCCAGGGAAGAAGGCCCTGGAGAAGTCACCATGCGTGTCTTGGCAGGACCTGTCCTCTCACACAGCACCGGAGGCCACACAGGTCTGACTATCGGGTCTCTGTCCCCGGAACGCAGCTTCAGCCACAATCACTTTGAACTTCTTTTTATTAAACTCAGGACCCCAAAGAGCCATGGCCAGTAGCCCCGGGAGACCTAAGAGGGCTGAGTGAGGCCAGGGACGGGTCCAGCCCCTGCCTGCCTCCAGCAAGGAAGCACCCACTCCTGGGGAGGGGCCTCAGCCACGTCGGGGTGGGGCATGAGGGACAGAGCAGGTAGAAAGGATTAAAATTGAGAGGAGGAAGGAGGCAGGGGGAAAGGACGAAGGGGAGGCCCAGCACCTGGTTTCCCAGGGGTCCACTGTGTGTCACTTTCAGTGGTAAAACTGGGAAAGCCCAAGCAAATCAAGATGTTAGTCACTCTAAAAAGAAGGTCTGAAGCCGTCATCTTATTCTTTAAAAAAAACAAAGAGTCAAAAAGGAGACACAAAAATACAATATACAGCACAACCAATGGAGGCTAGATCCCATACAGGACTTCCCAGTTACTGAACAAAAGACAAGACTAACCTTTAGCAACTGGGAAGGAAGCTCAGAGCCCAGGAGGGAGCAAAGAGGCAAAGAGAAATGAACAGCGTTTCCTTAGGATGAAACCTCTGAGTGGGTCTCTGGTTGCTCCCTGTGACAGGTTTCGTGTGGGCTCTGCTTGCCTATGACCATGAACCTGGATGGATTTCCAAACGCCAGACCTGAGAGGCTTTCAAAAGACGCTCCACTGGAGTCTGCCCAGGGCCGCTGGGGAGAGGCACATGGCCTGGTCTCACAGAAATAATTGTGATAGGAAGATTCACAATAGCCCTCCTGCTGCAGAGTTGGCCAAGCACCCTAGATAAGCAGCAGCCAAACCAAGGCTGACCACACTTGAGCAGAGAAAGGTAAAAGAAGAATGTGCTCATCCTTGGGATTGGCCTTATCAACTCAAAGATCGGATTCTATACTTTCCATCCCTTAGATTAGCATCTATTATGTGCCAAGCCCCGAGAAGCTCTGAGGACACATCACGCTGCACTACCTAATGATTCCAGCCACCGTGAACACCATTAAATGAATGTCTTTTCAGCGATGTCTCTGGCTGGAAATATGAGGCATTAATCAGGTGGCAATTTCAGAGTCTTTAGGGAACCATTATATGGGGCAGTCACGGCAGAGTGACTATTCCTAGGAATTTGGAGATCATTAAAATGAGGTGGGGTGCCCTCGCCTAACCTTTCTCTTCTTCCCTTCGCCCGTCTCTCCTCCTTTCAGTTATTTAATTTATCCTCATACAATTTCAGACAAGAAGGCCTCTCGCTGCAGAAGTGGCCAGCAGGCTCGGGGGCACCCCCAGAGCACATCCAAGGGTACATGTTGGTAAAGTGATAGCGCTTCCTAAACCAGAAATTGGGCGTGCAATCTGCAAAAGATCGGTGCCTCTGGGGACAGCAAAAGGGGCTATTTTAAGTTGGAACTCCCCCAGAAAACCTGGGTTGGAAACTGTGACAATTGAGATGGGGGCCCACCCCAGGGCACTGTGCAGGAGTGACATTTAGTGTCTGTCTCTGCGTTTCTCACACGCCCAAAGCGTCTGCCAAGGCTTGTATGTTTGCGTGTGCTCCGTGCTTTGTGATAGATGGGGACGGCGGATGTGAACCCGGGAACTCTTTCCTTATGTGAAACGCAGAACTTGCAGGTCAAAATTAGCTGTCAGGAGGTGGGGGAGGAGTGGAATGCCCCACTTTCCCCCCTTCTCTTCTCTCTTCATTGAAATAATCAGAAGAGGCTTTCAAGCCAGATGTTTTTATAGAACGACACTTGGGGAAATGGTGCCATTTAAATTTTTAAGAAATTTATTAAAATGGCAAAACAATTAATAGGGTCTGAGCTTCAGAATAAGGAGCCTCAAATCATTCCTGCTGCTCTCCTGAACCACCAGGATGTAACATGAAGGACCTGGGCCACATGGGAACGGAGACTGTGAAGTAGGAACTGTGGGTCCCGTCTCCCCCGCTGGACACTCAATATAAATCAGTTGAGTGAATGAACCAATGAGGGACCAGCTCTTCGTCAGACGAACCAACTTACATGTTTGCTCTGTGGCTTTTACTTTAAACTCTTAAGAAACAGACCCAACTGGACCAGCCAGGACTGCGGACTAGTTCATCTCAGATCCAGTGACTCACCTGCACCATCAGTGGTGACCACGAGGAAGGATCCTAGGGTCCAAAAGAAGTTTGATGGTTGGGCACTTCCAGAGGAAATATGGATTATGCAGACTCCCCAAACCGTCTCGGCCTCCAGTTCTTTACTGAGAATGCAGCACGGATTGCTCAAGGCACCAGCTAAGGGAGTCATCCTGGTCTGGATTACGTGAGTCAGGGGCCCTGTGCTGTGTCAATCTAATTGGTGTGACCACGTCTTGCTTCTGAGATCCCAAGCTTTCCTTCTGAACAAGCTCATGAGGGGACACATGCTGCTTCCTTCCGGTTCGTCCTGCTGCACGTGAAGGTCATGTGCATTCCCCCTCTGACCCCACCCCACCTCCTCTCCTCCCACTCCAGTGCTCTGTGGCTGCTCCCCTGTCCCCCTCAGCTTTAGAATCCTTCCTGCAGAATGAACACTCTTCTGTGGGACTCAGGGCTGGTGACTGTGCTTGGGTAGAGGAGCTAAATGTTCTTCTTTGAAATCAGAGCTATAAATAGCTCCTCGCTATATAGGGAAACAGAGGCGGGGTATTTTCTGTATTACTATCATAGCGTTATTGATGCCTCCATGCTGAGAAATCCTAGAGCAATTGATGAGCATTACCGCTTCATCGCTCCCTTTCCAAAAATGATTCTTAAAATCACGCGGTGCTTCAAAAACAAATACAAAAAAAAGTTATTTATAACATATAATCAAACCTACAGAAGAAGTAGGTGTGAGGAATCACGGGTACAACAGTGTAACAAATGGGCCCATCAGATGTCACCATCTGCTGCGCCCCTCCCCTGACTCAGGCAATGGCAAGGCCCTACTGAGGTGGATGGCGCAAGGCGTCCATCCTCTGGAGGAACGCAGTATGTTTCTGGGAATGGGCTGATTTGTTTTTGTATTCCTTTAATAAGTATAGTTGTGATTTCTCATATGACCATTAAGTATGAAGGAAAAATCATGACTTTCCCAATTAATGCAACTACTTCTAAAGCATAGATCTGTTTGCTCCAAATGCAATGATTCAGCTGTGGAGTGTAAATTGTTAATGTCTAATGAAAAACTCCCTGTATTCCTGTCAAGGAAGTTTTTGAGAAATTAAATTAAAATCTAGAGAAGATAGATTAGTGCTTAGTACTGGGCAACTTGTTCTTGTTCCTGTGCACAATGGTTTGTGCTCTTACTTTTGTTTGATTAAAAGTAATAACAAGTCAACCACTTGCCGTAACCATGGCACCGGTTCCAGTCAGTAAGTCAAGAAACAATAGTCAAGGTATAGGCCAATAGTTTGGGACATTTGTAACTATTATTAAAAGTTAACTAAGCAGAAACAGCTCAAAGCAAAACTCAACTGAAAGTACAAATGCTTGCTTATGCATAAGTCAAAATACATTCTTCTATTCTAATTGTAACTATGTAATATTTTGTTTCTTTGAATAATGATTACTGTTTTGTAACCACAAAATACTGTAAGCCTGCCAAAATGAAAAGTATATATGATCAACTTCACAAGTAAAGATTGGGATCAACACCTTCACTTTGGTGTCTGTGTTGTTTCTCCACCCCCTCTTTCGCCGACTCCTCACCATCCGTTCGTCTCCTGAGACCCCCTGTTGGAGCTGGTCTCCGACAACCATCCATTGAATGTGACCCATTCTTCACGAGGGCACTAAGGCATGTGACTAGTTTCATCCAATAAAATGTAGGCAGGAATGGAACTTTAAGAGTTAGAGAAGTAACATATATTACATTTATTAACACATATTCTACGTATGTTAACTCATATATTAACTCAAATGTATTAGCTTATTTAATGCTCAAGATTCTTTCCATGCATTTCTTCTTTTCTGCCATGATGCTGGTGACATTCTAACTGGATTCTCCAGATGCCTGGGTCCTGGAGAGAGCACCCTCCCTCCCCCTTCTGACCCTGAGGAACATTTTTCAAGCCACAGAGATATGGGGTTGTTTATTACTGCAGCATAACTCATCTCAACCTGACTGATATATATATATTCATGTACACAAAGGGGCTTTCTTTCCTTCTTCCTTTTCTTTCTTTCTAGTGCTAGGGATTGAACCAAGGTCCTTGTACATGAAAGACAAGAGCTTTACCACTGAGTACCCCATGGCCCTACAAAAAGGATTTAAATGAAAGAGAATTGATTGAAAGGATTGGTATTGAACATTTATTTATTTATTTATTGTGTGTGTTTATGCATATAATAGATTGAGTTCCCAGTGTGGGTAAGACATGATGACTTTGAATGAACCATCTAGGAGATTCTGAACACTCTGAAAACTCTCCTTTATCAGAAGCACTTGATAAGGAGGTAGCCAGGCCCATGGGCTTAGGAGGTGCTGGTGCCACCCTGCGCTGCCCTGAGCAGCTCCTGGGCAGGGACCTGGTTTCCAGCAGGGGTGCCATGCACACCCTCCGCCGCTCCTCCTCCCAACACTCACAGGGTGCAGTGTCTCTTCAGGAAACCACAAGGAGCAAAGAAAAATAAAATCTCTGCCCTTTGGAAGCCTCGCAGGCAGCCAGCCCCAGAGCCGCTTTGACAGGCTGTCTCTCCTTCAAGATGAAAAGGGGCCGCAGACAGACAGAAAGCCAGCTGCTTGGCCCAGCGAGGACCTACACGCAGGCGCAGGGGCCTGTTATTTCGGGGGTCCCAGGTGCACCCCCCACAGGCTCTGCTAGGGGCAGCCCTGCTGACATTGGCCTGAAGGAGGAGGAGCTCCTTGGGTGGCATGTTTGTGCCCAGCCTGGGGGACCGCGGGATCAGGGTAGGGAATGACCCATCCTGTTGTCACCCAACAGCCAGGAGAGCGCGGGAACAAGATGGGAAATACCCAGGGGCTGCAGGGTCATCTGGCAAACGCTTTGCCATCCTTGAAGTTTTAGTGCCATTCCGTGGCCACAGAGAAAGAGCCAAAGAAGACGTCCCCTGAGACTCGGCTCCCTCCTTCAATTGAAAGTCACTTACTGGACGCTTACGTGTTGGTGACCGAGATGTGAAGACAAGAGAAGGATATTATTTAACAAAGACGTAATAAGACCTGGTGTGGCCGGCATGTTCTCAGCAGTTTACGAATATAAACTCACTTAATGCTCACAAAACCCAGAAGAAGTGGATGCTCTCATCATCTCTGCTGTGCATTAGGAGAAACCGAGGCACAGAGAGGTTCATCATCTCGCCCCAGGGCAAACAGCCCTGGAGACTAGAGCCTCAGCCTCTCCCGAACCCAGAGTGCTTTACCCCCTCGGCCACTCACAGGGTCCCCGCTCCTCAAGCACAAAGGCCTGAGAGGAAAAGGACCTGGATATAAATTATTCTCTTTTTTTTTTTCCACCCAGAGTAAAATCTGTTTCTCTGGAATAGATGCAGAGACCCAAAGAAGAAGAATTCACTCCTACCTGGAGTCAGCAGGGCTCTGCGCCCTGAGAAAAAGACCCTTCAGAGAATGTTCACTCTGGCCAGCGGGGGGGGCACTGGGGCGACACAGGGGGCCCCTGCGTTCTGGCTAGCACACCACTGCGGTTTGGGGTCTCCTAGTGGTCAGAGGGGAGGAGGTGCCCGCTTCTTGATTCTCGTGGCAGGGTCTGCAGGAGGGACCCGGCAGCCGAGGTGGAGTGCAGCTGGAAAGGAGGGGAGAGCAGCTGTTGAGATGCAGCTCTGCAGAATCCAGAGCTCGGAACTTGAACCCCAGCTCTTCGTGCCTACCTGTGCACCCAGAGCAACTAAGGACAAGGCCCAGGACCTCGGCTGCTGACCGGGCTGTTGCAAGGCCTGTGTGGCCAGGGTCCCCGCTCTGCACCCTGCTGAGCTCTGCACCCTGCGCGGCACAGTCTTCAGTGGATTTGGAGGGAGGAGTGCCACTAATAGGATATTGCTGTGTGTCAACAGAAGGGGAAATGTGTCCCCACTGACCTGTCATGAACAGGCTGTTCCCCACCCCAGAGCAGCAAAGACCTTCTTGCCCTGCTCTGTTCTTGCTCTCATGCTGGGCTTCCCCTGAGACCAAAGCCAGGTGAAGGTGGCCTGGGTCAGTGCAGCAGGTCAAGCTCCTACTCTTGAGCTCACCATCAGGGGCTCTGTCCTCAAACTTTAATGCACATATGGTTCTGTGGGACTTTTCTTCTTTTGGTATCAGGGGTTGAACCCAGGGGCGCTTAACCACCAAGCCACATTCCCAGCCCTTTTGGGCATTTTATTAGAGACAAGGTGGGTCTCCTTGAATTGCTTAGGCCTCATTAAGTTGTGGAAGCTGGCTTTGAGCTTGCCATCCTCTGCCTCAGCCTCCCAAGTTGCTGGGACGACAGGTGTGCATCACCGTGCCCAGTTCCCTAGTCCTTTTTTTAAATTTTGAGACAAGGTCTTGCTAAGTTGCTTAGGGGCTTGTTGAGTTGTTAAGGTTGGCCTTGAACTAATGATCCTCCTGCCTCAGCCTCCTGAGCCACTGGGATCACAGAGAACACCACCTGCCTGGTTCCCTGGGGTCTTGTTAACAAGGCAGATCCCAACTCCATAGAACCAGGGAGGGGCCCAAGAGCCTGCACTTCCTACCATCTCTCCATGGTGATGTCCATTCTGCTGTCCCACAGACTAGCTCTGCAGCAGGACGGTCTCCATCCACCAAGATTGCTCTTTTCCTGGGACCTAAGCTACCCAACCCAAGAGTGAGATCAAAACCCAGTAACTCTCACTGATTGCCTATTCACTCTTCCTTCCTTTTGATCTATTCTAGCATCTTCCATGGTCTAGGCTCTGGGAAAACAAAGACCCACAGGACACAGGCAGCTTACTCAATCATTTGCTTCCCTGGGCAAGTGGCAGGGGAGAGGGAAGGGGCTGGCCACAGGGGTCTGCTTCACAAACTCCATCTCATCTGATCCTCCCACAGTGAAATGGCAAAGCCTGGCTCCCGGGACACTCTAGCTCAGGGAGTGAGGGCGAACGTCCTCCAGGTCACCAGCCAGTCGCTCATTGGCATTGGGCCTCCAGCCATGTCTTCTGATTCTGAGGCCCACGGCCTCCCTTATACTTAATAAGTTGGTCGCCTTACTTTTTTATTTACTTCGAGCTTGACTATGTCTCTTTAGCTTTAGAGAGTGAACTTTTTTTTCCTCATAAATTTAATTGCTGACATTAAAGGGGAAAAACTCCTGAGGTAATTGAACAAGAAGATGTTTACGACCCTCTTCGAGCCATAGAGCTACTGACACACAGAATTTATGACAGAGAAGAGAAGGGAAATACTCAGGAGGAGAAAGACCGAGACGGGGGCCACTGTGCAAACGTGGGTTAATAGATGGGTTCAGATCCTGATGCTTGTACACTCGGTTTGGAGGCCATTTAACCAGCTAATGAAGATTTACTTAATAAACTCTCAAATTTACCAGAGCAAGACTTCTAAAAACAAACCTATAAATTACAAAGACGATGGAATGTTAAAGACCCACTGCTGTAACTTAAGGATGGAAGGATCTAGCCGGGCTGCAAAGGTCCTCATCCGGGACTCTTGCAGCCAGCCCTGGAGGGACAGGATGCTGTCAAAGGCCTGGCTCTGGTGTGTGCACCCAGTCCAGATAAATGCACCCAGACGTTCCTCGAACTTGAGCAAATCGCTTCTCAGCATGAATGCAAAATTGATTGGGCCACATCCGTGCTTGTGCCAGCAAAGGCTGGCTGCATTCAGAAGTAAAATCAGCCACTTCCCATTTACTTAAAGTCTCCAACTCAAAATACACAGGAGGGAGAATACATGCTTCACTTTAGAGCAGGAGTCAAATTGCACAGCAATAAAATAATCCCCATCCTGGAGACAGCCGCAGCCAGCCATTCTCTTTTCCTTAAGGTGCAGAAACAAGGCACATTGGCATCATTAAAAGCATTTTTGCCCCCAAATAAATTATAAAATATGGAGGGGGCCTATACGTCAGTCTACTTCTGCAGCTGACTGTTGAATGTTTTCTGTCCAGGGTGCATGATGAAGGTGCCAAGGAAAGGGGTTGTGTTTGCAGCTCAGGTGGGCAGGGGTGTGGATTTTAATTTCCCTCCCCTATTCTCAGCAGTACCTCCTCTTGCTCAATGTCCATCACAGTGGTCTCTGATCTTCACAACCCCACCCTGTCTGTGGTCTGCTCTTTCTGTCCTTGGTCGGGAGATAACCGTGGCTGCAGACATTTATTTCCTGTTTCCAAAGAGTCCTTTGTTTCTTCCCCCTCCTCCTGTCCTCTTATTACCTGGTGAAGTTCTAGAAGCCGATCCAGGGTGTGCTGATATGAACAGTGTCTAAATGAACAGTGTAACTCCACAGTGAGCGCTCGGCCGGCCTGTCCAAGGAAGTCCCATTCCCACGTGTCATGCCCCCTCCATGCTCCATGTCTCCCTCTCAGAAGGAGCTGTGCTGGTCCCCTGCAAGCTGGCCAGCCCTTCCCTCTGTCTTGGAAGTTCTGGTCTCCAGATGTCTGTGCCCTGTAATATCTGTTTCAGATCACCACCCTCCCCACCCACGAGGGACAGCATGCATTTCTTTTTCTGCTGAATCACTGTCTGTTTATTTTGAACTCCATCCTTAGAAACTAGACTCTGCTGTCTTTGGTGATGTCCAGAATAGGAGTAAGATTTCCTTTTCAAGTCCGTAAATGAATGTCCTTTCTGGAATACGACTTAAGGAGAAAAAGAGTAAATGCTTCAAATACCTGTAGGAATGCATCCCTATTTTGACTTCAGAGGAGATAGGCCACCATTGATTTCTAAGGATGAAAGTTGTATACATGAAGGGGGCACATATTATTCAAATCAAAGCCCAGGAAAGCAGGGATGATCAAAGGCTTCCCCGTACTTGTCAAATCAAATCAAGTGGTAGCTTGGTCTCATGTTCCCTGGCTGAGTTCAGACCAGAAGAAAAAACACAGCGGGAAGGGTCAGAAATGTCTGCTGCTGGCTTGATACAGAGATATGCTCCAGCGTCCATTCCCTTCTGTAAATGCTAACCCTGGCATGAGACAATCAACAGTTCGAATTTCTGATACATCTATCAGATACACTTACAAAGAAGTTTCAAGAAAAGGTCTAAATTCCCAAGGCACAATATAAAGGATGCTTCCCCAAAGCAGTTCTTTCCACTGGATGCTTTTATTCACATGCTGGCTCGGATAGGTTAACCCTTGCCAGGCCTACTGGGCTAAGCTCTGTGATTGATTAGTAATGTCTGCCACAAACACTAGCATAGGCATGGTGCCAAGTGGACCCAGTCTTTGCTCCCCTGGCTTGGTTCCCTAAGCCATCTATTGTGTCTTGGGAAGGCAGTGAAGCAGTAAAGCCTTTAAAAGCATCCCACAGGATCAGGACACAGATTGATTTCCCATATGTTAGAGGAGAAGTAGAAAGAAGTAGAATGTGACAAAAATGTTAGCAAACCTATGCCCAAGATTTAGAGACTGTATTTTCTTCTGACTCATATGGAATATGAACAAAAATGGACCATAGATTGGTGATAAAGCAAGTATCAGTAACATTTAGAAAACATTCTAAAACCACATAGGAAACAAAAAAGCAACCCCCATTCCCAGGGTCAAACCTCACTCTAGAATGTGATGAGCGCTGAGAGGCAGGGATTTGAGAGGTAATTAAGCCAAGAGAGTGGACAATTCAGAATGCATGAATGCTGTCATGAAAAGGTGACTTTGGCCTTCAGTGTTCAAGGTGCCCTCTTGGAAGTGGAAACCTGGACCTCACTAGACATCAGACTTGCAGGTGTCTTGACCTTGGACTTTCTGACTTCCAGAACTGTGAGAAATAAATGTCAGTTCTTTAACTTTTCTGGTTTCAAGTATTCTGTTATAGCTACAGAAAATGGACCAAGAATGTTCCCAAATTGGTAGTCACATAAAAATTCACCATATGTTTACAACTTTAAAAATGTACCTCTAGGGACTAGGGTTGTGGCTCAGCAGTAGAGAGCTCATCTAGCATGAGGCCCTGGGTTCCATCCTCAGCACCACATAAAAATGAATAAATAAAATAAATGTATTGTGACCAACTACAACTAAAAAATAAATATTAACAAAAACCACATGAACCTGAATAAGTCAGACACTACCCTGACCTAACATATGTGTGCATGTTTTTTTCTGTCTTTCCTTATGTGAGTGTGAGCACCATGAGGTCAGGGAACGATGTGCACTAGGCCACCCCCAGCAAAAAGCATAGAACTTTGTTTGTGTAGGGGCAGGCAGAATGAATAAATGCCAACATTTGTGAGATTGTATTTATGAAGTCCTTGAAGGAAGACGTACACCCTTAAGAACATAGGTAACAAAGAAAGAGAGACAGAATATGGGCTTTGAATACATATCTGGAATGGAAAATGCTCAGGAGTTCACAACCTTGGAGGTGGTAGAGAACTTTCCATAAGTAAGGGACAGGGAAAACACTCCACAAACATGGAGCTCTGCTGGCCTAAAGACTTCTTGGGAAACTGCCTCTGAGGTTGGACCCTTGAAATATATGTTGTTGTCAGGAGCTTTCTCTTCCTTTGTAGTGAGACCATCAAAGCTTGGTCTGCATCTATGTGGCCTGGAGGACATGGTTTCTGATTTTCCAATGAACATGAGGCAGCAGTGCTGAATTCTCTCTTTGTAGGTAAACTGTGGCCACTGGGGTCTAAGTGTTTCCCCGTGTGGACTGTGAGGCCATTTGGTCATCCTCCACTTTTCCTGGTGTTTCATGCTGCTTAAATGGGAGTTTCCTATTTGCTTCATGAAATACAAGGAGTTCAACTGGGACACAGTGCTGGAGGGAGTTCTGTCACGTGTGCTGACTAAGGTCCTAGGAGAATGCACCAACCAGGCTTCTATCCCACAGAGCTTGCCCCCGTGACCATAACAACCTGATTCTGAACATTGCCCGGAAACCTCTCCATATAACAAGATGCCTTTACATATAAGGGTCTTCTGGCTGTACCATGTCAGTCACAAGTTATTTGGAAGCCAATGGCAGATCCATATGACCCACCACAGATGTTTTATCACACACCTGCACACCACTGCTCTAGGCCCACTAATCAGCAGGCTCCAACTTACTGGCATCTCTGTTCTACACCATTTTCATGAAACCCAGTCAATCAAGGCACTGTCTGGTACACTCATGATCAGCAACAGGACATCCAAAGGTTCTCCAGTGCCACCTAGTCATGGGAATTTCAAAAATATCGTGGTATTTTTCAAGCCATTTTTCAAGAATGAACTTGGAAGCACTGTGGGTTTCTATTCATTCAGGAACCACTAAATGGTGAGGAAGCGCATTTCAATGAAAACTCTGAAGAAACACTCAGAGGCAAGGCTTCCCAATAGTGGCCAAAAGGTCACATCAAGCCAGGTCCACTAAGGTCTACCATGTGAGGTCCAAGTGTGTTTTGACTCTCAACTATGGCTGGAAGGTCTTTAAGAATAAAATCATGTGATATCCTGGCTGAGATTCCCAGTGCTCTGTGGAAAGCCACCCTGGGCCTAGATCCCAGTTTCCAAGGGCGACTCTCATGCATGGCCTCCTAAAATCTCAACACAATTCATGGCAATACATCTCTGAGGTCAGTTCCTGAACTCAGTCTCTAAGGGGAATCACGCCAGAGTTCAAGCTCAGGTGGACCCAGTCAACCCTTCCAACTGCCACACAAATGACAACGTTTCAAACCAAAACACTGCCACATGGCCCTCATCTTCTTCCATATAGACACTCATCATAACCTCTGGCTGGAGGTTTCCATGGGGGCGCATCCCAAGACATTGTCCAAAATAACCTCCCTTGCCCCTCATTTGCCTAATGTCAGGGTGGCCTGGACAACCTTCCTGTGAACCAGGAGTGATCAAATAGGCCTGCCTTTAATACTGCTCTGCTTCTCCAATTTGAGGCCTACTGACTTTCGGGTATAGATTCTTTGTGTGAATTGGAGTCATGAGAAAACCCAAGCACTTATGGACTACCCTCTGCAGGACTTTGAAGAACTCATTTGACCCAGAGGATCCCTATTCTCACTTGATGGAGGTCAGGAACTTGACAGAGGAAGGTGAGAGACTTCATCCACAATGACTGCTCTTTTTGCCATTTTGGCTTTGGATGCACACATGGGAACTTTCCAGTACATGGCCATGTCACAGAGCTGGGAGGTGGTACATATCTTGGACACAAAACCATGAGCCTATTCTGGAGAGTGGCCAGAATTCAGGAAGAAAACAGAACTGAGCAAGATAGTAGGTGTTGCCCATAGATAAGGCAAGCCCCAGTCCCTTCAGAAATTGGAAAGGATGAAAGCTGGAAAGTTTTCTACTAGACAGGACACATCCATTGATTCATTTTCTTTTCCAATGTCTACAACCAGGGATACAGTGGGATACACAGAGTTAGAAACACTCGCCTTGTCAAACGACTTATTAGAAACAGTCTACTCCAAACCAAACAAACTGACTATCCTACCTATTCTCAGAACATGAGACAAAACCATAAACTCACACCCACACCCACTAAGGCACCTCCTTCCCCCAAGTAGGTCTGTGACTATCCGGAGTGTCTTCTGACTGGTGGGCCATACAATGTTCCCCCAAAATGGCCCGTCCTCTCTCAGATCTGGCGTCCTTGGCCTACTCAATGAAGTTGTCAGGAGCCACCAGTGAGCCACTCACTACTTTCTTTCTCAGAAAAGTCCCCTCTTCAGAGCTT
The DNA here is from genome assembly GCF_045843805.1 of Urocitellus parryii. Classification (NCBI taxonomy): domain Eukaryota; kingdom Metazoa; phylum Chordata; class Mammalia; order Rodentia; family Sciuridae; genus Urocitellus; species Urocitellus parryii. Next base: position 118,747,532 of record NC_135535.1, on the reverse strand, counting down.
TCCTGGCATTTGGTCATCCTCACATCAGTAGGTACCAAGAAAGACTGACTCTGTCCTTGGTAAATACAAACAAGTGAGCCCACTGGGACTGGGACTGAAACTGGCTCTGGGTGCCTGGCTTCCTGGTTGCCAAGTTCAGAGAGTTCCATCAGCAAGGAAATGAGGTGAGGTCACTTCCTTCAGGAACTGAATTAGGTAACTGCCTTGGCAACCAAATTGTCCTAACAGTTGCTTCCAAGGGTCCTATGAGATGGAGGCTGCCCCTGCTTCCTGTGACACTTTCACAAGTTAGAATGGTATATCCTCCATAGGCACCCAGGAACAGCTTTCCACACAGGCCTGGTTTGGTCTATCTTGTCTACATTAAAAAGAGAGAGGCTTATACAGACACACCCCTTCATCCTGACCAGGTTGTTTGCCATGGAAGATGACTTTTGCTCTCTCAGGTCCTTCAGAGCTGCCTACATCTTCTCCAGGGATCATTTCTGCATGGACCTTTGAGTTCTCAGCAGGTGGAAGATCCCCGCCATTCCTCTATTGTCCCTGCTCTTCTGTAAAGTTAGATTGAGGGAACAGTGTATGGTTAGGGGTAAGAACATGTTTGATTTGGGTTAGGAATCATTCTACTGGATGAAGAATGGTATTGGGAACCTGCGATATTTATAATAATATATAGGTGAAGTATATGTATGAAAACAGAAATCTAAGTAAGCTTTGAAGCCAAGAAGAGCATTGGGCCCTTGACTGGGATACTTAGCTTTGAATTACATTCTGCACAGATGTCTCAGATAAATTGATATACAATGGCATAAGACCCTGTACCTTGGATGATTGAATGTGGAAGAGAACATCCAGTCAAAAAGGGATAGTAGGTAGGATTAGGAAGACAGTCAGTAGGTTTAGGAAGAAGAGTGAGTATAACATTTGGACCAAAAGTTCTTTAGCAGTAGGGTGTCAGTTAGAGAGTAGATGTAAATGTCAGCACATGTGAAGAGTCATTCACAATAATGAATATGGGAAATTATGTAGGAAAGCAGATATCATTAGAGACATTGGGAAATCAGTCAAAGTATAAAGTGAGTGATAGGATTAGATATTTTCAACAGGGTTGAGGTTGAATATGTAATCTTAGGACGAAGCAACTGTGTAGTCACCAATAGGATTGACATTTGAGAGCATTAGGCACCTGGACAATGATGTTTTTAGTAATCCATGCTCACTTTCCATTTAGACTTTGGTACAATCATAAGTGTGAACTTCGCATTATGTGTCCAGAATATCACTGTGATCAAATGTATATGTAGATCAGGTGACATGAGTATTTCTTCCACCATTTCTGGGAGCAATATCTTGAAGACGTATTGATTAGTATTTGGGGGCACCAATAGGTGTACCCTGTGTCTATGAATATAGAGATAATGCATGAATAGACCATACTGTGAATAAAAAATATAACTGGTTCCAATTTACATAATGGATTGAACTGATACCTGAAAATATATAGGAAATCTAATATTGATACACAATCATTCATTCCAACCAGTTATATATCTAATGGTAATATTAGGGTTATGGTTTACCATGAAGGGTGTGTGAGATTTGCTTGAAAATGATTATGGAAATCGAAAATAATGTGTTTGGAAAGAAGTCTCATGAAATGACCAGTCCAGAAATATACAGGAGTTCATGGGTTCTGAAGCAGGAAGTGATTGAAAGTGAACCAAATGCCTGGAAATTTGTGAACTTGTTGATGAAATATATATCCTATGATGTGCATCAACTGAAGAAATAGTGATGTACCAGTGTCGAAAAAAAAGAAACTTCAAAATACACATCATGTATCATAGGAATGTACTTGTATTGATGCTAAACTCGGTCAGTTACTTTAGAAATATTAGGATTTCTAAGCACCATTCACTAGGAAACTGCTGAGGGCCATTACCAAGTAGGTATGACGCATCGTAATCCTTGCCAGTGTACCCCATGTTAAATGGACTTGCCTTGGAAATTTGCTGCGACCTTGCTTGTGTGTTTGAGAAAGGTGACCCTGCTCAATCACCAGGGTGGATCCAGGATTAGGGTGTATTCCTGCAGGAAGTATCTCCATCCTTGGGTTTAGGGCATGACAATAGGAGTTTTAGGGAAGTTGAGGTTGACGATTATTGATGCTGGGATTAGGGTGTTCCTGCTGCTTGTTCCCATTGAGTTCTAGTGAGATTCAAATGGGATTTGGAAAAAATCCTCGTGGAGTAGGATTTGGGAGGGGACATATTGGAATTGCCCCTGAACGTGTGTGGAGGCTGGTGTGAGATCGGGAATAAAGAATTGCTGTTTGAACCTACAAAGCTGTGTGGTGGCTCGTGATTCTGTGCCAAGCCGAGACATTGGCACTTGGCTTTTGGCATTTGGTGGTCCGTACACGGAACGTCTGAAACTTGGAGGTGAGTAAATTGCTCGCCCCTGAGGGAAGGCAAGAGAATGGGTGACCATTTCAAAAAACAATGTGTTCTTGTTTTGATTTATTTCGTTTTTGTTTCAAGTTGCCTGTCCTTAGAAATTTCTCAGGCAAACTGGGAAAAATAGTTGGCTCAAGGTTTCAAGTTTGTTAGCCCCGAGAAAGAGAAAATTGATACAGCGAATTTTTATTCAGTTTTTGTTTCATTCACTTGTGGTTTTGTTTTGTGTTATCTTATTGGGTTGCTTTATCTTTATAGAAGATTAGAAATTAGTAAAAAAAGAAACCGAAAAGTTGTTAAGTAAATTGTTAGAGATTCAGACCATGGAGAAAGACATTTTAGATCAAGGAAAAGAGAAGGTCTCTCAAGCTAGTCAGAGAGAGGAAGAAAATTTAAAAGAAAAGGGGTTATTAGGAAAAAGGCCACAACAAAAGGCTGTTACTAACTCCGTTTTATTACCAGAGTGCGTAATTCAACCAACAGCCCCGCCGATGGAGACAGCTGAGTGGCCCTCAAACCCCATCGTAGTTGATAGATGGGATCCTGAGACAGGACCTCAAAGATTAGCATGCCCTGTATTTGAACAGGTAGGAGGGCAGCGAATTCACCGTGCTTTAGAATTTAAAACAGTGAAGCAGTTAAAGGAGGCTGTAACAACCTATGGTCCTCAAGCCCCCTTCACGGTAAGCATGGTGGAGTCCATTACTAACTTGGACATGACGCCAGCAGATTGGGCTAGCATGTGTAAATCTGTGCTAAATGGAGGACAATATTTGTTATGGAAGGTTGCCAATGAGGAATTTTGCAGGGAGACAGCTTGACGAAATGCACCAGCCGGTTACCCTCAAAGAAATCTAGAGATGCTGCTAGAAAAGGACCTTATGAGGGTCAGCGGCAAGAAATTGAATATGATCCTGCTGTATATGCACAGATTGCTGCAGACGCAGTTAGGGCATGGAAGACTTTACAAGGACATGGAGATTTACAAGGTCAGCTATCTAAGGTAATACAGAGACCAAATGAACCTTACGCTGACTTTGTAGATAGGCTTATTCAAACGGCCACCAAAATTTTTGGTGACACAGAACAAGCAATGCCATTAATAAAACAACTGGCTTATGACCAAGCAAATCGTTGCTGCAGAGAGGTTATTAGACCATGGAGACATGAAGATTTAAACACATATATTAAATTATGTAGAGATGTTAATGAACAAGGGCAAGTCTTGGCGGCTGCAGTACAACAGGCTTTAGATGCCAGGCAAGAAACATGTTATAATTGTGAACAAACAGGACATTTTAAAAGGAGTTGCCCCATAAGAGGAGGTTTTAACAAGGCTAGAAATCAAAGGAATAGAATACCGGGTATTTGCCCACGATGCCGTAGAGGGAGACATTGGGCTAATGAATGCCGTTCTGAAACCACCATAGAAGGTACTCCCTTATCAAAAAACGGACAAGGATCAGGTATTTACCCAAGATATCATGGAGAAAGGCATCAGGCTTCATTGCCAAAAAACGAACTGGGGGGCCCAATGCTCCGGGGCCCACAACCACAAATATACGGGGCAGTGGAGGAACCCAGCAACCCCATCAGGGTGGTGCCCAGGACACATTGTCCATTAAATCCCTCATCAGACAAACCCGAGGGAGCGCAGGGTTGGACATCTGCGCCTCTGCCAGAGCAGTATTAACTCCAGAGATGGGAGTTCAAATCATTCCTACAGGAGTAAAAGGACCTCTTCCCCAAGGAACAGTAGGCTTATTATTGGGACGTAGTTCATCTACATTAAAAGGACTTATGATAAGTCCTGGGGTAATTGATCCCGATTATGTAGGTGAAATAAAAATTATAGCTAGTTCTCCAGGAGGTATATCAGTAATTTCACCTGGAGATAGAATAGCACAGTTGTTAATAGTACCCAGCCTACATAATAATTTCTCTAGTCTTAATGTAGAAAGAGGTTCCAGGGGATTAGGCTCCGCAGGTGTAGATTGGGCTATGCTGTCTTTAAATTTAGATTCTCGCCCAATGCTAAAACTAAATATTCAGGGTCGTGAGTTTAATGGCCTGCTGGACACAGGTGCTGACCTTAGCATCATATCTCTTCAAGAATGGCCAAAACATTGGCCATTACAACAAGCGACTCAAACGCTTCGAGGCCTAGGAGTGGTGACTAATCCCCATAGAAGTGCTATGGTATTAGATTGGAAGGATCCTGAAGGATGTGAAGGAACTATACAGCCATATGTTTTGGATCACCTTCCTATTAATTTATGGGGACGAGATGTCCTAGATCAACTAGGTTTGATGTTAACAAATAACATCAATCCTAATGTGCCCACTACTAGGGCTAGACAAGGTATCAGGAAAGAAAAAAGATTAGGAAAACAAGAACAAGGTATAGCAGCACCAATTCAAATAGATCGAGGAACAGACAGACATGGGTTGGATTTTCAGAAAGGGCCACTGAGACAATTAAAATTACTTGGAAATCAGAAAGACCAGTGTGGGTTCCTCAGTGGCCCCTGACTAAAGAAAAGATACAAGTAGCCCATGATCTGGTCAAACAACAATTAGCGGAAGGACATTTACAACATTCCGTATCTCCCCATAATACTCCCATTTTTGTTATCAAAAAGAAATCGGGTAAATGGAGATTATTACAAGATTTAAGAGCAATTAATAATGAGATGGTTATTATGGGACCTGCTCAATCAGGGATTCCTCAATTGTCTGCTTTACCAAAAACGTGGCATGTTTTAGCTATAGACATTAAAGATTGCTTTTTTTCGATTCCAATTCATCCCGAGGATAGTCCACGTTTTGCATTTACTATCCCTGCATTAAATCATGAAGGTCCTGATGAGAGATATGAGTGGAAAGTACTCCCTCAAGGTATGGCTAACAGTCCGACTATGTGTCAAATATATGTTAATAAAGCAATCCAGCCACTTAGAAATCAAAATCCTGAACTAAAAATATTTCACTATATGGATGATGTATTATTAGCACATAAAGATAAAAACACATTGCTGGAATGTTATGCCACACTTACAAACTTGTTAAAAAATTATAATCTAGAGATAGGAATAGATAAGGTACAATTAAATTTTCCAATTAATTATTTAGGAGTTCTATTATCCTCAACCATGGTCCGTCCACCTAAAATTCAAATACGAGTAGATCAACTCAAATCACTTAATGACTTTCAAAAGTTGTTGGGAGATATAAATTGGATAAGGCCTTATCTAGGCATACCAACAGGAGAGTTGGGACCTTTATTTGATATTCTAAAAGGTCCATCAGATCCAAATTCACCCCGAATGTTAACTCCTAAAGCTAGAAAGGCATTAAAAATTATTGAAACATATATGGAAAATATGCATTTAGATAGAATTGATATAAGTTTGCCTTTATTATTTATTGTATTACCAACAAAAAATATTCCTACAGGAGTATTTTGGCAAGAAGGTCCATTATTGTGGATACATTTATCTTACTCTCCTAACACTATTCTTACTAGGTATCCTGAGGCTGTAGGACAATTAATACTCAAAGGAATAAAAGCAGCAAAGGGAGTGTTTGTAATTTCTCCCAATAAAATTATTACTCCATATACTATGGAGCAAATTGATGAGCTAGCTAATGAGTTAAATACATGGGCAATAGGGCTGGGGATGTGGCTCAAGCGGTAGCGCGCTCGCCTTGCATGCGTGCGGCCCGGGTTCGATCCTCAGCACCACATACCAACAAAGATGTTGTGTCCGCCGAGAACTAAAAAATAAATATAAAAAAAAATACATGGGCAATAATCATGTGTAAATCAAATGTTTCATTTGATAATCATTTACCATCTAACCCTTTGTTGTCTTTTTGGTCTAAGCATCCTGTAGTTTTTCCTAAAATGACAAGAAAAACACCTATCGTGAATGCTCCAAATATATTCACTGATGGGTCTAATAATGGTACAGCTGCAGTAGTTACCCCTGATCAAACTTTTACATTTTTAGTTCCCAAACAATCAGCTCAAAAGGTAGAGCTTAATGCAGTTTTACAAGCTTTTGTAATGTTCAAAGATTCTGTATTTAATTTATTTTCTGATAGTCAGTATATAGTTAATGCTATAATATCCCTTGAAGATGCTGGTAGGATTTCCCCTTCCTCTACTGTTTTCTCTTTGTTTTCCACTATACAAAGTCTAATCTGGGATAGAAAAGATCCATTCTTTATAGGACATATCAGGGCACATACAGGATTGCCTGGAGCCCTTAGTTTGGGCAATGATTTAGCAGATAAAACTACACATGATATACATATTTTTTCTACTGTAGAAGAAGCTACAAATTTTCATAAAAGGTTTCATGTTAATGCTAATACTTTACAAAAGCGTTTTAAAATAACTAAGGAACAAGCCAGGCATATAATAAAACAATGTCAAAATTGTGTGACCTTTTTACCACAAGTTAATCTTGGAGTCAATCCCAGAGGACTGATACCTAACCATATTTGGCAGATGGACGTCACACACTTGCCAGAATTTGGAAAATTAAAATATTTACATGTTACAGTTGATACTTCTTCTGGATTTTTGATGGGCTCTCTTCATGCCGGAGAAAAAACTAAAGATGTTATAGCTCATTGCTTACAAAATTTTGCCACTGTGGGTGTTCCTAAACAGTTAAAAACTGATAATGGTCCTGGTTACACTTCTAACTCTTTTAAACAATTTTGCTCATCTTTTGGTATTACTCATATAACAGGAATCCCATACAATCCACAGGGACAAGGCATAGTTGAAAGAGCTCATCAAACTATTAAAACGTACTTATTAAAGCAAAAAGAGGGAATTGGAAAGGGGTATACATACCCCAAAGATAAACTTAAAATAACCCTTTTTACTCTAAACTTTCTAAATTTGGATTCATCAGGACTTAGTGCTGTGGAAAGACATATGTATCCGAAAAATGTACATAAGCCTAAGGTACTTTGGAAAGATATTCTAACAGGACAATGGAAAGGTCCCGACCCAGTTATTGTCTGGAGTCGGGGTTCCGTTTGTGTGTTCCCACAGGGAGAACAGCAGCCGATTTGGATTCCAGAGAGGTTAACCAAAACAATTTCTACAGAAAAAGAAGATGATTTGACTGAAATCCATAACAGCTGATATCCAGAGCTCCAGCTTGGCTATTCTTACATCTGCGACAGTGATTAACCACGGTGCCTTTTTTCAATATCTATTTTATTATTGCATTTTTCCCACATCATAAAGTTCTATTTTATTTTTTGAGCTCATACAAACCTAGGTTAATGTTTTTCTGATCAGTTTTGTTTTTTGACTGTGTTTTATTTTTTGACTGTGGAGTTTTTAAACATTGCAATGGAGATTTTACCTAGGTAAAGCTACAAGGCTGTTATTATTGTCTTATGTGTTGTATGTTATGTGTGCACTGTTTTGTGTTGCATGTCAGTATGTGTGTATGTCCATATTTTTATTTGAGGAGCTCTCATGAAAAAATGGATCCGAATTTTTTTTTATTCACGTGATTTAAGTGGTTTAATCTAAATTAGGTAAACAGGTGTTAATGATTGTTTTCAAAGGTGGTTAACAGATCTGTTTGCTTACTATTGTTTTTAAAAGTGATTAACAGATCTGTTTGTTTACTTTCACTTTTCCTTTTCATTATATTTTATAATTCTGTTCAGGATAATGTCTCTTTAACATCATTGCCAGAATTCCCATCTCCATCCCAGTGCCTGTGAAGACTAAGAAAACCAAACTACAGCTTCTATGATCACAATAAACTGTATAAACTGATGCATCAATGAATATAACTCAACAAGTAATGCTCAATCAAGGACTTGATTTACTTTGGGAAGAAATGGACATATTGATAGACTCTTCCACTTTGAACTGCCTGCAGAACTTGCCTGGACTATATATCAGTTGCATGCATTGTGAACTATCGTCTGGTGCAGCGAATTGTGATACTGCTGGCATATTTTTGCTGATGGTGTCACCAGTGATGCAATTTCCTTGCCAGCGCACCCCATGTTAATTGTGGTAATGCTGGCATCTTTGCTGATGGTGTCACCAGTGACACAATTTTTCCAAAGGAGCAGTCAATTGGCTTGGTGTCGTGGCATTTCTGTGTCTTCCTCCCTTCTACTAGTGATGGTCTAAAATTTTGGGGCCAACAGAGGTGAGGCAAGAACCGCACCCCCCCACTGGCACCTAGGTTAAATTTGGGGGCCAACAGAGGTGAGGCAAGAACCTCACCCCCACACTGGTGCTTAGGCCTATCCACAAGCATGGCTGAATGCTGGACCGGTAGTCAGTGACGGGTTGATCTGGTTGCAGTGGATTCAACCTAAGACAGGAAGTTGACGCCCAAAGGTCAGCTCTCCCATGATGGGTAAGAACCACATGTTGAATTGGACAACCTACCAGGCACGGTCCTAAGCCACATTGCTTGTTGTTTAATTAATCAGAAGGGGGCAGATGCTGAGGGCCATTACCAAGTAGGTATGATGCATCATAATCCTTGCCAGTGTACCCCATGTTAAATGGACTTGCCTTGGAAATTTGCTGCGACCTTGCTTGTGTGTTTGAGAAAGGTGACCCTGCTCAATCACCAGGGTGGATCCAGGATTAGGGTGTATTCCTGCAGGAAGTATCTCTGTCCTTGGGTTTAGGGCTTGACAATAGTAGTTTTAGGGAAGTTGAGGTTGAAGATTATTGATGCTGGGATTAGGGTGTTCCTGCTGCTTGTTCCCATTGAGTTCTCCTGAGATTCAAATGGTATTTGGAAAAAAGCCTCGTGGAGCAGGATTTGGGAGGGGACATATTGGAATTGCCCCTGAACGTGTGTGGAGGCTGGTGTGAGATCGGGAATAACGAATTGCTGTTTGAACCTACAAAGCTGTGTGGTGGCTCATGATTCTGTGCCAAGCCGAGACATTGGCACTTGGCTTTTGGCAGGAAACAAATGTGTATTTCAGGTGGATGAATATTTCTGAGAATAATATTTTGAAAAGATGATTATAAATCCACATACATGAACATGAATGAATTTAGGGAGTGTATAATAAGACACAAATATTTCATACTTTGAAAAATCTGGAGAGTGTGTATGTGTGTGTGTGTGTGTATATATATATTACATATACATTCAAAAAATACAAACACACAGAGACTTTAAAAAGTAGAAATATATATACCTGCTTCACTGGGAGTTTCTCATTTGCTTAATGAAATACAAGGAGCTCAACTGGGACACAGTGCTGGATTGGGTATGGATTCTTTGTGTGAATTGGAGACATGAGAAAACCCAAGAAACTATGGGCTAGCCCCTGCAATGGTTTGAAGAACTCATTTGACATAAAGGATCCCTATTCTCACTTGATGGAGGTCAGGAACTTTCCAGAGGAAAGGGAGAGACTTCATCCACAATGACTGCTCTTTTTGCCATTTTGGCTTTGGATGCACACATGGGAACTTTCTTTAATCCATCAGGTGCTGAGAATCTAAGACACAGCCTCACACAGGGCCAAGAGGCTGATTCACACACATCCCTTTGCAAAGGAATTAAGCAAAAAGCCACAGGTGATGCACATTCATTTCCATTTGAAAACTATTTACTTCAGGCTTCACAAAGGGGTAGTCTGAGGCAAAGACCTTCCTGACATTCAGGGCAACAGAACAATAGGTAAGCAAAAGGCCCAAAGCAGGGTTTCTCCACTGACACTTTACTGGTCACACTGATATCTGAGTTTTCTGAGATGCTTGCCATTCCCTTCAGTTATCCAGTACATGGCCATGTCACAGAGCAGGGAGGTGGTACATATCTTGGACACAAAACCATGAGCCTATTCTGGAGTGTGGCCAGAATTCAGGAAGAAAACAGGAACTTAGCAAGATAGTAGGGGTTGCCCATAGATAAGGCAAGCACCAGTCCATTCAGAAATTGGAAAGGATGAATGCTGGAAAGTTTTCTACTAGACAGGACACATCCATTGATTCATCCTCTTTTCCAATGTCTACAACCAGGGATACAGTGGGATACACAGACATAGAAACACTCGCCTTTTCAAACGACTTACTAGAAACAGTCCACTCCAAACCAAACAAACTGTCTTTCCTACCTATTCTCAGAACATGAGACAAAACCATAAACTCACACCCGCACCCACTAAGGCACCTCCTTCCCCCAAGTAGGTCTGTGACTATCCGGAGTGTCTTCTGACTGGTGGGCCATACAATGTTCCCCCAAAATGGCCTGTCCTCTCTCAGATATGGCATCCTTGGCCTACTCAATGAAGTTGTCAGGAGCCACCAGTGAGCCACTCACTACCGGCTTTCTCAGAAAAGTCCCCTCTTCAGAGCTTTCCTGGCATTTGGTCATCCTCACATCAGTAGGTACCAAGAAAGACTGACTCTGTCCTTGGTAAATGCAAACAAGTGAGCCCACTGGGACTGGGACTGAAACTGGCTCTGTGTGCCTGGCTTCCTGGTTGCCAAGTTCAGAGATTTCCATCACCAAGGAAGAGAGGTGAGGTCACTTCCTTCGGGAACTGAATGAGGTCACTGCCTTGGCAACCAAATTGTCCTAACAGTTGCTTCCAAGGGTCCTATGAGATGGAGGCTGCCCCTGCTTCCTGTGACACTTTCACAAGTTAGAATGGTATATCCTCCATAGGCACCCAGGAACAGCTTTCCACACAGGCCTGGTTTGGTCCATCTTGTCTACATTAAGCAGAGTGCGGCTCATTCAGACACAACCCTTCATCCTGACCAGGTTGTTTGGCATTTAAGATGACTATTGCTCTCTCAGGTGCTTCATAGCTGCCTACATCTTCTCCAGGGATCATTTCTGCATGGACCTTTGAGTTCTCAGCAGGTGGAAGATCCCCTACATTCCTCTATTGTAAGACCAACTCTGTCTGTGCTCTTCTGTAAAGTTGGATTGAGGGAACAGTGTATGGTTAGGGGTAAGAACATGTTTGATTTGGGTTAGGAATCATTCTACTGGATGAAGAATGGTATTGGAAACCTGCGATATTTATAATAATATATAGGTGAAGTATATGTATGAAAACAGAAATCTAAGTAAGCTTTGAAGCCCAGAAGGGCATTGGGCCCTTGACTGGGATACATAGCTTTGAATTATATTCTGCACAGATGTCTCAGATAAATTGATATACAATGGCATAAGAACTTGTACCTTGGATGATTGAATGTGGAAGAGAACATCCAGTCAAAAAGGGATAGTAGGTAGGATTAGGAAGATAGTCAGTAGGTTTAGGAAGAAGAGTGAGTATAACATTTGGACCAAAAGTCCTTTAGCTGCAGGGTGTCAGTTAGAGAGTGAATGTAAATGTCAGCACATGTGAAGAGTCATTCACAATGATGAACATGGGAAATTATGTAGGAAAGCAGATATCAATGGAGACATTAGGAAATGAGTCAAAGTATAAAGTGAGTGATAGGATTAGATATTTTCAACAGGGTTGAGGTTGAATATGTAATCTTAGGACGAAGCAACTGTGTAGTCACCAATAGGATTGACATTTGAGAGCATTCGGCCCCTGGACAAGGATGTTTTTAGTAATCCATGCTCACTTTCCATTTAGACTTTGGTACAATCATAAGTGTGAACTTTGCATTATGTGTCCAGAATATCACGGTGATAAAATGTATATGTAAATCAGGTGACATGAGTATTTCTTCCACCATTTCTGGGAGCAATAGCTTGAAGACGTATTGATTAGTATTTGGGGGCACCAATAGGTGTACCCTGTGTCTATGAATATAGAGATAATGCATGAATAGACCATCCTGTGAATAAATAATATAACTGGTTCCAATTTACATAATGGATTGAACTGATACCTGAAAATATATAGGAAATCTAATATTGATACACAATAATTCATTCCAACCAGTTCTATATCTAATGGTAATATTAGGGTTATGGTTTACCATGAAAGCTGTGTGAGATTTGCTTGAAAAGTGATTATGGAAATCAAAAATAATGTGTTTGGAAAGAAGTCTCATGAAAAGACCAGTCCAGAAACATACAGGAGTACATGTGTTCTGAATCAGGAAGTGATTGAAAGTGAACCAAATGCCTGGAAATTTGTGAACTTGTGGATGAAATATATATCCTATGATGCGCATCAACTGAAGAAATAGGGACATACCAGTGTCGAAAAAAAAGAAACGTCAAAATACACATCATGTATCATAGGAATCTACTTGCCTTGATGCTAAATTCGGTCAGTTTCTGTAGAAATATTAGGATTTCTAAGTACCATTCACTAGGAAACAAATGTGTATTTCAGGTGGATGAATATTTCTGAGAATAATCTTTTGAAAAGATGATTATAAATCCACATACATGAACATGAATGAACTTAGGGAGTGTATAATAACACACATATATTTCATACTTTGAAAAAACTGGAGTGTGTGTGTGTGTGTGTATGTATATATATATATATATATATATATATATATATATATATATACATTCAAACAATACAAACACACAGAGACTTTAAAAAGTCAAAATATGTATGCCAATCAAAATTCATCATGAAATATATATCATCCACAGATCCAAAAATATTTAATTTACTGAACATGGATTTATGTATCATGTTGTTCAAGTACAAAGCTCACCCATAGGTTGAATTTTCAGTTCCAACAGCATTTAGGAGGAGTGATCTCTTCTTACAATTTGTACCTGCCATGTCAGCCACCTCACAAGAATCTACGTGGTATACCAGGTAGGATTCTATATGTGCATGTAAAAATACATGTGCTGAATAGGCTACAGAGAAAGGGAGACAGGAATTCATATATTTGTTAACTTTAACAACACATGGAGAACTACTTCTCTTAAATTGGACTAGATTTATAACACCTAGCCTTTATAATGCCAAAGGAAAGTCCAATTATACACCATGCCTCCTCTGAACTGCATGTATTGCTATTCTGTTTGGGTTATTTTCCTCCATCATATCAGGATTTGTAATCAGAGTCTAGGAGGGTATGTGCTAGGAGCCACAGCAAAAATATTGATACAGGCACCTTTTGGTTTAGTGACTGCCAGCCAGCCATTGAGATTATTATTATGTTAAGCTACATTCATATGGTAATTGGACTCCTGCTGTTTACCTGGGCCCGTTAAGGGACTCAGGTTACTCATGTCACTCTTGTAATGGGAGAGTTCCCATTGGTTGGGAAAGGATGGTAGGAGGGTGTTCCGGGGGAAGTGGGGCCCCGGGCTCAGGTAGAACACACGTGGGTGGACCCACTTGTTAGGGGACGCACACGGCCTCTCACAAAATAAAACTTTGTTTCAGTTTGACTGGCTTGTGTTTTTGTGCCCAGCCGAGTTGCAAGATTGCAAGCTGGCGTGCACTGACAGCCCAGCAGGGAGGCACCCAGCAGGAAGGCAGCAGGCGGTGCTGGGTGACAGCAGCGGCAGGAGCGAGCTCTGAAAAGCCCCCATGGCCCGGGGCCGAGCAGCCTGCAGCATTTTGGTGGCCCTGTATGGGGAACGCCCAAAATTTAAAGGTGAGTAATATCGCTGGCCCCTAAGGAAAGGCAACAGAATGGGTATTCCTGTTTTGATTTATTCTGCTTTTATTTCAGGCTCTCTAGCCTTACAATTTTTTCAGGCGAATTGGGAAAAATGGTTGGCTCAAGGTTGAAGTTATTCAGCCCTGAGAGAGAGAAAATTGATATAATCATTTTCCTCCTCTCCGTTTCTGTTTCATTCTGTTTTGGCTTTCTTCTAACCTATCTTATTGGGTTAGGTTACCTTTATAGTAGATTAGAATCTAGTAAAAAACAAACTGAAAAACTGTTAAGTAATTTGTTAGAGGTCCAGGCCATGGCAGAAAACATATTAGGTCAAGCAAAACAAAACGTCTCTCAAGCTAGTCAGACAGAAGAAAATTTGAAGAAGGCAAGCTCAGGGAAAAAACGGTCGTCAGATAGGGAGGCTGCTACTAACTCCGTTCCACCACCAGAGGGCGTAATTCAACCAACAGCTTTACCTGCCTCCATAGATGATGAACGGAATCCTGAGGCAGGACCCCAAAAGTTAGCATGCCCTGTAGTTGAGTGGGGAGAAGAAAGACAACGAGCTTACCGTGCCTTAGATTTCAAAATAGTAAAGCAATTAAAGGAAGCTGTAGCAACCTACGGCCCGGCCGCTCCCTTCACAGTCAGTATGGTCGAATCTATTACCAGCTGGGACTTAACACCAGCAGATTGGGCTAACGTGTGTCAGTCTGTGCTAAATGGAGGACAATATTTATTATGGAAATTTGCCAATGAGGAATTTCGCAAGGAGACAGCTAGGTGAAATGCAGCAGCAGGTTACCCTGAAAGAGATTTACAAATGTTATTAGGGAGAGGAGCCTATGAAGGTCAGAGGCAACAGATCGGATATGATCCTGGCGTATACGCTCAGATCGCTATAGATGTAATTAGGGCATGGAAAACTTTGAAGGGACAAGGGGATTTACAAGGTCAACTATCTAGGATAATACAAGGAGTTAATGAGCCCTACGCTGACTTTGTAGCTAGACTTATTGAAACAGCCTCTGAGACATTTGAAAATACAGAACAGGCAATTCCATTTATAAAACAACTGGCTTACAATCAAGCAAATCGTTGCTGCAAAGAGGTCATTAGACCATGGAAACATGAAAATTTAAACACATATATTAAATTATGTAGAGACATTAATGAACAAGGACAAGTCATGGCAGCTGAAGTAAAACAGGCTTTAGATACCAAGCCAAAAACATGCTATAATTGCAATCAAGAAGGACATTTTAAAAGAAATTGCCCCATAGGAGGAGGGTTTAACAAAGATAGGTATCAAAGGAGTAGAATCCCGGGTATTTGCCCACGATGCCATAGAGGGAGACATTGGGCTAATGAATGCCGTTCTCAAACCACCATAGAGGGTATTCCGTTATCAAAAAATGGACAAAGACCAAGTGTCTACCCATGATATCGTGGAGAAAGGTATCAGGCCCCGTTGCCAAAAAATAAATTGGAGGGCCCAATGCCCCGGGGCCCAAAACCACAAATATACGGGGCAATGGAGGAACCCAACAGCACCAACAAGGTGGTGCCCAGGACGCATTATCCATTAGATCCCTCATCAGACAGACTAGAGGGAGCGCAGGGTTGGACATCTGTGCCTCCGCCAGAGCAGTATTAACTCCAGAGATGGGAGTTCAAATCATTCCCACAGGAGTAAAAGGATCTCTTCCCCAGGGAACAGTAGGCTTATTATTAGGACGCAGTTCTTCTACACTTAAAGGACTTATGATAAGTCCTGGGGTAATTGATCCCGATTATGAGGGAGAAATAAAAATCATAGCTAGTTCTCCAAGAGGTATATCAGTAATTTCATCAGGAGATAGAATAGCAAAGTTATTAATAATACCAAGCCTACATGATACATTTTCCAGTTGTAATGTAGAAAGAGGTTCCAAGGGATTAGACTCCACAGGTGTAGATTGGGCTATGCTTTCTTTAAATTTAGATTATCGCCCTATGCTAAAATTAAATATTCAAGGACATGACTTTAATGGACTGCTGGACACAGGCGCTGACCTCAGCATCATATCTCGCCAGGAATGGCCTAAGCACTGGCCATTGCAACAAGCCACCCAAACGCTTAGAGGCCTAGGGGTGGCGACTAATCCCCATAGAAGTGCAATGGTATTAGATTGGAAGGATCCTGAAGGATGTGAAGGAACTATACAGCCCTATGTATTGGACCATCTCCCCATAAATATATGGGGACGAGACATCCTAGATCAATTAGGATTGACATTAACAAATAACGTCAATCCTAACGCCCACTACTAGGGCAAAACAAGGCTTTAGAAAAGAAAAGAGATTAAGAGATCAAGAACAAGTTATAACAGCACCAATTCAAATAGATCAAGAAATAAATAAACATGGATTGGGTTTTCAAAAAGGGCCACTGAGACAATCAAAATTACTTGGAAATCAGAAAGACCAGTGTGGGTTCCTCAGTGGCCCCTAACTAAAGAAAAGATACAAGTAGCTCATGATCTGGTCAAACAGCAATTAGCGGAAGGACATATACAACCTTCCGTATCTCCCCATAATACTCCCATTTTTGTCATTAAAAAGAAATCTGGTAAATGGAGATTATTACAAGATTTAAGAGCCATTAATAATGAGATGGATATTATGGGACCTGCTCAATCAGGGATTCCCCAATTGTCTGCTCTACCAAAAACGTGGCATGTTCTAGCTATAGATATTAAAGATTGTTTCTTCTCAATTCCAATTCATCCCGAGGATAGTCCACATTTTGCATTTACTATCCCTGCACTGAATCATGAAGGTCCTGATCAGAGATATGAACGGAAAGTACTCCCTCAAGGGATGGCTAACAGCCCAACTTTGTGCCAAATTTATGTTGATAAAGCAATCCAGCCACTTAGAAATCAAAATCCTGAACTACAGATATTTCACTATATGGATGATGTGTTAATGGCACATAAAGATAAAAACACATTGCTAGAATGTTATGCCACACTTACAAACTTATTAAAAAATTATAATCTAGAGACAGCAATAGATAAAGTACAATTAAATCTTCCAATTAATTATTTAGGAGTTCTATTATCCTCAACCATGGTCCGTCCACCAAAAATTCAAATACGAGTAGATCAACTCAAATCGCTTAATGACTTTCAAAAGTTATTGGGAGATATAAATTGGATAAGGCCTTATCTAGGCATACCAACAGGAGAATTAGGACCTTTATTTGATATTCTAAAAGGTCCATCAGATCCAAATTCACCCCGCGTGTTAACGCCTGAAGTTAGAAAGACATTAAAAATAATTGAGACATATATGGAAAATATGCATTTGGATAGAATTGATATAAGTTTGCCTTTATTATTTATTGTACTACCGACAAAAAATATTCCTACAGGAGTATTTTGGCAAGAAGGTCCATTATTATGGATACATTTATCTTATTCTCCTAATACTATTCTTACTAGATATCCTGAGGCTGTAGGGCAATTAACACTCAAAGGAATAAAAGCAGCAAAAGGAGTGTTTGGGATTTCTCCCAATAAAATTATTACTCCATATACTATGGATCAAATTGATGAGTTAGCTAATAAGTTAAATACTTGGGCAATAATCATGTGTAAATCTAGTGTTGCATTTGATAATCACTTTCCATCTAATCCTTTGTTGTCTTTTTGGTCTAAGCATCCTGTAGTTTTTCCAAAAATGACAAGAAAAACCCCTATCATAAATGCTCCAAATATATTCACTAATGGGTCAAACAATGGTACAGCAGCAGTAGTTACCCCTGATCAAACTTTCACATTTTTAGTACCCAAACAATAAGCTCAAAAGGTAGAGCTCAATGCAGTATTGCAAGCTTTTATGATGTTCAAAGATTCTACATTTAATTTATTTTCTGATAGTCAGTATGTAGTTAATGCTATTGTATCTCTTGAAGGTGCTGGTAGGATTTCTCCTTCCTCTACTGTTTTCTCTTTGTTTTCTGCTATACAAAGTCTAATCTGGGATAGAAAGGATCCATTCTTTATAAGACATATCAGAGCACATACAGGATTGCCTGGAGCCCTTAGTTTGGATAATGAACTAGCAGATAAATCTACACATGACATACATATTTTCACCACAATAGAAGAAGCTATAAATTTTCATAAAAGGTTCCATGTCAATGCTAATACCTTACAAAAACGTTTTAAAATAACCAAAGAACAAGCCAGACATATAATAAAACAATGTCAAAATTGTGTGACATTTTTGCCACAAGTTAATCTTGGAGTCAATCCTAGAGGACTGATACCTAACCATATTTGGCAGATGGACGTCACACACTTGCCAGAATTTGGAAAATTAAAATATTTACATGTTACAGTTGATACTTCTTCTGGATTTTTGATGGGCTCCCTTCATCCTGGAGAAAAACCTAAAGATGTTATAGCTCATTGCTTACAAAATTTTGCCACTGTGGGTGTTCCTAAACAGTTAAAAACTGATAACGGTCCTGGTTACACCTCCAAGTCTTTTAAACAATTTTGCTCATCATTTGGCATTACTCATATAACAGGAATCCCATAAAACCCACAGGGACAAGGCATAGTTGAAAGAGCTCATCAAACTATTAAAATGTACTTATTAAAACAAAAGGAGGGAATTAGTAAGGGGTATATATCCCCCAAAGATAAACTTAAAATAACCCTTTTTACTCTAAACTTTCTAAATTTGGATTCATCAGGACTTAGTGCTGCGGAAAGACATATGTATCCGAAAAATGTACATAAGCCTAAGGTACTTTGGAAAGTTATTCTAACAGGACAATGGAAAGGTCCGGACCCAGTAATAGTCTGGAGTCGGGGCTCCGTCTGTGTTTTTCCACAGGAGGAACAGCAACCAATTTGGATTCCAGAGAGATTAACTAAAACAATTTCTACAGAAAAAGAAGATGATTTGACTCAAATCCATAACAGCTGATATCCAGAGTTCCAGCCTGGCTATTCTTACATCTGCG
The DNA here is from genome assembly GCF_045843805.1 of Urocitellus parryii. NCBI lineage: Eukaryota > Metazoa > Chordata > Mammalia > Rodentia > Sciuridae > Urocitellus > Urocitellus parryii. The sequence goes on along the minus strand of NC_135535.1, from coordinate 118,728,460 downwards.
ACAGTGATTTACCACGGTGCCTTTTTCAATATCTATTTTATTATTTGCATTTTTCCCACATCATAAAGTTCTATTTTATTTTATTTTATTTTATTCTACCTTATTTTTTGAGCTCATACAAACCTAGGTTAATGTTTTTCTGATCAGTTTTATTTTTTGACTCTTTTATTTTTTTTTTAACTGTAAAGTTTTTAAACATTGCAATGGAGATTTCACATAGCTATAGCTACAAGGCCTTTATTTACTATTGTCTTATATGTTCTATGTTATATATGCACTGTTTTGTGTTGTATGTCTGTATGTGTGTATGTCCATATTTCATTTATAAGGAGCGTTCATGTATAAATAGATACAAGAATCCAAAAAAAAAATTAAGTCACGTGACTTATATGGTTTAATTTACATTAGGTAAACAGCTGTTATAAATTTTGCTTTTTTTTTTAAGAGAGAGTGATAGAGGAGAGAGAGAGAGAGAGAGAATTTTTAATATTTTTTTTATTTTTTAGTTCTCGGTGGACACAACATCTTTGTTGGTATGTGGTGGTGAGGATCGAACCCGGGCCGCACGCATGCCAGGCGAGCGTGCTACCACTTGAGCCACATCCCCAGCCCCATAAATTTTGCTTTTAAAGGTGGTTAACAGATCTGTTTGTTTACTTTCACCTTTCCTTTTCATTATATTTAATAATTCTGTTCAGGATAATGTCTCTTTAGCAACATGGCCATAATTCCCATCTCCATCCCAGTGCCGGTGAAGACTAAGATAAAACCAAACTACAACTTTTATGTTAGCTATCACAGTAAACTGTATAAACTGATACATCAATCAATATAACTCAATAAGACTGCTCAATCAAGCACTTAATTTACTTTGGGAGGAAATGGACATATTGATAGACTCCTCCACTTTGAACTGCTCAATCAAGGACTTAATTTACTTTGGGAGGAAATGGACATATTGATAGACTCCTCCACTTTGAACTGCTTACACAACTTGCCTGGACTATGTATCACCTGTATGAATTGTGCTCTATTTGTTGATACAGCGAATTGGTAGTGCTAAATATCTTAACCGATGTGTCACCAGTGTTTCCAAAGGAGCCGTCAATTGGCTTGGTGTCGTGGCAATTCTGTGTCTTTCTCCCTTCTGCTAGTGATGGTCTGAATTTGGGGGCCAACAGATCTGAGGCAAGAACCTCATCCCCCCACTGGCACAAAGGTTAAATTTGGGGGCCAACAGAGGTGAGGCAAGAACCTCACCCCCCCACTGGTGCTTAGGCCTATCCAAAGCATGGCTATGCTGGACCGGTAGTCAGTGACGGGTTGATCTGGTTACACTGGATTCAACCTAAGACAGGAAACTGACGTGTAAAGGTCAGTTCTCCCATGACGGGTAAGAACCACATGTTAAATTGGACAACCTAACAGGCACGGTCCCTAGCCACATTGCCTGTTGTTTAATTAAACACAAGAGTGCAGATGCTAGGAGCCACAGCAAAAATATTGATACAGGCACCTTTGGGTTTAGTGACTGCCAGCCAGCCATTGAGATTATGATTATGTTAAGTTACATTCATATGGTAATTGGACTCCTGCTGTTTACCTGGGCCCGTTAAGGGACTCAGGTTACTCATGTCACTCTTGTAATGGGAGAGTTCCCATTGGTTGGGAAAGAACGGTAGGAGGGTGTTGCGGGGGAAGTGGGGCCCCGGGCTCAGGTAGAACACACGTGGGTGCACCCACTTGTTAGGGGACGCACACGGCCTCTCACAAAATAAAACTTTGTTTCAGTTTGACTGGCTTGTGTTTTTGTGCCCAGCCGGGTTGCAAGATTGCAAGCCTGCGTGCACTGACAGCCCAGCAGAGAGGTGCCCAGCAGGAAGGCAGCCGGCAGTGCTCAGCGACAGCAGCGGCAGGAGCGGAGCTCCGAAAAGTCCGCACGGCCCGGGGCCGAGCAGCCTGCAGCGGATATGGGTTAGTGTCAGGGATTCAGTATTTTGAATGGAAAATAGGAAAATGAATCCAATGTGTATGCAATTATGTGCTACACAAAAATATTCTCACTCTCATCAAGAACAATGCCTTGACATTACCTTTGGCCCAAGTAAGACACAATTCGAAGAGAAGAGTTAGAAAATCTGTGAATACATATATACAATGGAAAATGCTCAGGAGTTCACAACCTTGGAGGTGGTAGAGGAGTTTCCATAAGTAAGGGACAGGGTAAACACTCCACAAACATTGAACTCTGCTGGCATAAAGACTTCTTGGGAAACTGCCTCTGAGGTTGGACCCTAGAAATATATGTTGTTGTCAGGAGCTTTATCTTCCTTTGTAGTGAGACCATCAAAGCTTGGTCTGCATCTATGTGGCCTGGAGGACATGGTTTCTGATTTTCCAATGAACATGAGGCAGCAGTGCTGAATTCTCTTTGTAGGTAAACTGTGGCCACTGGGGTCTAAGTGTTTCCCCGTGTGGACTGTGAGGCCATTTGGTCATCCTCCACTTTTCCTGGTGTTTCTTGCTGCTTCCCTGGGAGTTTCCTATTTGCTTCATGAAATACAAGGAGTTCAACTGGGACACAGTGCTGGAGGGAGTTCTGTCACGTGTGCTGACTCAGGGTCCGAGGAGAATGCACCAACCAGGCTTCTATCCCACAGAGCTTGCCCCCTTGACCATAGCAACCTGATTCTGAACATTGCCCGGAAACCTCTCCATATAACAAGATGCCTTTACATATAAGGGTCTGCTGGCTGCACCGTGTCAGTCACAAGCCATGTGGAAGCCAATGGCAGATCCACATGGCCCCACCACAGATGTTTTATCACACACCTGCACACCACTGCTCTAGGCCCACTCATCAGCAGGCTCCAACTTACTGGCATCTCTGTTCTACACCATTTTCATGAAACCCAGTCAATCAAGGCACTGTCTGGTACACTCATGATCAGCAACAGGACATCCAAAGGTTCTCCAGTGCCACCTGGTCATGGGAATTTCAAAAATTTCATGGTATTTATCAAGCCATTTTTCAAGGATGAACTTGGAGGCACTGTGGGTTTCTATTCATTCAGGAAACACTAAATGGTGAGGAAGCTCATTTCAATGAAAGCTCTGGAGAAACACTCAGAGGCAAGGCTTCCCAAGAGTGGCCAAAAGGTCACATCAAGCCAGGCCCATTGAGGTCTACAATGTGAGGTCCCTGTTGTTTTGACTCTCAATTATGGCTGCCAGGTCTTTAAGAATAAAATCATGTGATATCCTGGCTGAGATTCCCAATGCTCTGTGGAAAGCCAACCTGGGCCTAGATCTCAGTTTCCAAGGGCAACTCTCATGTGTGGCCTCCTAAAATCCCAACACAATTCATGGCAATACTTCTCTGAGTTCAGTTCCAGAACTCCGTATCTAAAGGGAATCATGCAAGAGTTCACGACCAGGTGGACCAAGTCATCCCTTCTAACCGCCAAAGAAATGACCACAATTCAAACCAAAACACTGCCACATGGCCCTCATCTTCTTCCATATAGACACTCATCATAACCTCTGGCTGGAGGTTTCCATGAGGGGGGCAGCCCAAGACAGTGTCTAGAATAAGCTCCCTTGCCCCTCATTTGCCTAATATCAGGGTGGCCTGGACACCCTTCCTGTGAACCAGGAGTGATCAAAAGGGCCTGCCATTAATACTGCTCTGCTTCTCCAATTTGAGGCATACTGACTTTCGGGTATAGATTCTTTGTGTGAATTGGAGACATGAGAAAACCCAAGAACCTATGGGCTAGCCGCTGCAGGGCATTGAAGAACTCATTTGACCCAAAGGATCCCTATTCTCACTTGATGGAGGTCAGGAACTTTCCAGAGGAAAGCGAGAGACTTCATCCACAATGACTGCTCTTTTTGCCATTTTGGCTTTGGATGCACACATGGGATCTTTCTTTAATCCATCAGGTGCTGAGAATCTAAGCCACAGCCTCACATAGGGCCAAGAGGCTGATTCACACACATCCCTTTGCACAGGAATTCAGCAAAAAGCCACAGGTGATGCCCATTCATTTCCATTTGAAAACTGTTTACTTCAGGCTTCACAAAGGGGTGGCCTGAGGCAAAACCTTCCTGACATTCAGGGCAACAGAACAATAGGTAAGCAAAAGGCCCAAAGCAAGGATTCTCCACTGACACTTTACTGGTCACACTGATATCTGAGTTTTCTGAGATGCTTGCCATTCCCTTCAGTTATCCAGTACATGGCTATGTCACAGAGCTGGGAGGTGGTACATATCTTGGACAAAAAACCATGAGTCTATTGTGGAGAGTGGCCAGAATTCAGGAAGAAAACAGGAACTTAGCAAGATAGTAGGTGTTGCCCATAGATAAGGCAAGCCCCAGTCCATTCATAAATCAGAAAGGATGAATGCTGGAAAGTTTTCGACTAGACAGGACACATCCATTGATTCATTCTCTTTTCCAATGTCTACAACCAGGGATACAGTGGGATACACAGACATAGAAACACTCGCCTTGTCAAACGACTTACTGGAAACAGTCCACTCCAAACCAAACAAACTTCCTTTCCTACCTATGCTCAGAACATGAGACAAAACCATAAACTCACAACCACACACACTAAGGCACCTCCTTCCCCCAAGTAGGTCTCTGACTATCCGGAGTGTCTTCTGACTGGTGGGCCATACAATGTTCCCCCAAAATGGCCCGTCCTCTCTCAGATCTGGCCTCCTTGGCCTACTCAATGAAGTTGTCAGGAGCCACCCGTGAGCCACTCACTACCTGCTTTCTCAGAGGAGTCCCCTCTTCAGAGCTTTCCTGGCATTTGGTCATCCTCACATCAGTAGGTACCAAGAAAGACTGACTCTGTCCTTGGTAAATACAAACAAGTGAGCCCACTGGGACTGGGACTGAAACTGGCTCTGGGTGCCTGGCTTCCTTGTTGCCAAGTTCAGAGAGTTCCATCACCAAGGAAGTGAGGTGAGGTCACTTCGTTCAGGAACTGAATGATGTCACTGCCTTGGCAACCAAATTGTCCTAACAGTTGCTTCCAAGGGTCCTATGAGATGGAGGCTGCCCCTGCTTCCTGTGACACTTTCACAAGTTAGAATGGTATATCCTCCATAGGCACCCAGGAACAGCTTTCCACACAGGCCTGGTTTGGTCCATCTTGTCTACATTAAGCAGAGTGCGGCTCATTCAGACACACCCCTTCATCCTGACCAGGTTGTTTGCCATGGAAGATGACCTTTGCTCTCTCAGGTCCTTCAGAGCTGCCTACATCTTCTCCAGGGATCATTTCTGCATGGACCTTTGAGTTCTCAGCAGGTGGAAGATCCCCTACATTCCTCTATTGTAAGACCAACTCTGTCGTACTCTTCTGTAAAGTTGGATTGACGGAACAGTGTATGGTTAGGGGTAAGAACATGTTTGATTTGGGTTAGGAATCATTCTACTGGAAGAAGAATGGTATTGGGAACCTGTGATATTTATAATAATATACAGGTGAAGTATATGTATGAAAACAGAAATCTAAGTAAGCTTTGAAGCCTAGAAGAGCATTGGGCCCTTGACTGGGATAATTAGCTTTGAATTACATTCTGCACAGATGTCTCAGATAAATTGATATACAATGGCATAAGAACTTGTACCTTGATTGATTGAATGTGGAAGAGAACATCCAGTCAAAAAGGGATAGTAGGTAGGATTAGGAAGATAGTCAGTAGGTTTAGGAAGAAGAGTGAGTATAACATTTGGACCAAAAGTTCTTTAGCAGTAGGGTGTCAGAGAGTAGATGTGAATGTCAGCACATGTGAAGAGTCAGTCACAAGAATGAATATGGGAAATTATGTAGGAAAGCAGATATCAATAGAGACATTGGGAAATCGGTCAAAGTATAAAGTGAGTGATAGGATTAGATATTTTCAACAGGGTTGAGGTTGAATATGTAATCTTAGGACGAAGCAACTGTGTAGTCACCAATAGGATTGACATTTGAGAGCATTAGGCCCCTGGACAAGGATGTTTTTAGTAATCCATGCTCACTTTCCATTTAGACTTTGGTACAATCATAAGTGTGAACTTTGCATTATGTGTCCAGAATATCACTGTGATCAAATGTATATGTAGATCAGGTGACATGAGTATTTCTTCCACCATTTCTGGGAGCAATATCTTGAAGACGTATTGATTAGTATTTGGGGGCACCAATAGGTGTACCCTGTGTCTATGAATATAGAGATAATGCATGAATAGACCATACTGTGAATAAACAATATAACTGGTTCCAATTTACATAATGGATTGAACTGATATCTGAAAATATATAGGAAATCTAATATTGATACACAATCATTCATTCCAACCAGTTATATATCTAATGGTAATTTTAGAGTTATGGTTTACCATGAAGGCTGTGTGAGATTTGCTTGAAAAATGATCATGGAAATCTAAAATAATGTGTTTGGAAAGAAGTCTCATGAAAAGACCAGTCCAGAAATATACAGGAGTACATGTGTTCTGAAGCAGGAAGTGATTGAAATTGAACCAAATGCCTGGAATTTTGTGAACTTGTGGATGAAATATATATCCTATGATGTGCATCAACTGAAGAAATGGTGATGTACCAGTGTCGAAAAAAAAGAAACGTCAAAATACACATCGTGTCTCATGGGAATCTACTTGCCTTGATGCTAAACTCGGTCAGTTACTGTAGAAATATTAGGATTTCTAAGCACCATTCACTAGGAAACAAATGTGTATTTCAGGTGGATGAATATTTCTGAGAATAATCTTTTGAAAAGATGATTATAAATCCACATACATGAACATGAATGAATTTAGGGAGTGTATAATAAGACACATATATTTCATACTTTGAAAAATCTGGAGAGAGAGAGAGAGAGTGTGTGTGTGTGTGTGTGTGTGTATATATATATATATATATATATATATATATATATATACACACCCACACATTCAAACAAAACAAACACAGAGAGACTTTAAAAAGAAGAAATATATATGCCAATCAAAATTCATCATGAAATATATATCATCCACAGATCCAAAAATATTTAATTTACTGAACATGGATTTATGTATCATGTTGTTCAAGTAGAAAGCTCACCCATAGGTTGAATTTTCTGTTCCAACAGCGTTTAGGAGGAGTGATCTCTTCTCACAATTTGTATCTGCCATGTCAGCCTCCTCACAAGAATGTACATGGGATACCAGGTAGGATTCTATATGTGCATGTAAAAATACATGTGCTGAATAGGCTACAGAGAAAGGGAGACAGGAATTCACATATTTGTTAACTTTACAAACACATGGAGAAGTACTTCTCTTAAATTGGACTAGATTTATAACACCTAGCCTTTATAATGCAAAAGGAAAGTCCAATTATATACCATGCCTCCTCTGAACTGCATGAATTGCTATTCTGTTTGGGTTATTTTCCTCCATCATATCAGGATTGGTAATCAGAGTCTAGGAGGGTATGGGTTAGTGTCAGGGATTCAGTATTTTGAATGGAAAATAGGAAAATGAATCCAATGTGTATGCAATTCTGTGCTACACAAAAATCTTCCCACTCTCATCAAGAACAATGCCTTGACATTTCCTTTGCACCAAGTAAGACACGATTCGAAGAGAAGCGTTAGAAAATCTGTGAATACATATATACAATGGAAAATGCTCAGGAGTTCACAAGCTTGGAGGTGGTAGTGGAGTTTCCATAAGTAAGGGACAGGGTATACACTCCACAAACATGGAGCTCTGCTGGCCTAAAGACTTCTTGGCGAACTGCCTCTGAGGTTGGACCCTTGAAATATATGTTGTTGTCAGGAGCTTTATCTTCCTTTGTAGTGAGACCATCAAAGCTTGGTCTGCATCTATGTGACCGGGAGGACATGGTTTCTGATTTTCCAATGAACATGAGGCAGCAGTGCTGAATTCTCTCTTTGTAGGTAAACTGTGTCCACTGGGGTCTAAGTGTTTCCCCGTGTGGACTGTGAGGCCATTTGGTCATCCTCCACTTTTCCTGGTGTTTCTTGCTGCTTCCCTGGGAGTTTCCTATTTGCTTCATGAAATACAAGGAGTTCAACTGGGACACAGTGCTGGAGGGAGTTCTGTCACGTGTGCTGACTCAGGGTCCTAGGAGAATGCACCAACCAGGCTTCTATCCCACAGAGCTTGCCCCCTTGACCATAGCAACCTGATTCTGAACATTGCCCGGAAACCTCTCCATATAACAAGATGCCTTTACATATAAGGGTCTGCTGGCTGCACCGTGTCAGTCACAAGCCATGTGGAAGCCAATGGCAGATCCACATGGCCCCACCACAGATGTTTTATCACACACCTGCACACCACTGCTCTAGGCCCACTCATCAGCAGGCTCCAACTTACTGGCATCTCTGTTCTACACCATTTTCATGAAACCCAGTCAATCAAGGCACTGTCTGGTACACTCATGATCAGCAACAGGACATCCAAAGGTTCTCCAGTGCCACCTGGTCATGGGAATTTCAAAAATTTCATGGTATTTATCAAGCCATTTTTCAAGGATGAACTTGGAGGCACTGTGGGTTTCTATTCATTCAGGAAACACTAAATGGTGAGGAAGCTCATTTCAATGAAAGCTCTGGAGAAACACTCAGAGGCAAGGCTTCCCAAGAGTGGCCAAAAGGTCACATCAAGCCAGGCCCATTGAGGTCTACAATGTGAGGTCCCTGTGTGTTTTGACTCTCAATTATGGCTGCCAGGTCTTTAAGAATAAAATCATGTGATATCCTGGCTGAGATTCCCAGGGCTCTGTGGAAAGCCACCCTGGGCCTAGATCTCAGTTTCCAAGGGCAACTCTCATGCGTGGCCTCCTAAAATCCCAAAACAATTCATGACAATACTTCTCTGAGTTCAGTTCCAGAACTCAGTCTCTAAGGGGAATCACGCCAGAGTTCAAGACCAGGTGGACCCAGTCATCCCTTCCAACCGCCACAGAAATGACCACAATTCAAACCAAAACACTGCCACATAGCCCTCATCTTCTTCCATATAGACACTCATCATAACCTCTGGCTGGAGGTTTCCATGAGGGGGGCAGCCCAAGACAGTGTCTAGAATAAGCTCCCTTGCCCCTCATTTGCCTAATGTCAGGGTGGCCTGGACACCCTTCCTGTGAACCAGGAGTGATCAAATACGCCTGCCATTAATACTGCTCTGCTTCTCCAATTTGAGGCCTACTGACTGTCGGGTATCGATTCTTTGTGTGAATTGGAGACATGAGAAAACCCAAGAACCTATGGGCTAGCCTCTGCAGGGCTTTGAAGAACTCATTTGACCCAAAGGATCCCTATTCTCACTTGATGGAGGTCAGGGACTTTCCAGAGGAAAGCAAGAGACTTCATCCACAATGACTGCTCTTTTTGCCATTTTGGCTTTGGATGCACACATGGGATCTTTCTTTAATCCATCAGGTGCTGAGAATCTAAGCCACAGCCTCACACAGGGCCAATAGGCTGATTCACACACATCCCTTTTCAAAGGAATTCAGCAAAAAGCCACAGGTGATGCCCATTCATTTCCATTTGAAAACTGTTTACTTCAGGCTTCACAAAGGGTAGCCTGAGGCAAAGACCTTCCTGACATTCAGGGCAAGGGAACAATAGGTAAGCAAAAGGCCCAAAGCAGGGTTTCTCCACTGACACTTTACTGGTCACACTGATATCTGAGTTTTCTGAGATGCTTGCCATTCCCTTCAGTTACCCAGTACATGGCCATGTCACAGAGCTGGGAGGTGGTACATATCTTGGACACAAAACCATGAGCCGATTCTGGAGAGTGGCCAGAATTCAGGAAGAAAACAGGAACTTAGCAAGATAGTAGGTGTTGCCCATAGATAAGGCAAGCCCCAGTCCATTCATAAATCAGAAAGGATGAATGCTGGAAAGTTTTCGACTAGACAGGACACATCCATTGATTCATTCTCTTTTCCAATGTCTACAACCAGGGATACAGTGGGATACACAGACATAGAAACACTCGCCTTGTCAAAGGACATACTAGAAACAGTCCACTCCAAACCAAACAAACTGCCTTTCCTACCTATTCTCAGAACATAAGACAAAACCATAAACTCACACCCATACCCACTAAGGCACCTCCTTCCCCCAAGTAGGTCTGTGACTATCCGGAGTGTCTTCTGACTGGTGGGCCATACAATGTTCCCACAAAATGGCCCGTCCTCTCTCAGATCTGACCTCCTTGGTCTACTCAATAAAGTGGTCAGGTGCCACCCGTGAGCCACTCACTACCTGCTTTCTCAGAGGAGTCCCCTCTTCAGAGCTTTCCTGGCATTTGGTCATCCTCACATCAGTAGGTACCAAGAAAGACTGACTCTGTCCTTGGTAAATACAAACAAGTGAGCCCACTGGGACTGGGACTGAAACTGGCTCTGGGTGCCTGGCTTCCTGGTTGCCAAGCTCAGAGAGTTCCATCACCAAAGAAGTGAGGTGAGGTCACTTCGTTCAGGAACTGAATGAGGTCACTGCCTTGGCAACCAAATTGTCCTAACAGTTGCTTCCAAGGGTCCTATGAGATGGAGGCTGCCCCTGCTTCCTGTGACACTTTCACAAGTTAGAATGGTATATCCTCCATAGGCACCCAGGAACAGCTTTCCACACAGGACTGCTTTGGTCCATCTTGTCTACATTAAAAAGAGAGAGGCTCATACAGACACACCCCTTCATCCTGACCAGGTTGTTTGCCATGGAAGATGACTTTTGCTCTCTCAGGTCCTTCAGAGCTGCCTACATCTTCTCCAGGGATCATTTCTGCATGGACCTTTGAGTTCTCAGCAGGTGGAAGAACCCCTACATTCCTCTATTGTAAGACCAACTCTGTCCCTGCTCTTCTGTAAAGTTGGATTGAGGGAACAGTGTATGGTTAGGGGTAAGAACATGTTTGATTTGGGTTAGGAATCATTCTACTGGATGAAGAATGGTATTGGGAACCTGCGATATTTATAATAATATATAGGTGAAGTATATGTATGAAAACAGAAATCTAAGTAAGCTTTGAAGCCCAGAAGGGCATTGGGCCCTTGACTGGGATACTTAGCTTTGAATTACATTCTGCACAGATGTCTCAGATAAATTGATATACAATGGCATAAGACCTTGTACCTTGGATGACTGAAAGTGGAATAGAACATCCAGTCAAAAAGGGAGAGTAGGTAGGATTAGGAAGATAGTCAGTAGGTTTAGGAAGAAGAGTGAGTATAACATTTGGACCAAAAGTTCTTTAGCAGTAGGGTGTCAGTTAGAGAGTAGATGTAAATGTCAGCACATGTGAAGAGTCAGTCACAAGAATGAACATTGGAAATTATGTAGGAAAGCAGATATCAATAGAGACATTGGGAAATCGGTCAAAGTATAAAGTGAGTGATAGGATTAGATATTTTCAACAGGGTTGAGGTTGAATATGTAATCTTAGGATGAAGCAACTGTGTAGTCACCAATAGGATTGACATTTGAGAGCATTAGGCAGCTGGGCAAGGATGATTTTAGTAATCCATGCTCACTTTCCATTTAGACTTTGGTACAATCATAAGTGTGAACTTTGCATTATGTGTCCAGAATATCACTGTGATCAAATGTATATGTAGATCAGGTGACATGAGTATTTCTTCCACCATTTCTGGGAGCAATAGCTTGAAGACGTATTGATTAGTATTTGGGGGCACCAATAGGTGTACCCTGTGTCTATGAATATAGAGATAATGCATGAATAGACCATCCTGTGAATAAATAATATAACTGGTTCCAATTTACATAATGGATTGAACTGATACCTGAAAATATATAGGAAATCTAATATTGATACACAATCATTCATTCCAACCAGTTATATATCTAATGTTAATATTAGGGTTATGGTTATCATGAAGGCTGTGTGAGATTTGTTTGAAAAGTGATTATGGAAATCTAAAATAATGTGTTTGGAAAGAAGTCTCATGAAAAGACCAGTCCAGAAATATACAGGAGTACATGTGTTCTGAAGCAGGAAGTGATTGAAAGTGAACCAAATGCATGGAAATTTGTGAACTTGTGGATGAAATATATATCCTATGATGTGCATCAACTGAAGAAATAGTGATGTACCAGTGTCGAAAAAAAAAGAAATGTCAAAATACACATCATGTCTCATAGGAATCTACTTGCATTGATGCTAAACTCGGTCAGTTACTGTAGAAATATTAGGATTTCTAAGCACCATTCACTAGGAAACAAATGTGTATTTCAGGTGGATGAATATTTCTGAGAATAATCTTTTGAAAAGATGATTATAAATCCACATACATGAACATGAATGAATTTAGGGAGTGTATAATAAGACACATATATTTCATACTTTGAAAAATCTGGAGAGAGAGAGAGAGAGTGTGTGTGTGTGTGTGTGTATATATATATATATATATATATATATATATATATATATATATACACACACACACCCACATTCAAACAAAACAAACACAGAGAGACTTTAAAACGAAGAAATATATATGCCAATCAAAATTCATCATGAAATATATATCATCCACAGATCCAAAAATATTTAATTTACTGAACATGGACTTATATATCATGTTGTTCAAGTAGAAAGCTCACCCATAGGTTGAATTTTCTGTTCCAACAGCGTTTAGGAGGAGTGATCTCTTCTCACAATTTGTATCTGCCATGTCAGCCTCCTTACAAGAATGTACGTGGGATACCAGGTAGGATTCTATATGTGCATGTAAAAATACTGAATAGGCTACAGAGAAAGGGAGACAGGAATTCACATATTTGTTAACGTTACAAACACATGGAGAACTACTTCTCTTAAATTGGACTAGATTTATAACACCTAGCCTTTATAATGCAAAAGGAAAGTCCAATTATACACCATGCCTCCTCTGAACTGCATGAATTGCTATTCTGTTTGGGTTATTTTCCTCCATCATATCAGGATTGGTAATCAGAGTCTAGGAGGGTATGGGTTAGTGTCAGGGATTCAGTATTTTGAATGGAAAATAGGAAAATGAATCCAATGTGTATGCAATTCTGTGCTACACAAAAATCTTCCCACTCTCATCAAGAACAATGCCTTGACATTTCCTTTGCCCCAAGTAAGACACAATTCGAAGAGAAGCGTTAGAAAATCTGTGAATACATATATTACATTCCTGTAATACGTACAAACATAATTCCCACTTTTTGGCATAAATGCACAAGCCCAGCATTCCATCAGATACAGACAGCCTTACTTCCCAGTTACATACTAGTAAGTCCTCACTTAAAATTCATTCCCCCAGAAGATATTCATCAAAACTGCCAGACCCCTGGAATACTTGTACCCATGTCCCCTGAACAATCTTACTTCACACAACTCTGTTCCTAAAACACCCTACAGACACCCAAGGAATGCTAGTAACTACAAATTCAATACACATGTAAATCTCCACAAGCATCAAATAGCTACATATAAATATGCAAATGTCCTATTATCTCACACTACCTGCATATACAAAGTCACACCTTTCCAGATATTCACAAAGATATAAATTATCCATCTCCCAAAATGGAGAATAACATACACTTCACAATCACACATGTTCAATTTCCACTCAAGATTTGTCATAGACCTGACCTCACACAAGGAAATACAAAAATCCATAAAACAACAAAAAGCAAACCCACAACTATACATGATATCCTGAATAGGCAAACATTCCCACTGCATTTCCCAAAATATACTATATACCCACCAAAAATACACCCAATGATGTTACTTAACATTGCCCATATGCACATGCACATACAGATATCTTTTCCAAATAACCCATGATACAAACAAAAATTGCAGCATTAGGGGGAGGGCGGACTGCAGAGAACCACAGGTGAAATACTCCAAAGCCAAAATACAAACACCTACACCAAACTCCCTGAGTTTATATGTATATTTTCCCACACCCTCCAAACGTAACCAGTCCTACTCTCTCATTAGAGATACAACTTTCTTTCAATAATCCATCCAGACACATACAAATCTCATATTCTCACCAGCCAACTTGAAACATAACTAACCCAAAACTATGAATGCAAATAACACATTAGGAATACCATCTTCAAAATGGACATGCAACCAAAAATTCATGGCCTCTAACTTTCCACAATCCCCAAGAAGGAAAAAAGTCTGCAACATAGTCAGATGCAACCATGCACCCCACAATTCTTACACAGTAGGCAAAGGCAAAATCAAAACGTATTAGCATCCCCAAAACCAAACTCTGACACCCCAGTGCCAATGAACATTTACAAAAAAGAACACATAACTTTACTCATGTAAAAGATGAGTACCACAAAATTTAATAATAATAAAACATGACTCTATTTATTGCACAATACTTGTGGTCACACAGTTCTCCCATCATCATTCAGGTGCTCTGTCTAGAGGCTCGCACCAACAGCCAACCTAGGACAGCATGTCAGTCATGGTGTGACCACATGCCACTCAGCAAACTCGGCTCAGTATATTCCCTTGTGCAAAGTCGCTAAGATCACAGGAAAAGAGCATCCTTCAGCTAACAACCCAGATGCCAGCTGACAGTGTCCCCAACATTCACAGATTTCACAGGGAACAAGAAGATGATCATCACCACTTCGTCTGACATCGACAGGAGCCAAGTCGAAGACCTGCTGACTGGGTCCCTGCTTCTCAAGCACCGCACAGGTGCCCTGGAGCCCAGGGGCCGCACAGGCTGCAAAGGACATGGATGGACGACGCCTCGACGCTGCACTGGACAACACACCCCTCACTTCTGGGTCTTGTGCTGATGGTCCGCGTCCTAGGGGAGGCAAGGCAGGCTCCTGGGCTGCCCTGGGAGCACAGGACCAGGCAGGGACACACTGGGGACAGGAGAGGTTCACGAGGCCAGTACCTCCGGGCCTATGGGACTGAGTCTGGACGCCGCCATGGGAGCCCGGCCGGCAGTTGGGAACCTGCCGTCAGCGCTCTCGCCTGCGCCTTGCCCTGCTGGAGCCCTAACAGACGCCAGAGCCCCAACTGACACTGGAGCCCTTGGGTGGCTGCCCGCAAGCGCCAAAGCGCCTCCAGCCAAGGGCTTGCGCATGCACTAAGGGTGCAGGGCGGACTGGAAGCCCAGAGCTGCCTACAAGAAGAAGACCAAGGGGGGCTGGGGATGTGGCTCAGCGGTAGTGCGCTCGCCTGGCATGCGTGCGGCCCGGGTTCGATCCTCAGCACCATATACCAAGGAAGATGTTGTGTCTGCCGAGAACTAAAAAAAAAATAAATAAATATTAAAAAATTCTCTCTCTCACTCTCTCTCTTAAAAAAAAAAAAAGACCAAGGGAGTCTGAATGCTTCTGGGTATCTCAGGAAAGGCTCCCTCTGGCCCTTTTATGCCTGCCTCTGCTCCCCCTGGCTCTGCTCCCCTGGGACCTGCTACCCCTTGCCCTACTCCCCTGGGCCCTGCATCCACTTGTCCTTCTTCCCTGCTCCCCATGGGCCCTGCTCTTCCTGGCCCTAATCCCCTGGCCCTGCTCCCCCTGGATCTTCTCTCCCTGGTATTGCTGTCCCTGAGCCCTTCTCCCCTTGGCCCTTTTCCCCCTATCCCCAATCCCCCTGGCCCTGCTCCCCATGGGCCCTGCTCCCCTGGCCCTACTCCCTGTTGGCTCTGCTCCCCCTAGCCCTGCTATTCTGGGCCCTGCTCCCCTTGATCCTCCTATCCCTTGGTCCTGCTCCACCTTGTCCTGCTTCCCTGGGCCCTACTCCCTCAAGTCTTACTCCCCTGGGCCCTGCTACCCTTGGTTCTTCTCCTCCTGTGCCCTGGTCCCCCTAGACCTCATTCTCCCTGAGTCCTGGTCCCCTCTGGCCCTGCTCCCCCTGGCCGTGTTCCCTCTAAGCCTGCTCCCCTGGGCCTTGCTCCCCTGCGCCCTGCTCCCTCTGGTCCTGATTTCTTGGTCCCTGATCCCCCTGTCACTGCTTCCCATGGGTCCTGATCCTCCTGGCCCTGATCCCATGGTCCTGCTCTGCTTGGGCCCTGCTCCACCTGGTCCTGCTCCCCATGGCCCTGCTCCTTCTGGCCCTAATCCCTTGGCCCTGCTCCCCCTGGCCCTGCTCCCCAGGTCCCTGCTCTCCTGGTCCCTACTTCCCCTGGTCCTGCACCCCTGGGCCCTACTGCCCCTGGGCCCTCCTCCCCATGGACCCTGCTCCCCATGGGCTTGCTCCACATGGGTAGTGCTACCTCAGGTCCTGCTACCCCTGATCCCTGCTTCTCATGTACCCTGCTCCTCATGGCCCTGCTCTCTTGGACCCTGCTCCAACCTGGGCTCTGCTCCCCCATGGGCTCCGCTCCCACTGAGTCCTGCTCCCTCTTGGCCCTGCTCTCCATGGTCCTGGTTTTCCAGGCCCCACTCCTCTGGCCCTGCTCCCCATGGCCCTCTTCCCCCTGACCCTGCTCCCTCTGATCCTGTTCCCCTGGGCCTTGCTCCTCCTGGCCCTGCTTCCCTGGGCCCTGCTCCCCCCGGCCCTGCTCCCTGGGCCCTGCTCCCCCTGGTCCTGCTCCCCATGGGCCCTGCTTCCCTAGTCCTGCTCCACCTGGCCCTACTCCCTGTGGGCTCTGCTCCCCCTAGCCTTGATCTCCTGGGCCCTGCTCCCCCTGATCCTCCTCTCTCTGGGCCCTGCTCCCCCCGGTCCTGCTCTCCCTGGACCCTGTTCCACCTGGGCCTGATCCCCTGGGACCAACTCCCCCCTGTCCTCTACCCCTGGGCCCTGCTCTCCCTGGTTCTGCTCCCCCTGGGCCCTGATTTCCCTGGGCCCCACTCCCCCTGGGCCCTGCTCCACCTGGGTCCTGCTCCACCTGGTCTTGCTTCCCTGGGCCCTGCTTCCCCTAGACCTCTTCCCCTGGCACAGCTCCCCTGGCCCTGATTCCCTGGACCCTCTCCTCCAGGCCCTGCTCCCTGTCATTGTGCTCCCCCCTGGTCCTGCTCCCACAGGACTTCCTCCCCCTGGTTCTGCTCCCCCTGGGCTCCCCTCCCACTGGGCCCAGCTCCCCCTCAGCCCTGCTCCCCCTGGTCCTGCTTCCCTTTGCCTTGCTCTCCTTGGCCTTGCTCCCCCTGGCACTGTTCCCCCTGGCCCTGTATTCCTGAGCCCTATTCCCGCTGGGCCCTTCTTTCCCTGAGCCCTGCTCCCCATGGACTTGTTCCCCATGGGCCCTGCTCCCCAGGCCCTTCTCCCCCTGTCCCTCTTTCTCCTGGGCCCTACTCCCCCTGGCCCTTCATCCCCTTGCCCTGCTTCCCCTGGGCCAGCTCCCCCGGGCACTGCACCCCCTGGTTCCGCTCTCCTTGGGCCCTTCTCCACCTAGCCCTGCTCCCCCTAGACCTTTTCTCCCTGGCTCAGCTCATTCATATTACTCATATTTATTGAGCATCTACTATGTGGCAGGTGTTAGCAGGGCCACCATTATAAGGATGTGGCTTGTGAAGATGCTCAGGGTCCTACATGCATAAGGACCACACACTTGGCTTGGTGCTCGGCTGTCATGGTCTTAAAATTATAATTTTATTTCTACATTTGTGTTTGTAAGCAAAGTCCAGTAGGACAAAGGATCATGCATTCGAACAAGGGAGATACAGGTGACTAACAATCTCCTTGTCATCCTATTTACATATAGCCTGTGAGGGCAAAATTCTGGGGGTGGGAGTTTGGGGAGATTCATGGCCAGTACAAGTGAAGGTTATAGGTATGTGACTCAGTGAGCAGGGACCATGATGAAACTGTAAGCTATGAGTTCCATTTAAAACCAAAGCTTGTTTTGTTCACAGAAAGCAAGCAATGATGTTTAAAGAAATACAATCTTTCTTGCTGGAGTTACTTCCTTATATTGACCAACCACTTATATTAAGATGATGAAATAGAAGGAAATTCTTCTTAACTAGACTTACTGTCCTTTCTCACTGGTGTTACTTCCCTGTGTCAACCAACCCATTATACAGGCTACCTTGTTTTATTGAACCTTGCTTAATTGTACTTCATGGATATTGTGTTTTTTACATATTGAAGATTTCTGGAAATCACACATCAAGCAAGTTTATGGGCATCAATCTTTCAATACCTCAGATGATCATTGGCATTTTTAGATATAGTTTTAAATTAAGGTATATACATTTTTTAAAACACTACAAAGTGTGATTTAGGTGGTTCCACGAATGAGTTAACCACCTAAAAGCTGACTAATACTAATTTGTATTAGTCAGCTTTTCATCTCTGTGACAAAATACCTGAGATAATCAACTTATAAGGAGGAAAAGTTTTTTTGGTTCATGGTTTCTAAGGTTTCAGTCCATGGACATTTGGCCCTATTGCTTTGGGCCAGCGGCAGCAAAGTGCATCATGGCAGAAACATATAGGGGAGGAATCCCATTCAACTCATGGCACCTGTAAAGCAAAAAGAGAGACAGGAAGAGGCAGAAATCCCAATATCCCCTCCAAGGGCATGTCCCCAGTGACCTAACTTCCTTCTATGGAGTCCCATTTTCTTTAGTCCACCACCTCACAATAGTGCCACAGGCTGGTCACCAAGGCTTTATTTAACACATGGACCTTTGGAAGACATTTCACATTCAGACTATAGCACTATCACATACTTAGACTATAGTATAGTGTTAACATACCTTTATTTATTTATTTGGTACCAGGGACTGAACTCAAAAGCACTCGACCGCTGAGCCACATCCCCAGCCCTATTTTGTACTTTATTTAGAGACAGGAGCTCACTGAGTTGCTTAGTTGCCTTGCTTTTTCTGAGGCTAGCTTTGAACTCGTGATCCTCCTGCCTCAGCCTCCTGAGCCGCTGGATTACAGGCGTGCTCCACTGCGCCTGGGTGTTAACATAACTTTTACCTGCACTGGGAAACAACGAAAAAAAATTGTGTAACTTGCTTTATTTGCTTTGTTGTAGTGGTCTGGAACTAAACCTGCAATATCTCCAGGTGTGCCTGTACTGAAATGATGAGAAAGAAGAAAAGGGAGAGAGAAAAAACCTGAAACCTAATTGCTCTTTTCCTACCAGTTCTTCTTCCCTCATCAGTAACCTAGAGGCAGAGATGTGGGTGGAATGTCTGGGTATCAAGGAGTGAAATAAAAACAGCTGAGTTAGCTTTGCACAGCATCCACTGTTCTGCAAGGAACCATATATACAATATATGTATATATGTATATAAACATACACACATACATACATACATGTAAAAGCTACAAAGTGTAATTTAGGTGGTTCTATGAATGAGTTAAATGCTCTTGTTTTCATTTAAAATTTATATCATGCGATATAAAAAATGAATGGTAAAATTCATCATAATAATTTAATTTTTAATTTAGGATGATAAATAGTAAATAAAAACACCATGACAAGTCAAAACAGAGAGAACACAGAAGAAAGGTATAATTGTTAATTTGAACTGTCAACTCGATTTGATTAAGAGATGCCAAGGATCAATGAGAGTGTATCTAGGAATGATTGGCATGTGGGAGAACCAGTTGAAATGGAGAACCTCCCTAAGCATGGGCATCATTGTCCAATAGGATGATGGCTTGGATGGGAATAAAAGTTGGAAGAACAAGGAAGCAGCAGCAGAGGCAAGCTCCATTCTTCTTGAAGCGGTTCTTGATTGCTGTGGTGATGTTCTGAGGCTATTGGACTCTTGCTTCTTCACTCTTCCAAAGCAGACTCTGCCAGTGATTCTCCAGAAGCCTTAGGTCTGGGGCTAGGGGAACACCATGGATCCCTCTTGTTCTGGGGCTTCAGCCTCTTGGACTGTGCAGCTACTGGTTATTCCAGCTCTCCAGGCTGCAGATGGCCATCGTGGACTATCCAGCTTCTGGTCACATAAGCCAACCTAATAAGTCCCCTTTTTATAATTATACTTCCTGTTGATTATGTTCTTCTAGAGAACCATGACTAAGACAAAAGGAAAAATGGAATATTTTAGCATTGCTAAGAAACTTTCTTTCCTCTTTGATTAGGGACACTCCATTTTCATTTTGTACTGGGCCACACAGGTTTTATAGCTGGCCTTGGTATTACAGATGCATGATAAACAAAACAATGTTTTACCTTACAGAGATTACTAATCTAGTGACAGAAAAATACTTTTATTGAATAATCACAGAAATACACAATTTTAAGATGATGAACCAGGCAGGCATGGTGGTACATACCTGTAATCCCAGCAACTCAGGGGGCTGAGGCAGGAGGATTGCAAATTCAAAGCCAGCTTCAGCAATTTAAGGCTGTAGGTAACTTAGTAAGACCCTATCTTAAAATAAAAAAATAAAAAGGGCCGGGGATGCTGCTCAATGGTTAAGTGCCCCTGGGTTCAATCCCCAGTACAAAAAAATAAATAAATAAATGATGAATGCTATGGAAGAAAGGTACCTATAGTGGTGGAACCTAATCTAATGTAAGAGTTAGAGGAGACTTCCCTGAGGAAGTGAAATTTGAACTGAGATGTGAAGAATAGACCGGTGTTAGTGAGGTAAAGAAAGGGGAAAGAATATTCCAAACAGTGGGGACAGCATGTAAAAGACCCTGAGTCAGGAGAAAGCCTGGAATTGCAGCTGCAACATGGCCCAATCTCATAAGTCACATGAAAGAATTAATATTTACCCTGAAAGTCATGGGAAACCACTGAGGATTTAACTAGGAGAGTAATGTGACCAAATCTGTGTCTTCAAAAGCTCTGATACTAATTTTTTTTTTAGTAGAACAGCCTAAAGGGAGGCTATTGTGCAACCCAGGTGAGTCATGGTGATGACTTAAGTTATGGTGGGGAGAGAGGAATCAAGTGGGTTCAAGATAGGTAAGGAGGGATAGTGATGCGTGTGGGGAGAATAAAGGAAAGGTATCAGGAACAACTCCTGAGTTTCTGATCTGTGCTGCTGTGTGGTAAGGAGGTCATCTACTAGAACATGCATCTGTAGTGGAGGCTACCTTCCCAAGAGAGTGGAGGAAGAGTGAGAGAGAAGATTATGGGTTTACCTTTATACTCAGTTGTGGTCCCTTTGAAATACCCAGGCAGAGATATCAAGAATGCCTGTTGGTATATTTGTCCAGAGCCCAGAAATGAGGTTTGGACAAAGAAATAAGCTTGCTAATAAAAATCACAGCCATGCAAAAGGCTTAAACAGGCACTTCACAAAATAGATTATCCAAATGGCCAATAAGTGCGTAAGCGCTCAACATCATTAGCCACTAGAGAGATGAAAATTAAAACTACAATAAGATACCATTCCACAACAGAATGGCTAAAATTTGCAAAAACTGACAACACTAAATGTTGGCCAGAATGCAGAACACCAGAAATCGCATGTGTAACTAACAGGTAGAGCTGTACAGCCACTTTGGAAAATGGGTAAGCAGTTTTTTTCAAAAGTTCACCATAGAGTTACCATCGAACCTAAAACTGCACTCCTAGATATTTAACAACAAAAAAAAAAAATCAAAGCATTCATCACACAAAGACCTGAAAAATAATGTTCATTTTAGGTTTATTTATAGTAACTCCCAAAATGAAAACAGTTCAAATGCACATAACTTACGAATAGATGAACAAATTGTGGTATATAATACAATAAGAAACAAACCACAGGTGCATGTAACAACACTGTGAGTGAAAGAAGTCAGATTGTAGGGACCCAGCTTGACATGGTTACAGCCATCTTAGTCATAACCACAATTTTGACTATCAGGTGATTCTGGCACATATCCAAACCCCTACAGGGCAAATAAACTTGTTAAGATAGTTGACTGAGCATGTTGTGTCAGTCACTAATACTGGAATTGTTAAGTGATGTTGGACATGTTAATAGTTTTTGAGAAATGACAGGCACCTTCCTATTGGCCATGAAAACAATAAGGCTCAGAGAAGGGAAGTGATTTCCCCCAAATCACACAGCTACTGAATAGTAAAGCTGGAACCCAACAACGTCTGGGCATAAGGCCCATTCTTTTCAGTCCCTTCCATCAATCAGGTCTGTGCCCATGGCTGAGCATGGTGGCCAAGCAGGAAGAAATGCTCCCAACTCCTGTTTTTTGAGGAAGAAAGGCAGAAGCCTTGTGGGCTGGGTCTGAATCTGAAAAACTATGTGATGTATGAAGATGATGCTCTTCTCCCATCCCCAATTACATAAGCACTTAGATTGTAGGGCATAAGGATGGCTGTGACGGTGACTTTGCCCTGAGCCAGCCACTTTCTCTCTACCAGTTTTTACTGTATCCAACAGGACCACCAGCAAGAAAATCAGCCAAGTTTAGAGGTTCTGCATGGGTCCACCAGATGCCCAGAAGAGAGTCACAGCTAGATCTGCCCCTTCAATCTGACATTGACATAGTCCTTTATAGTAACCAACCCTGGAAATATTAACCAATGATAGCTACATTCAAAACCCTTTCCCAGTCCTGGGTTCATTTGATCAGTCCCCGGTTCTCACTGATCTCTCCCTAGGACGGGTACAACAGCCTGCCAGCCCACCCCACATTTAACATTACCTTACACTACCACAAGAGGGGCTTCCAGGATGAAGGAAGCTAGCTAGCATCACTACTTTCTTCAAAACGTCTTCAGTGATTTCCCCATTGTCTACACAATGCTCTGTGATACTCTGGCAGCAGTGGATCATACAATCAATGGAAGGGATCATTTAAAAAATATGAAATAGAAAAGAAAATATCAGAGTTCATCCCTTGAGGTGAGGTTATATATATCACCTTCAAACTTCTGTTTCAGTTAGATCTGCTTACTTCTTTCTATATATTTGTGTTTCTATGCTGACCAAGGGTATAACCTGCAGTACTCACTGTAGATCACAGGCAAAAACGTGTTTGGAAGCTAAAAGAATGTTGCTATGATGGGACATCAGTTACCTTTTTTGCTTCTGGCTATATCTGTACATACCTATATCCTACCTTTGGGCCACACATCCACAGAGCACCCCTCCAAACCCTTTTCAAGCTTATGTAACCTTGCTCAGGGTACTTCCTCCTGCTTTGTCATTCCAGTCCTTTCTGTGCCTATTGCAATTCTATTTGACAAAACACCTTTGAAAAACCTCAACATTCTCCCCAATCAGAGCTCATCACAGATTCCTCTTTGTTCCCACAGAGCATTTGCATACACCTCTCTTTAGCATATTTTATTCTGCTTGAATAAAGGTTAATTTAAATGTCAGTTTCTCCCAGCTGCCTTGGGTGTTGGGCGTAGGTCTAATTCATCTTTGTTTTCCTCTGCAACTGACACCGTGCCCGGCACAGTGGAATCACTAAGGAAGTGCGTCTTCAGTTGAACGGAATCCTCCAACAGCCCTATGAAGTAGATATTATTTCAATTTTGCACATAAAGAAAATTAGACTCAGAGAGGTTAGGTGACTTCCTAAAGGTCATACAATTAATTTAGGAGTAGAAGAGTGGTCCACAACATGTCAATCCATTTTCCTGCACTGCAGTTGTGATCTCTGGATACACCTTTTCTAAGGGGTGTGGATCTCAGTGCAGGCTCCCTAGTCACCATGAATGAGAGAGACATCTGAACAGAATGCTTCCTCGTGCCTCAGGAATACTGCAGTCCATGCACGGATTCTTCAGAGTGTTGGATGAAGCTCCCCACGGACTCCAATAGGCTGTGGAAAGAGGTGAGCTTTCCTGACAGCTCCTGAGCTTGGAAGAGAGGCTAGGATCGAAATAGAGGCAAACAGTGGAGGGGAACATCAGGGATATGAAAAATATAGAAACTCGGGAAGAAACAAATGCTGAAAATGGTTGAGCAACCCAGAAAAATAAAGACAAAGGAGTGAGGAGAGACAAGGGGAAACAGAAAAGAAAGGACAGCGAACAGAAGAGGAAGACAGGTGGAGGGCCCTGGGGCTTCCTGCCCCCCCCCATTTATCTGGCATCTGGCAAGTCACTCATCATCCCTGCCTGGTTGGAAAGTGACCTACACTCAGCCCGGTGGACCATGCCAGCTCCTCTCCCAGGCAGAGAGGGCTTGCCAGAGGACAGCTGGTATATTGATGGCAGGACAGTGGGGCAGGAGTTGAAGCCCCAGCTCCTGTCTCCTATTCCAGAGGGGCCGAATGCTCTTGGGGAAGCTTTCCCAGCAAGTCACTTTCTCCAATTCTGGATCAGGGTCAGGAGACCTCCTTTGTGGCCCCCAGATCTGGAATGAAGTACCCAAAGTGATCTTGGTCAAGTCTCCCGATGTCCTGACTGGACATCCTTATGTAGGTAATGAAGATGAAATGAAAGGCACATCCAGGATTGCTGACCCATTGCTAGGTATAGCACTGTTAGTCACTTCCCATAACATAAGTAATTAGATGGATAGAGTCAGTGTTATTTTATAGGATATAAGAATAGACCTACTTACAGGATTGTATTTTCTCTAGCAAGAAATGTGTTAAGGAAAAGTATATGAGAAGCTGGACTCCCTAGAAATCTGCCAGCCTTCCAATGTCTTCTTCATTATCATAACGATCCCCCACGTCTACAAATCTCCATGGTTCATTTATTTTCCCTGTTAGTACTTGACGAGCACCTCCATGACCTGGAATACTGGAGTAATAAAAACAGGCAAAAATGATGACAGAGCATGAGGGGTGGGGGGAAGCAAATAAAAAAGGGGACTAAGGAGGGCTGGGGATGGGGTTGGAGGTGAGTTGTGTTTTTTGTTTTTTTTTTTTTTTCAAAATAGTGGCCAGGAAAGGACTCACTGAGATGGCAAAATTTAAGGAAAAATCTGAGGGAAGACAGGAATGAGTCATGAGTTTCTACGCAGGAAGAGCATTCCTGGGAGAGGAACTAGCCAAGAGCAGAGGCTGGGAGGCAGATGCTTGTTGATGGATTTGAAGACCAGCTAAGGGCTAGAGTGGCAGGAGATGAAGTCAGGGAGTTGGGAGTGAGGCTCAGATTGGGAAGGGCTTTGTAGGCTGGGCTACTGCTGTGTGGAAGTGCAACAGATGACCATAAATTTAGCAGCTTCAAACAATACCCACTATCTCACAGATTCTACAGGTCAGGAGTCTGGACACAGCTGAGATGGGTCCACAGTAAAGCTGCAGCCAAGATGTTAGCCAGGGCAGGGTTCTCATCCTGGGTTCAACTGCGGGAGGATCTGCT
Source organism: Urocitellus parryii (assembly GCF_045843805.1). NCBI lineage: Eukaryota > Metazoa > Chordata > Mammalia > Rodentia > Sciuridae > Urocitellus > Urocitellus parryii. The sequence continues at coordinate 118,703,222 of NC_135535.1, read as the reverse complement.
TCCAAGATCACGTGGCAGCATTCGTTCCTTGTAGACTACTAGATGGAAGGCCCTAGTGGCTTTTTGGATCCAACTTGAGCTATCTCTTGGTTCCTTGCTGCATGGCCCTCTCCATATGACAGCAAGCAGCGTATCAGCCTGCTTCTTTAAAACTAGAGAGGGAGAGAGGCCCTAGCAAGACAGATGTTACAAACTTATATATCCATAAGCATGGACATGTGATTATATGTATACCATCACCTTTGCTGTATTTTATAGATTAAAAGCAAATCATGGGGGCTGGGTTTGTAGCTCACTGGTAGAGCACTTGCCTAACATGTGTGAGGCATTGGGTTCAATTCTCAGCACCATATACAAGTAAATCAATTAAATAAAGGTCCACTGACAACAAAATATATATATATTAAAAAAAGCAAATCATAGGCTCTGGCACACACCCAAGGGAAGAGGATTATGCAATGCTGTGAATACTAGAAGGTGAGGACTACGGGGTTCACCTTAGAGTCTATCACCGCAGTCTCCTCTATGTCCCCTCAGTGACTCATGTCCATTGCACAAGCAAAATACCTCTGTTCCTCTCAATATTCCCTGAAGTTCAAAGTCTAGAATCTCTTCTAAGTCAGATTGAGATGTAGATGAGGTTCCTTTGGGTGATCCTTTGATCTGTAAATCTGGAGAGAGATACAAGTTATCTGCCCCCAAGTGCACAACATACAGGGGTAGGATAACAGCCAATGACATCGCTGTTCAGAAAGCAGGGACAGGGGAGCTATAAAAGAATTGCTGGCTCATAGTGTCTGAAATCTAGCTGGGCAAATGGCAGTGTTCCCCAATTAGGTTTTAAGACCTGGGAATAATTCCGTATCTCTGAGCTCTGTCTTCTAGACTTCTGCCCTCAGGAGTATCCTTCCGGTTTCATGAAAGATGCCATGTGTTCTGCAGACAAATGGTTTTGTCAGGTTCCTCTTGCCAGCAGTTTTGGGGATTGATCAGCCTTCTTTCATTTTGCACATTGCTGCTCCTTATAAGTCCAAGCTGGCGGTACTCACGCCGAAAGTGTTCTCAAAGACAATTTTCGCCTTCTGTGGATTTCAGATGGGTTCATTCCGTTAGGCAAATGCCACACACATAGAGACCTTTCTGAGATAAGCCCTGCTCTACCTTTGGCTGCTATGGAGATGAACCAGGGGCAACTCACTTAAGCTTCCTGGAGACCCTATGGTTTGATTAAGAGGTTCTGTGAGGCACATTGTTAATCTCTTAAGAGATTAAGGCCTTTGTGTGACTCAGTACTACTCTGATCCTTTGATCTTTGCTGGGTTTTAACAAAAGATTCTACAATCACGCCCTCTGCTTTTTCTCTAGACCAGGGCTTATCTTCATGTCCTACTCTCAGAAGTCATTTCTTATTTTTAGCATCTTTTGCCATGTGAGGAGACTGAGAATTTTCAAAATCATTGTGTCCTGATTTTTTTTTTACAGTTTTTTTTGTTTTGATTTGATTTTTGGTACTGGGGATTGAACCTAGGGGCACTTTACCACTAAGTTATACCCCCAATCCTGTTTATTTTTTATTTTGAGACAGGATCTCACTAAATTGCTGAAGGTCTAAGTTGGCCTCAAACTTGTGCTCCTCCTGCTTCAGCGCCCCTGCCTCTGAGTGATTGGAATTACAGGTATGTGCCACCTGGCTACAGTATTTTTAAAATAATTTGAAAATTCAGTTTTCCCCTCATTTTATCTCTCTGCTCTCACATTATACTATATGCTGTAAGAAGCAACCAGGCAGCACCTTTGACACTTTGCTTGGGGCTCTCCTTAGCTGTATGACCAATTTATCACTTATATAATCTATTTCCAACATAACTGCAGGAGACAATTTTTCTAAGATTTTTTTGCTTCTACTTAATAAGGATTCCCTTTCTCTGACTTCTATTAATAAAATCGTTACTCCCTTTGAGCCCTCTCTGGCAAGACCTCCAACTTCAGATTTCTATCAACAGTCTGCTCAAGGCAATCTAGGCTTTCTCTATAATGTCTCTCAAAATTCTTCCAGCCTTTGCCCTCCACGCGATTCCAAAGAAACTCCTATACTGTAATAGCAGCACTCTACTTGCAGGACTAAAAGTTGTATCAGTTATCTAGTGCTATCCAAACATAAAGACTTAAAACACCACAGGATCATTATGTCAGTTTCGCAGGTCAGGAATCTGCACACGGTTTAACTTGGTCCTCTGTGTGGCTTCAATAAAAATGTCCATGAGAGAGAAAGTAGAATAATGATTACCAGGGAGTGGAGGAAGGGAGGATAGAGAAAGACTGCAAATGGGTACAGGGTTTCTTTTGAGTATGTTGAAAATGTTTTGGAATTACATACTGATGAAGGCTGCCCAACTTTGTAAATCTACTGAAAGACATTGAATCATGTGTTTCTTTTTTTTTTTTTTTTTTTGTAGGTGGACAGTATACTTTTATTTAATTTATTTGTTTTTTATGTGATGCTGAGGATCAAACCCAAACATCAAACATGCTAGGCAAACACTCTATCACTGAGCTACCACCCCAGCCCCTAAAATTTTTTTTTTTATTGTTGGTCGTTCAAAACATTACATAGTTCTTAATACAAAATAGTTCTTAATACATCATATTTCACAGTTTGATTCAAGTGGGTTATGAACTCCCAATTTTACCCCGTATACAGATTGCTGAATCACATCAGTTACCCTTCCATTGATTGACATATTTCCTAGATGCCCTTCAATAGATGAATGGATAAAAAAAAATGTGGCATTTATACACAATGGAGTATTACTCTGCATTAAAAAATGACAAAATCATAGAATTTGGAGGGAAATGGATGGCATTAGAGCAGATTATGCTAAGTGAAGCTAGCCAATCTTTAAAAAACAAATACCAAATGACTCCTTTGATATAAGGGGAGGAAACAAGGACAGGGTAGGGACGAAGAGCTTGAGAAGAAGATTTACATTAACAGGGGTGAGAGGTGGGAGGGAAAGGAAGTGAGAAGGGAAATCGCATGGAAATGGAAGGCGATCCTCAGGGTTATACAGAATCATGTGTTTCAAAAGGGCAAATATAGGGCTGGGTTTGTGGCTCAAGTGGTAGCGTGCTCCCTGGCATGCATGAGGCACTGGGTTCCATCCTCAGCACCACATAAAATAAATAAACAAAATAAAGGTGTTGTGTACAACTAAAAAATAAATATTTTGAAAAATAAATAGAATAAAATAAAGATATTGTGTCCACCTAAAAATAAAAATAAAATTAAAAAGGGCAAATATATGGTATGCAAGTTGTAGCTCAATTAATAACAACAAAAAAAAAAATGTGAGCCAGAGCTGGGTTCTCATCTGGGGCCTGACTGGGGAAGGATCTGCTTCCAAGTTAACATGGCAGCATGCAGGCTGCTGAATGGCCCAAGTTTCTTGTTAGATGTTAATAGAAGATAGCTTGGCTCCTTACTGCATGGCTCTTTCCATATGGCAGATGCAACACATCAGCCTGCTTCCTCAAAGGCAACAAGAACTAGCCTCTAGAAAGATGGTATTACAATTTTGCAATCTTATGTAATGTAATTACATGCATATGTAATCATGTATGTCCTGCTACCTTTGCTGTTTGCTCTTGAATATAAACAAGTTATTGGTTCTGCCCACAGATTATGCAACGGTGTGAATACCAGGAGGTGAGGGTCATAGAGACCACTTTAGACTCTAAGAAACTGATGTGACTCCATTTTTGAAAATTAATATCGTCAGCTTCTACCTCAAAACCTGTCCTAAGGAAGGGGGCGTGACCCTTGTACTTGGAAAAACCCACAGAGCACTCCTAAGCACATACCCACCCTGCTAAGTTGTTTGTCTGCAAATAACAGGAGAGACCTGTGATGCCAGGTGTCCCTGATTCAGTTAGGCTAGGTGAGGACCCATAGCAACCCCCTAAAAACCACCAATCAGCATGAGACAGGGAAAATACCTGGGTTGCCACATGATCTCTCAGTAGTTTATGGTGGTTGATAACATATTGGGAAACCATGTAGTTTAGCACGTACACCCCTCGTGGCTTAAACCAATCAGTTCAAACGAATCCCCCTCTTGTATTTAACCAATCAACCCTACCCAACTTGTTCCCACCAGTGAATGTGATAATCAATGTTAAGAGTTGTTGTTTGATTTTCCCACAGTATGGAATGATTTGCTGAGTGATGTTGTGATGCATAGAGTATCCCTCCAAGACCTATAAAATCTCACTGAACAAAGGGCCAGGACTCACTCCCTGAGACCGATGCATCCAGAATGGTTGTGATAAAGACTCTTGTGTGATTGCATCAGATTCGGCTCCTGGAGGTCTATTGGGGTCCACGAATCTGGCATTACAACTCCATCTTTCAACATCTAATCCATTTTAAAGGACTAGAGTTTTACTCTGAGATGAGTGTTTGGAACTGAGGAGTCACCTGACTTACCCACCAGGCAGAGAAGGCACAGTGCCTAGGGCCAGCAGAAAGCTTTTCATTAAACTCAGAAGGAAAAAAAAAAAGAACTTTGGATGAAAGATGTCCTAATATATAATATTCATATATTCATTTCTAAACCAACACAGTCATAAAATACAATTTTAACACTTTTTTTTAATGGAGTAGGGCCCCACAAAAGCAAAAGGGCTCAGACAGTACAAGTCATAATGAGCTTGGTGTGTGAGCGAGGGGAAAGAAGAGTTGTGCATACGTGCAGGTGCGTGCATGCGTGTGTGTGTGTGTGTGTGTGTGTGTATGTGTGAGTGTGTGTGTGTGTTCGTTTCCAGGTAGAGACTGGACTTTAGGCTCTCATCTCTCCAGCTCTTAGATTTAGGATCATGCTTAGGGTTGCAGGTTGACAGCATCCTGCATCTCACCATACTCTACACACCATGTCACATTCTAGAGAATCCAGAACCTATTGCTGATGCTCACCACCCTGCTTGGATCTGCATTACAGGCACCACACCCCTCATTTTATAGCTGAGTCCAAAGCCCTGAAATCCCACTTGTGTGGGAGCTGGGCACAGGAGTCACCTGATCTGACATGTTTTTAAAAGGATGCCTCTGGCTGCCATGTTAAGAAGGGGCAAGAATGGAGGCGAATACCAGTTAGTAAGCTACTACAAAAAAAAAAATACAGATGGAGGCTGGTCCCTGAAGCTGTTATTGGGCTAACACATAGTTCCCTTCCACTTCTTAGGGTTCCCTCGAACATCCCAGAAAATAAGGAGACTCCGCCTCCAGTGTACTTTAGCCCTTTCCCTCCAACTTCTTTTAGGTCCTGGCCTTCTTCCTTAAGGTCTCTTTAGTCTAATATTTTAGTCCACTATAGCAGATAGCTCTTTGACACACACACACACAAAAAAAATTAGTTGTAGGTGGACATAATACCTTTATTTTATTTATTTATATGTGGTGCTGAGGATCGAACCTAGGGCCTCACATGTGCTAGGTGAGTGCGCTCCACTGAGCCACAACCCCAACCAAGATGAAATATTTTTTAAGAGTCTTCTAGGAGTATAGAATGGCGCTAATACTGGAAATACAAGAAGAAATAAGGCACAGTGTCTGTGCTAGAGAAATTTATGGCCCAAAGATGGCGTAAAAGTCAGTTTTCCATTGCTGTGGGAAATACCTAAGCTAAGCAACATAAAAGGAAGAAAGGATTGTTTGGGTTCGTGTTTGCATCCCATAGTAACTTAGAGCCCTGTTGCTTTGGGCCTGTGACTGCATAGTACAACATGGTGGGAACATGTGGCACAGGAGGCCTGTTTACCTCATGGCAGCTAGGAAGCAAACAGAGAGACAGAAAGAGGGGTCCCAATGTCCCATCAAGGGCACATCCCCCAACAACCTAACTTAATCCTATTAGGCCCCACCTTCCTAAGGTGCCACCATCTCCCAGTAGTGCCATAGAGATAGGACTCTTGTTTGGGTTTCAACTCTACCACTCTGACTTTCTTCAGTCACCCAATGTCACCTAGACCCTGGTGCCCTCACCTTTACCCAAATACCAAAATGACCACCACCCACAGCTCATACAACTCCTGCTGTCTCCTATCTAGATTATCATCTCTATGCATAAACATTTAGTGTACCAGAAAGGCAATTTGCATATCGATTACATCTGCTCTATTCAGATTCAAACTTTCAGGATGAGGAGGAATCCTCCTGCAACCCAATGAGATCTAAGGAAATTGGGCCTTGTATTCCCATCAATATCTTCCAGGGGCCTCTTGGTATATAAAATAGGGAACAATTCAGCCACTCAGAAAGAGAACAAAGAAGATGCCAAAACATGGGTGGTAGTGTGGGTATCAAGGAGATTTACACATACGTTTTTGTGTTGCAATGGCTTGGTGGCAAAATAAACACCTTAAGGGATTGTTTCACAATTCATACTTTAAAATTTTTATAATTTAAATTCTTTCCCTGAGGCTGGATTTTTTTTTCTAGCTTAAGATCTCTAGCTAGAATTGGCTTGATTTACATAATCCCACCTCTGAGATTTAGCCCTACCCAGTGGAGCCCCCTTCTTACCACTGGTAGTCAGAAAACCTGTGGGGACATCCACCTTCCCAGCCTGCCCACTTGGGGCAGCAGCCAAGCTCTGACCTCCCCCTCCCTGGGAATGAGCCCAGCTGCTGCTGCTGAGCAGCTGGGATAATCTGCCTTGAGCTATGTCAAGGATTAGTCCTACTGCCCTGTGCCCAGCTCCCACACAAGTGGGATTTCAGGGCTTTGGACTCAGCTATAAAGTGAGGGGTGTGGTGCCTGTAATGCAGATCCAAGCAGGGTGGTGAGCATCAGCAATAGGTTCTGGATTCTCTAGAATGTGACATGGTGTGTAGAGTATGGTGAGATGCAGGATGCTGTCAACCTGCAACCCTAAGCATGATCCTAAATCTAAGAGCTGGAGAGATGAGAGCCTAAAGTCCAGTCTCTACCTGGAAACGAACACACACACACACTCACACATACACACACACACACACACACACACACACACACGCATGCACGCACCTGCACGTATGCACAACTCTTCTTTCCCCTCGCTCACACACCAAGCTCATTATGACTTGTACTGTCTGAGCCCTTTTGCTTTTGTGGGGCCCTACTCCATTTAAAAAAAAGTGTTAAAATTGTATTTTATGACTGTGTTGGTTTAGAAATGAATATATGAATATTATATATTAGGACATCTTTCATCCAAAGTTCTTTTTTTTTTTTCCTTCTGAGTTTAATGAAAAGCTTTCTGCTGGCCCTAGGCACTGTGCCTTCTCTGCCTGGTGGGTAAGTCAGCTTGGCCTTAAACCCTGCTTAGCTCCTCAGCTCCTGCAGAGGAGGCAGGAATGGGGGTGGTAGGAGAATTGTAAAGACCTCAGGTGGATCATACCGGGCTCAGAAAGGTGCTGAAGCTCCCTGACCCTTCCTCTAAAAGTACTGTCCTTTGTCACTTGGGAGATCCAGGTGTGCTACCAAAGAAGGATGTATTCATAACTTCATGAAATCCTTCTTGCTGATGCCACTGATTATAGTCCAAGCAATTCTGCAAGAGGCCAGTTTTGGCTTCGGAAAGGAATGACTTTGTTCAATATCACTAGCCATAACCCCAGGTTCCAACATACTCTAGTTAAAGTGCAGACTCCTTTCTAAGATCCTCTCTCTCTCTCTCTCTCTCTCTCTCTCTCTCTCTCTCTCTCCTATTTAGATTTTTAAAAATGTGTTCCAATTAGTGATACATGACAGTAGAAAGCATCTTGACACATCATACATATATGGAGTATAATTTTTCATTCTTCTGGTTGTACATGATGTAAAATCACACTGGTCATGTAGTCATGAATGTACAGAAATAATGCCTCATTCATACTACTATCCTTCCATCCCCTATACCTCCTCCCCTCCCTTCACTTCCCTCTATCTAATCTAAAGCAACCCTATTCTTCTCTAGCACCACCCCTGCTTAACCTTTTTGTGAATTAGTATCTGCATATCAGAGAAAACACTCAGCCTTTGGTTTGGGGGGATTGGCTTATTTTGCTTGGCATGGTATTCTCCAGCTCCATCCATTTACTGGCAAATAGCATCATTTCATTCTTCTTTAAGGCTGAATAATATTCACGGTGTGCATATATACCATGTTTTCTTTATCCATTCATTTGCTGAAGGATACCTAGGTTGGTTCCATAGTTTAACAATTGTGTGTTGAGCTATTATAAATATTGAGGTGGCTGTGGTGTCACTGTAGTATGCTGATTTTTAAGTCCTTTGGGTATAAACCAAGGAGTGGGATAGCTGGGTCAAATGGTCTTTGAAGGACAGTATAATAATGTGGATAAGAGTGCTTACTAAGATCGGGGTCTGAAGCTGGGTGCCCTGGCATGTACTTATACTCCCTGCTACTCAGGAGGCTTAGGCAGAAGGATCACTTGAGTGCAGAAACTTGAGGTGGCTTGGACAATATAGTGGTACAACATTTAAAAAAAATAAATAAAGGTGGGACTGACTTTGGACAAGTTCTTAAACCTCACAAAACCTCATTTGTCTCCAACTGAAAAGAGAGTGATGGTAACATTTTCCTCACCAAATTCTTATAAGTATTAAATATTGTATATATACATATATTCTGTATACAGTGAAGCTCAATAAGACTGTTAGGAAATCGGGGTTTTATGCAAAACCAATAATGGTAAAGGAACTCTCACTTCTTCTCCTACAGGGCAGATAACCTAATATCATTGCAATCCTACCAAGCGTGTAGCCTGGCATAGAGTAGGAACTCCAAAAATTAAATCTAGTACTGTAGTCTGGTTCTGGTCTACCTCTCTATCCTCTCCCCACCCGTCTCTACCTTTCAGTTTCACCAAACTGCTTACAGTCTTATCTCCTTTCCACTTCATACCCACCTGTACATCTTCTCACCTCCTGATGGCTGTAGCAGAAACTGGCTACTGCTAGTAGTACCCAAGACTACATTTCCCAGCTTCCCTTGCAGTTGGAGGTGGCCATCTGAACAAGCTGTAACCAATGGAAAAGGAACAAGAGTGATAGATGCTGCTTCCCAGCCTGCTCCAGCAAACCTCCCACGTGCTCTACTTCTTGCTTTTTCTGCTCCCATGGAACACAGCAATGTTAGGACCCCATGTTAAGAGGACAGAGCCATAGATGGAAAAAACCTGGGTCCCTGACTTAAAGCAACACAGAGCATACTACCTTGATCTGGTGTTCTATTAGTGAGAAATAAACTTGTGTTGTACTTAGAACTTTATTTATCACTCAGTTTATTTATAATAACAACATGCTCCCAAGAGCCTTAGGCTCCCTTCCTCTGCCTCCATCAAAACATGCATCATGTTCCAATTAAGTATCTGTTTCCCCAACTTGTCTGAAGGCACAGGGAAAGCACTCAATAAACGTGTGCTGAGAGAATGGTGATGAGGGAAATTATTTTGTTTTCTTTATTCTGCAGCTGAAGAAAGGAAAAGGTATCTCAGAAAAGCACACAGCAAAGACTGTGACCTTCTGTTCCCATCTCTGCCATCCGTCCAGCAGCGGCTCTGTAGTCTCCGAGGCTTTTTCCAAGTTCCCACATTCTCTTATCCCATCTCACATTTGTTAATCTCCACACGCAGGAGGATGTGAAGGTGTAACACACAGCCAGCATTAGTGAAACAAGGAATACACGAAGGCTAACACTGACTAATGCTACTGCTCTTATGTTCTGGCATCTCTTTGTTTATTTTTGTTTGGTTTTCAGATGGAGGTGAAATCTCATAAAATTTACCATTTTAAAGTGAAATAATCAATAACATTTAGTGCATTCACAATGTTGTGCAACCAATAGTACTATGTACTTCCAAGCCATTTTCATTATCCCCAAATACAACTTTATACCTATTAAATAGCCACTTCCAATTCTCTCAGCCCCTGGAGACTACCAATCTGCTTTCTGTTTATAGATTAATTCTGAATATTTAGTGTAAGTGGAATTGTACAATACATAGCCCGTTGTGTCTGGCTTCTTTCACTTAGCATAGTGGTTTGGAGGTTCAACCATGTTGGTAACATAATATCATTATTTCCTTCCTTCTTATAACTGAGTGATATTTCATTATATATTTTTACCACAATTTGTTTATCCATTCATTCATTGATGGACTCAAGCATCTTTTTTTTTTTTCTTTTTTTCCAGAATCAGATCCAGGGCCTCTCACACATGCCAGATAAGTGCTCCACCACTGAGCTATACCCTCGACCATCATTTTAAACACTTGAGATATATTAACTAATTTAATTCTCACTACAAAGACAGATGATGGATTTTTATTGATCCCACACTTATAGAAGAGGAAACAGAGACACAAGTAACAGGCACAACTAACATTCTGTTATTAAGCAGAATAGTTGCAACCCAGGCAGTCTAGTTCCAGAGGCCTTGCTCATAACCATGATGCCCTGCTGCCTCTCAGAGACACAACCCGACCCCACCACCCAGCATATTGTGGGAGCTAAGCTGTCCAGTCAAGATGTCAGTGTTGTGAATTTCATAGAAGGGGAGATCCCTTGGGCTGTAGTCCCTAAGGAGTTTTTAGGACTGTGTAAGGTTTAACTTCCAGTAGGTGAGGATGATGTAACTAACTCCCTCTGGACACAGGGTGTTTAATAAAACTGGCTCTGGTGCTAGTGATGAGGTCAGTCCAAGGCTCCTGGAGGAGAAATTTCTTGCCCTTGCCTGCACATGACAATGCTCTCTGGACAGAGTTCTGGACTGAGGCTTTTTTTTTTTTTCTTTTTTTTCTTCCAAATGCATTAGAAACCTGAGCAAGAGAAGCTGGCTGTATCCTTTTGTGTGGTTAAAGGGTGAGACATTTCCATCCTTTCTCTAGGCATCTTTGGAAAACTTCCCAAGAAGTAAAGAATCTCAGTAAAATTTACTATTGGAGAGGAAAATGGTCTCCAGGAAAGGGGAGCCTGTTCCAAGAACAATGAAACAAGGCCTAGAGGATGGGACTTAAATATTGAGTTTTTCTTCTTCTTTCCAGCTTTCTTTCTATAGATTAGCGGCTCAGGACACTTTGTTCTATTTGTACGTCCACGAGGAATTTCTGAAATCAACATGCATGGATCCTAAGGAATCCAAGAGGCTGGAAAATAGTAGCAAGCCTTGGCAAGGCTACTGAGGACCATCCCTGCAACCTGTCATCTCAGGCCCAAGGGTATGTGGAGCCTCAGTAGCCACACATTACATCCAGCTTTTCTTTGTCTTGATTAAATTCAAAGATTCTCATTGCAGTTTGAGGATTTAGATACCCTTACAATTGAGCTCCTGGGAAACTTTATGGTTAGGTCTGGGCTGAGTCTGTCAGTAGTCAATTTTTGTGAAGTTGAGGGTAGATGGTCTGGAGGATGAACAGGCATGGATAGTCTAGTTCCAGCACAGGAGTGCTGTCTAGAGCACTTTTGTTAGAAGACACGGCCAAGCTTGACATATGATGTGGAGTGAGTGTGTGTGTGCATGTATGTCTATGTTTAGACAGACATCCTGGAGCACATAAACATTTCCTTTCATGTTTGAATAAACTTTATAGATTATAAGCACATTGACATACTGTTAGAGTCTGTAAACAAGTCAGGATGGCTCCTGGCATTTTGCCAGAGGGAGTGGTTTGTGAGGTGGCGCCAGCGAGCCATTAAGTGTGGAGATTTCTTATTGGTTGACTGCTGTATCTAGTTTATGTTAATTAAGATAAGCTGTGTGGAATGTATATATACCACTCCTGTCCTACAATAAATGGCTCCTACTCCTGCTGTATCAATGTACACAAGTTGCTGGTCACCCCCCCCCACCCCCCCCCACCCCCCCCCCCCCGTTATTTTGCTGCAGCCGGACTTCGGCAACATACTTTCTGCGCAGTAATTGAAAGGAGGCAGGGCAAACACTCTTAAACCCAATTTACAAAAGGGGCAACTGAGGTCCTATTAAGTGACCTTCCCCAGGTCACACAAAGAATGAGTGGCAGAGCTCCCAAGCCTGTGTGCTCTCCTTCATGACAGGCATGGCTTCTCTTTGGGATGGGTGAGCCCTGTGCACAGCACATTTCCCCTTCATTGATGTATCTTGAAAATTTAAGCCACTCAGCTACCGCTCAGGTGGGTGAGGGGGAAACATGTTTGTATCAGTCAAGGTGGTAAATGATTAGGTTCCCTCAGCTCCTTTCCTAGTTTGCAGACAGCTGCCTTCATTGTCCTCCCATGGTGGGAAGAGGACAAAGGGAGTTTGCTGTTCTTACTAAATCCATCATGAAAGCCCTACCTTTATGACCTCATTTAGCTCTAGTTACCTACCCAAGACCCATCTCCAAATCCATGACACTGGGGTTTAGGGCTTCAACTTATGGGGACACAACCATTCAGTCTACAATATAAGTGGAGACCCGTCTTTCTCACTACTGATAGCAGCCACTGAGACAGCAGAATGATCTTGTTGTCACTCAATGCCCTGCACCCTTCATTGTCCTTTTGGAAGGAGGACAAAACTGGGAGAGTAGGAGAGTATTAAGTAGTGTTGTCAGTGAGGTGGTGCATGCATGTAATCCCAGTTATTAGGGAAGCAGGAGGATAGCCTCAGAAACTTAGTAAGACCCTGTCTTAAGAAATTAAAGAAAGAGGTTGGGGTTGTGGCTCAGCAATACAGCATTTGCCTAGCATACATGAGGCACTGGGTTCAATTCTCAGCACCATATAAAAATAAATAAATAAAATAAAGATCCATTGACAACTAAAAAAATATTTAAAATAAAATAAAATAAAATAAAGGGCTGGGGATATAGCTCAGTGGTAGAGTATCCCTGGGTTCAATCCCCAGTACAGAGAGAAAAAAGAAAAGTAGAGTTGCTGGATTTAGAAACAGAAATATAAAATGCCAAGTTAATTTTGAATTTCAGATAAACAATAAATAATTTTTAAAATAAGTATAAACAATGAACAAATTTTAGCATAATTATATTCCAAACTAATCATGGGACATACTTATACTAAAAATTATTTTTCTGAAATTCAAATTAACTGGGCATCCTGTATTTCTATCTGATTACCCTAAAAGGGAAGGTACAAAAACTCCCCAGATAAGTCCGTGGATTCTAGGGGAGACTATTACAGGCCCTGAACTGAAGTTCTCTTTATATGTTTAATTTAAAAAACAAAACAAAACAAAACTTTCTTCCTTCCTTCCATTTCCTCCCTCCCTCCCTCCTTTCTTCTTTTATCCAGCTTTAAAATATATGTAACATAAAATTTAACACTCTAAACTATTTTCTTTTCTTTTTCTTCTTCTTTTTTTTGTTTTTCAGAGCTGTGGATGGCACGCAGGGCCTCAGGCAAGCTAAATAAGCGCTTTACCATTGAGTTATATCCTCAGCCCCTGATCATTTTTAAGTGTACAGTTTAGTGGCACTGAGCACATTCGCACTGTTGTGCCATCATCATCAACATCCATCTCTGAAACTTTTTCATCATCCCAAACTGAAACTGCATCCATTAACTGCCTATCCCGTCTGCCTCATCCCTGGTAATCACGATTCTCTGTCTCTAGGAATTTGACTGGTGCAGGTACCTCATATAAGTCAAATCAGACAATATCTGTCCTTTTGTGTCTGGCTTCTATATTTAATTTTAAAACGGGTTTGGGCACTAAGGAAAATCAGGGTGTGCTGCAAGACTGATTAAAGCAGGCATGTTGGTTGGGCCTGCGCTGGGTGTCCGGCACCAGGACACACACAAGGCGAGGCCTGCCGGGCGCTCTGAACTCGAGATGTCTGCAGCGCGGACGTTGGGAAGCTCCAAGCCGAGGCGGTGGATTCTGTGGATTCCGTGCTGGGGCCGCGCCACCTCCAGCCCGGGAGTGCGGCGGGAAGGCGGAGCTGGTGCGTGCGAGCGACGGCGCTAGGACCCCGCGGCGCGCGCCGAACGGAAGAGGAGCGCGGCGGGCGGTGGCGGCGGCGGCGCGCAGGTGAGGGGCGCGGGCTGTGGGCTCGCGGGCTGGCGCCGGCGGCGGGGCGGAGGAGGGGACGTGAAGGCTTGGAGGAGGGCTGCGGGAGGGCCGGGCCACCGGTACCGGAGGAGCCCATGGCCCTGCGTGGGGCGAGGGCGAGCGAGCGGCGGCGGGACCGCAGGCCCCGCGCTGGGCTCTTGCCGCCCTCGGGGCGCTTCGGGACCCCCGGGACGCGCGCCGCGCCCCCTGGCCCAGCCCGGTCGCTTCCTGCCCTCGCCGGAGGCCGAGGCCCGCAGTGGACCGGGACCGGGCCGGATGGGGCTCCGTGGGTCCCAGGCTCCGCTGCCTCCCGGCCGCCGGCCGCCGGGCCCAGGACCCTCACGCTCCGCCCGGCCCCGGGGTGCTGGGGACGAGCCGCTCGGAACCGTGACACAGTGCCTGGCGCTGGGCCGGCCCTGTAGTTGGCCCCGGTCCTGCTCGGACCGCGCCTGTTTCCTGATCGCCTGGTGCAGAGCTGTGTAACTGAGGGATAGATCCTGGGAGAGGATGGTTTGCAGGAGGGGTTCCGTGCACTTCCCAAATTATAAACCAACCGCAGTATCAAAGAGGCGTCGAGTGTGGGCTCGTGTTTTGGGGAGAGACCTCGGTCTTTCCCAAACTAAGGTAGTGCGGTCCAATGGAAATATTAGGCGATACGCTACAAATGTATATATTTCAGGTTTGTCAACTTAAAACATCTGGAGAATATCTTGGTGAACGAGGCATATAGATGCAAGGAAAACACCATTTTTAAAGAATGTTTATGGGTTTGTGGAATATATTAAACAATAAAAAATGAGTAAGTAGGAAATATCAAAGGCCTAGCATGAATTGCAGTCATCCATTAAGGAACCGAGGAGGAGTTAGGATTTCTAACAATAAAACTCCCCAATACAAGAAAATACTTGTGGTGAATTTTTCACCTTTTATTTTTCAACTAAGTCCCCCATGACTTCTTAGCTATTTATTGTATTTTCCCATGTTTTCTATCATCTTTTTAAAATGATCACCACAGACTTTTCAAAACATAATTGCCAACGAACCTCTTTGTGCTTGAGTTTTCTCATATGTGTAAGTCCACAGTAACACATACCTCCAAAGTGTGTTGTGAAGTTATACGGTTGAAATGATTCAAAGTGACTAGGAAGTGTTTGTCACAGTGTGGCTCAGCCTCCCTAATGTCAAAAACATAACTAGTTTAGGTTCACATAGGACAAACTATCAAAATAAGGTGTCTTAATTTTTTTATGTGTTTTGGTACTGGGAATTGAACCCAGGGGCCCCTTACCACTGAGCTACATCCTGTCCTTTTTTTCCCCCATCCTGTCCTTTTTATTTTTTTATTTTTTATTTTGAGACAGGGTCTTGCCAAGTTGCTCAGGGGTCTTGCTTACTTTGCTGAGGCTGACCTTGAATTGGGGATCCTCCTGCCTCAGCCTCTCTAGTTGCTGGGATTACAGGTGTGTGCCATTATGCTGGGCAAGATAAGGTGTTTTAATTAGCACCAACACAGTCTTGGAGCTCTAAAATTTGTGTTTTTATATAAAACAATAAAATGTACTGATAAGTAACAAAAGTTCTGCATTCTGACAACATAGGTTCAGGTCTGGGCTTCATCATAAGCTAGCATTTTGATGCTGGAAAAAATGTTATTTGGTTTGTCCAACCCCATTTCCTTATCTAAAATTGGTGATAATGATATATTCCCCAATACTAATAATTAAATAATTCTTTGATAGGATGTTCTCAAGTATATAGGTATTATTAGTTAAAAGTAATAATTATTCATAGTGTTATTAGTTAATAATAAAAATATTGCATATGAAAATTCTGTCTACTGAAAGAGTCAATAAAGATTATCTTCATGATAATCATTTAATAGCTACAGGATATAGGAGGAAGAGACAATAAAATGAAAATATTATGATTAATTTTAGTGCTAGGCCAGAATTCATCCAAGGGTGTCTCTTTCTTGAAAAGAGGAACAGAGACTCATTTCGTTAGTTATACAGGACACAGAGGAAGGAAGGAAGATGCTAGCCACATGTGATATATTTTTTTTTAATTTTCAAAAAAATTGTTATTGGTGCATTCTAATTATACATAACAATTATCCATTTTGATATGTTCATACATGCACATAGCATAAATTAGTCTGTTTCATTCCCCCTTACCTGCCTCCCCTTCCCTTCTCCTATCCCCAATCCTATTTCTCTAGTAGTCTCACTTGTATTTTCATGAAGTCCCTTCTCTTTCCTTATTCCTCTCTAGTTCCACATATGAGAGAAAACATAACCCTGAGTCTGGTTTATCTCACTTAGCATTATGTTCCCCAGTTCCATCCATTTTCCTATGAATGCCATAATTTTGCTCTTCTTTATTGGCTGAGTCATACTCCATTGTTTCTGTGTACCACATTTTCTTTATCAGTTCATCTATTGATGGATACCTAAGTTGGATCCATAACTTGACTGTTGTGAATTGTGCTGCTGTAAACATGTGTATGCATGTATTTTTGCTGTAGTATGCTGACCAAGGAATGGTAAAGTTGGGACTTATGGTGGTTCCATTCCCAGCCTTTTGAGGAACCTCCATACTGATTACCATAGTGGGCTGTGGTAATTTACAGTCCTACTGATAGTGTATAAAATGTTCCTTTTCTCCTGTATCCTTGTCAGCATTTATTTTTTGTATTCTTAATGAGTGTCATTCTCACTGCAGTGAGATGAAATCTCAGTGTAGTTTTGATTTGCATTTTCTTGATTGCTAAAGATGTTGAACATTTTTTCATATATTTGTTGACCATTTGTATTTCTTTTTTTTGAGCAGTATCAGTTTAGTTCATTTGTCCATTTATTGGGTTTGGGGGTTTTATTTTGTTTTTCTGGAGGTTTTTTTTTTTTTCAGTTCTTTATATAGTCTGGTTGCTAATTCTCTGTCTGAAGAGTAGCAGCAAAGATTTTCCCCCATGCTGTAGGCTCTTTCTTCATGCTTTTATTTTCCTTTGCCATGCAGAAGCTTTTTAAATTAATGCTATTCCTTTTATGAACTCCTGTTTTTATTTCCTGAGCCCCATTGAGGAAGTTATTGCCTATGCCTGTATGTTGAAGTGTTGACCTTTTGTATTTCTTTTTTAAAAAAAAATATTTATTTTTAAGTTGTAATTGGACACAACACCTTTATTTTGTTTATTTATTTTTATGTGGTGCTGAGGATCAAACCCAGGGCCCCGCACATATTAGGCGAGCTCTCTACTGCTGAGCCACAACTCCAACACCCCCCCCACACACACACACACACAATTTTCTTTCAACAGTTGCAAAGTAGAAACCTTAGGTCTAATTTCTAAGTCTTTGATCCACTTGTGTTTGACTTTTGTATGGGTGAGAATTAGGGATCAAGTTTCTTTCATTGTTGTACATATGGATATTCATTTTTTTTAAAGTAAAAAGAAATGGGTGATATTAGTAATATATTTTATTTAACCCAGTTTATCTAACATGGTCATTTCAGCATATAATCAATATAAAAATTAATGAGAGATTTTACATTCTTTTTCCTACTAAGTCTTTGAATTTCAGTGTGCATTTTATACTTACAATACATCTCAATTTGAACTATCTGCATTTCATGTGTTCAGTGGCTGGTGCCCACCATATTGAACAGCACCCATTTAACTTCTAGCTATGGTATTCACTGTTATTCACACAGTGGCCTCTTTTTATCTTTTCTTTCCCTGTAACTTCCCCCAAAATGTTATATTCTCACCATGCAAAACCACTTATATTCCTCTAGATGCCATTGGTTAAACTGTTTCTTTTACCTAGAATGTTTTTGAACCCTTTCTCTGGGCCTTGGTAGAGAGGTTCAGATTTTGTCAACAGGCTTTTCTGGACTCCTCTAACTCTTAGCTCTGTATTTATAGGTGGATTAGAGTGCTTATTGTAGGGGGTTTAGTTGTTTCTGAGGCTATCTCTCTGTCTAGTGCCTTTTTCATCTTTGTTGTGATCATGGCCTGCACTTAATAGCTGATCAGTAGATGTTTGCAGACAGAATGAGTAAACCGCTAACCAGCTGTATTCACTCTCTTAATTCTCCAACGGATGTGATATTTCCTTAGGAGATTTGTGCCTGTATTACCCTCTCGCACATGTGCGTGGGCAATCACACACACATCCAGATGTGGTAACTAACGAGGAATTCATCTCAAGACGTGCGCAAAAAGGATCTTCTTTCCCCCTCTTGATTTTATGGATGGGAGAACTGAGGAATAGAAAGTAAGTTAGGAAGGCTAGCTGATTTGCATCAGTATCAATATAAAGAAGGGGAGGGGAGGAGAGTTCTTGAAAGAGGTATGGTGGTTTCAGAGGATTGAGTCCCTTAGGTGGTTGGGGATCAGCTGGCTCCACTTGGTTGCTTGATAAAAGGGAAGGGAAGTGGGGAGTGAGGAGTAACTCTTGGGTCCTGATGAGTATTCAAGACAGGTTCAGGTCTAGGAAGCTGAGAATTTCTTTTCTGGAAGTGTGAGAGCCAAGGAGGAGCTCATTGCTGGAGAAAAGTTGAAGAGCAAAATGATCATCATCTCAGATCAGGAAAAATACTGACCTACAGAGGGTAGGAGAGAGCCAGTAGGGCAAAAGGAAGAGCTCTGGAAACCAGCAGGCGGAGCCAAGGAGTCCTATTGGGACAAAGACTTCTCAGAGAGCAGTACCAGTTCTCAGTCTATAGAATGGAGACAGAAAGAATCAGAGATTCAAAGAGATTAGTCATGGTCAAACAGCATTTTAAGTTCAAACGAAGCCTTCTAGCCCTTCCTGCCATACTTACCCGCCCTACTCACACCTCTG
The DNA here is from genome assembly GCF_045843805.1 of Urocitellus parryii. Classification (NCBI taxonomy): domain Eukaryota; kingdom Metazoa; phylum Chordata; class Mammalia; order Rodentia; family Sciuridae; genus Urocitellus; species Urocitellus parryii. Next base: position 118,684,303 of record NC_135535.1, on the reverse strand, counting down.
TTGCAACCAAGGGCCTCAGTATGGTGCCTAAGAGAGCAGGTCTAGGGCGCTGTGCCAGGCCTGATTAATGTCTTCCTCACCGTCTTCCAGAGTGGGGCTGTGATTAAGCCTATTTATAGGGGCCTGGTGCCTTAATATTCTGCCTGGCATGTCTCTTGCCAATCAAATCAGTGCCGTCTGCAGTGTGATTGCTGCTTTAGTGGCACCAGGGAGCGGAGTTAATTAAACCCAATATAAATAGACTCTGCCCTCGCCTTGCAATTCGAAGGCATGTTTTTCCTTCCTGTTCTCCACCCCCACATGCACCAACTTCCTTCTGGTCCCCTTAATGCTGGCCTGGGTGAGTAAAGCACTCTTATACCTAGAGTCACTGGCCACTGCCTAGAGTTTCTCAGGGGCCAAAGTGGGAAGAACCCAATTGTCCACATTCTTCCTGCTTTCCCAAAGTTGGGTGTCATTTGGCAGTCTATTCTAATGATCCCTGTCCCCCCTACCCCCTGCGCCTCCATATCTGCTTCCATGCTTTTTATTTCTCTGCAGCCAGGGTTTCTTTGTGTTTATCCAAGAATGGGAGGTCAAACTGAGATAATGTATGTAAAGGGTGCTTTAGGAAGTCATGAAATGTCACACCTTTTCTGATCTGTTGTCCCTACCAGTTACCCAGTCCGTGGTATGGCTTTTCCCTCCCTCATTCACTCAAAAGGCATCAGCAGAATTTCATCTCTGTGGAGCCTTAGCCTTTCACCAGATGTTCTTCACTCCTCCCCCTCCCTGCTCTTACACAGGTGGAACCTCAACATCACCTTGCCCTGTGGTGGTGGGTATGGGTGAGCATGGGGCTCTGGTCCTGATGATCTCGTTCCCACCCACAGGCACTATGACTCCTTTGAGGACCCAGCATTCCTTGGCAGGTCAGACGTACTCAGTGCCTCTCATCCAACCTGACCTGCGGCGAGAGGAAGCCATTCAGCAGGTGGCAGATGCCCTGCAATACCTACAGAAAGTCTCTGGAGACATCTTTAGCAGGTAGGTACTTCCACTCTCCTCCACCTTGCCCCATGCAGGGCTGCCCCCTGTCTTGAGCAGTCTTTATCCAATGTCAAGGATACACACTCTTGGAGCAGACTGCTTAGTGATTCTGGGTCCTGGGTGGGGACACTGCTAGCTTCCTTGTGTGGAATGGGCTCAAAGCAGGAGCCCATCTTGAAAGCTTTTCTCCTAAGTGCCTGAGAGCCCAGCATCTACTGTCCCCCGTGGCCCCTGTGTTTCCTATAGATCCCTCAGGTCCCACTGGTAGCTCTGTACATTCTCCCACCCAGGGGCCCTGTTCACTTATTCCTGTGCTAGCAAATATATACTCAGCATTCTAGTATGCAAGGCACTGTGCTCCTCTGTAGAGTCAGCAACAAGCAAACTACTATCACTGTCCAACTAGAGTATGTACTATGGGGGGAGGGACACTTATATACAATCATGCCTCCCTTAATGACAGCTGGATGTTCTGAGGAATGTGTTGCTAGATGATCTCGTGGTCGTGTGAACACTGTTGTGCACTACATAAATCTAAATGGAGTAGGTCAGAGTCTCCACGTGGCCTGTTCATATCATCAAGATACACAGTAAACATGAGATAGATGAGGCTGCCACTGGTGTAATTGGTACACTGTTTACAGGAAAGTTTTTTTTTTTTTTTTTTTTTTTTTGTGGTGCTGGGGATTGCACCCAGAGTCTTGTACATTCAAGGCAAGCATTCTACCAACTGAGCTATATCCCCAGCCCTTATGGTAAATTTTTATAGGTAGAAGAAGTATACTCTGAAATAATAGTGAAAAGGATTGTATGGTACATACATAATCTAGGAACAGTTGTTGATCATCATTATTGAGTATTATATACTATACACATTTGTATATGCTGTACTTTGACATGACTTGCTGCATGCTAGGTTTCTTTATACCAGCATCACCTCAGTCAAACATGGGCATAGTGTGTTGTGCTATGGCACTGTTATGATGGCTATGACATTACTAGGTGACAGGAATTTCTTAACTCCATTATGGGACCACCATTATATCTGTGGTCCTTTGTTGTCTGAAACACCATTATCTACTGCATGACTATAATCAATTGCACAGTCAGTTAATTACAGTTGTAATTTTTTTATAATGTTTACATTAGTCAGGCTCTGAGTGCACTCATTTAGCCCTTGGTATACTTGAGGTACTGTTATCTCCTTTTATAGGAAACTGAGGCACACAAAGGCTAAGAGATTTGGCCAAGTGACAAAGACAGAGTTCAAACTCAGGGGCTGGGTGGCTCCAGAGTCTGTGAGATTATTATTATTTGTGTGAAGGGAAATGAGTTGCTATGCAACCTGTAATGGGTAGCCTGACTTGGTCTACAGGGATCAGGGTAGGTGTGAGGAAATAACATTTACGGTAAAATCTAGGGGTGGGAGATTAGGTCAGGAAGCAGTATATTCCAGAAAGAAAGAAGGGTATAAGTGGAAGTCCTGAGGTGGGAAGGACCTGAAAGGAGGCTGATATACCTAGAGCAAGAGGGGTTGGTGAGATGGGCAGGGCTTTTGAGATCATTGATGGTTTTGAACTTGTGTTAGTTACCTTTCCATTACTGTGACAAAATACCTGAGATAATCAACTTAAAGGAAGAAAAGTTTAAGGCTTCAAAGTTTTCAGTCCATGGTGTCATTTGGCAGTCATGATCACTTGCCCACATTGCTTTGGGCCTGTGGTGAGGTGGTACATCATGGCAGAAGGTGAGACAGAAGAAAGTTGTTAACCTCGTGGTGCCAAAAGGCAAAGAGAGTGAGAGAGACAGGAATGAGTCTGGGACCAAATATTTTCTTAAGGGCACAACACACGGCCCTAATTTGCCCTAGGCCCTAACTTCCACTAGGACTTACTTTTAAAGTTTCCATTACTTTCCAGTAACATCACAGGCTGGGGAATAAGCCCTCAACACATATCCTTTTGGGGGCACTTTCAAACCATAGCAGAGCTGAGAGAGCTGCAGCTTTCTGAATCTGTAGTGCTTATCTGGTGCAGACCCTGGCTACACTGATTTTTCATTCATTGTTTATTTAACATGATTGAATGGTGGGCTTGGATGTAGCTCAGTTGTAGAGAACTTGTGTAGCATGTGTGAGTCCCTGGGTTCAATCCCCAGTAACAAAAAATATAAATGATTATAGCAGTGGAGTTTGCTCGTTGCAGAGGCTCCAGGTTTTATCCAGAACACAGGTCTGGACTTTGGTTTAAGTCATGTGAGATGAGGCAGGACTTCTGCCTGGGTGCCCACACTATGCTTCACATGGGAGGATCTTTTCTCTCACTCTGTCTGACTTAAGTTCCTTCATGGTCCAAATTATCCTGTACCCCATCCCTGGTTGTATGCCAGACCTGGAACCCCTGCTCCTTCCCTGTGCAGTATTCTCTGCCTGCAACCATCCAAAGTCAGTCTCTTCCTGGAAGCCCTCCCCAGTAGGGGAGGAAATATTGTCTCCAGCTGGACTTGGTGTAAATCCCAGATTCTCTTGGCTCTTCTGCCCACTGACTCATCTGTCTTTCTCCAAGACTGTCCAGAATGTGACTGTAACAGGGGCAGGGTATTGATATGGTTAAGGGGATCACCTCTGGAGCAGAAAGCCTCTGCTCAAATTGGACTTCCTCATTTGCTTGCTTTGTAACCTTGAGCATGTTACTTAACCCCTGCAAGCCTCAGTTTTCTTTTCTATTATTTTAATAATGGCATCTTCTTTGTAGGCTTATTGTTGAGATTAAATGAATTAAAGCACATGAAGGGAGAAGCAGCGAATATTAGTTCTTATCTGTTAATATCATTTCTATGATGCCTTTCATCAACCTGCTGTCAGTGTTATAGGAAATGTTAGATGCCTTCTTTATGCTTATTTTTATGCTAAATGTGCCCAAGGGACACATAAGTAACAGGACATAGGCCTTTAATAACCATCAGCCCCAGATGATGGCCTTTCCATGCCCAGTGCTTGGAAAGGATGCCAGAACCAATTCCTAGATATCGTTGTATCTCCTCACCAGGACTGTGACTGTAGGCTCTACATTCTGGAAGAGGAGTGTTGGGTTTTGGGCATATCTTCCTCCTGTATCCTGATATTTGGCACCTTGTGCACGGCCAGCTGGGCAGGGGAGTGTGGAGTTGGTTGAGCATAGGTGCAGGCCCCCACGTGGGAGGGTAGGGTGCTTCTCAGAGACCTGGACCTGTGTCTAGGCTCCCTCTCAGCCAGATTCCAGGTCATCTCATCAACCCCATCACGTACTAAAATGTACAGGTCATTGTGTCCTCAAGGAGCTTATAGTCTAGAATAGGAAAGCAAAGGGTTGGTTGTTTCTTAAGTGTCTGGCATGGACCGTGGGGTTCCAGGGATCTAGAGAAGGGAAACAGAAAATCACAAACCTGCCTAAACAAAGAGTAACAAATCGGTAGAGCAGGCTTCAGAGTTGAAGAGCTTAAACGGTGACATCAGGACCTGGCTTTGCTTTCATTCCTCTTCAGCTTGCTTCTTTTGGGTTGGCTCCATTCCCAGACAGGTCTTTCTTCAGTGGTGGCAAGGGGATAACTGGTGGGGCCAGAGATCCTACACTCAGAAAAGAATATTCCCTGCTGTGCCAGCACTTCCTCCAGATGTCACTCTTGCCTGTGTGGCCTGGCATGACTCTTAAGAGTTTCCCAGAATCATTGCTGGGGTGATAACACACTGATTGATTCAGACCTAAGTCACATGCATTGCCTGTGAGGCACAAGGACTGAGCTTTTGGGAGTGAGATTCCCTAAAGAAAATGGGGCTGTTACTTGCATAAGGAGGAAATAGATGTAGAAAGGAAAAGTACAGGGCCACTCCACATGGCCAGGGGAAGCCCCAGTAGATGGCCAGGAAGAGTCATAAGGAGGGTTATGGTTAGAAAGGTGGGTATACAGGTCATCTGGTGGAGTCTAGAAATGGGAACCACAGGCTTATTAGAAGCTTGAATGTGGCCTGGAAGATAGTGTGTCATGGGCTCTGGAGGAGTTCAGCTTATGTGCTGGGAGTGCATACATTGCTGCCTGCCCCACACATTCAGCTCCTTCAGTGCAGAACAAGGTGTAAAAATTCTCTTTTTTGTGTGTTTGTAGGGCTTGTGTTCCCTCTGGATCATGCCTCTTTGGGAGCTTTGCCTCATGTTTCTGTACGTCCTCTGTGTGCTGCAGGAACACTTTCTGGCAGGAATGGGAGTGCGTAGGGCTATGAGTGGACAGTTGGGATCAGGAAGGCAGGGCCAGTCTGTGGGGGTTCTCACAGCCGGGACAGACTTTGTGCGTGATTCAGGAGTCCCAGGGAGCCCTGCAAGGTCCTTGTGTGGGAAGTGATGGGACAGAAGAGCTTTGGCCCGGCTCTTCGGGCATCTGTGGACAAGTGGGTAAGGGTGGATTCCAGGACCACCCTGGAAACTTCTTGAGGTCAGGGCATGACTGGGATGAAGTTGTGGTCCAGCTAAGGTGCAGTGAAAACTGGAGAAGAGACATTTTAAAGGAAGCAGTGACAGATTTGATGACAGGCTGGGAACAGAGAATGCAGGAAAGGAAGGAGTCAGTGTTGATTTTGGGGTGGGGATGGGGAGTGTGGACCCCTGTCCTTATCCACCTGCCCCTATCCTGCAGCAGTCCACAGGCTGGGGAAGTGGAATTGTGAACCCCAGCATAAAACTCACCCCTTAAACATGCTCCCTGCTCAGAAACCTCTTGCCAAGAAGAGATAGTGAGTATAGAAGAGACTCTCACCACTCCACTGTCCCCATCTCAGGCCCAGGCACAGCTTCTGGCCTCAGCAGAACCTGGGTAGGTTGTGCAAGTAGGTGAGTTCATGGCAAATTAGCATTCCAAGCTGGCCTCCTTCCTTCTGCTCTGCTGCAGTGGGGAGCCATGGGGGAATGACAAGCACTTCTCAGGCTCTCTCCAGCCATGCCCTGCAGATCCCTCTCCCCTCTCTCTGCCCATCTTCACCTGGAAAAGCCAAACCCCAAAATATCTGCCCGGAGATGTCACCTGCTTCACATAACTTAGATGACGTGGCAGGAGGGGTTGGATGAGGGGAATAAGAGCTGGACACATTCTGTGTGTGGACGTAGGGATGCTGTCCTCTCTCATTCCCGCCTGCCCCAGCCCAGAAGCAGTAGCACTGTGTAGCTCCTTCCTCCTGGGAAAGGGTTCATTTTCTCCACCAAACTTCCCCTCCATCCTTTCTTCCTTTCTTCCTTCTCGCCTTTTCTCTCTCTCTCTCCTTTTCACCTTCCCATCCTTTCCCTTTGTCTGTGCTCCCCCTTCTTCTTGGCACCTGGTGGCCCCCAGGGTTACAAAGCATTCAGTCAGCTGCCTGAATAATTAGCAGATCATTCTTAATTATCCCAGACTGTGGAGAAGACTCTGGTGGGAGCCCAAGCTCAGTGCTGCTTCCCCACGGCTGGGAAGAGGCAGGGGAGGGGCAGCTATTCCAGTGGCAGTGGGTGCTCTTTCATGGCAGCCTCTAGGGCCATGACAGGCTATAGCATTGGTGGGGGCCTTCCTGGCTTCATAGGAAATATTCCCATAGGGAATGGGGGTCGTCTTTGGAGGTGGGGACAGGAAGTCCACGTACTGTCCTGCCCTCCCACTCTCACAAGGGAGGGGAGAGCAGTCCCTGGGTGCTTCCTTTAGAGCTTCATGCTTCACCAGAGGAATTGCATGCCCTGACACCTATCCTGTGTGGTGTTCTCTTGCAAAGAGACTGTTTCCTTTGCCTGGAGTTTCCTTCTTCATTTCTGCTCCAGATACTTCCAAGAAACTTCCCCAGTCCCACCCCCGTCCACCATGCGGGAGTGTGCACTTTCCTGTGAGTGCCTATAGAGTCTCCTCTCCTAGCCTGTGTGATCCAAGTACTCGAGGTGTGTCAGCTACCACAGGAGCTCTGTCCAGGAGCCACAGTCATTCCATGATATACAAGTTACAATTCAAATTTTTTGGCTAAAGAAGCCAAGGCACGGGCTGGGAATGTGGCTCAAGCAGTAGCGAGCTCGCCTGGCATGTGTGTGGCCTGGGTTCGATCTCAGCACTATATACAAATAAAGATGTGTCCGCCGAAAACTAAAAAAATAAATATTAAAATTCTCTCTCTCTCTCTCTCTCTCTAAGAAAAAAAAAAAAAGAGAAGAAGCCAAGGCACATACCAAGAAGTGACTTGCCCAAGGTCACTCTGCTTCTAAACAGATGTGCAGTCCCAGTCCATGGGACATTGTGGTTATGTAGTTATTGATGTCCCTTTTTTTCCCTCCCTGATAGACCTGAATCACCTTGAGGCTAGGTATGTGTTGTCTGATTCATCTCTCCCCACAGTCCCCAGCAGTGTGTTTTTCAAACAGAACACCCTCAAATTGTTTGTTGAACAGTGAGGGGTGGGGAGGGAAAGAAAAGAGGGGGATGTTTGGAGATGCCACCCTCCAGTGCTGGTGGAGGAGGGTGGACTAGTTGTGAGGCCCAAGTGCTGGGACATATTGAGTGAGCTAGTTCCACTCCCACCCCTGGCAGAGGCAGCCTTCTCTGCCAGTACCTGGGCACATGTGCTGCAGCTTCAGCAATGAGCCTGGAAACTAACCTGCCTTAAGTAGACTAACAAGCCAAGAGGGTCTAGACCAGGAATGGCACAAACATTGCCCTCACGCCACTGTTCCACCTTTGGCCCCTTGGGAGGGCACTGTTGATCAACATCCCAGCCCCATTATGGCCTAACAGCCCTTCCTAACACATCCTTCCAGACCATCCCTACCAGTCAACTGAGGGGGCACATGAACAGTAAGCTCTTTGTCAGCCTAGGTCTGTACGCTCCCTCAGCATCATGGTGTATGATCTTAAGAAATGAGACTACTGGAGGCTTCACTTAGACCTATAGGTTCTTAGATGAGAAAAGAACCCCAGATACCATGTCTTCCATCCCCCACCCTGAGGTAGGACTCTTACTTGGTGCATCTCTGACAGGCAGTCATCCATCTGGAATCTGATGGTCTTGCAAAGCCATGCAGCTCTTCACTGGAAAATTCTATGTAGAACCAAAATGTGCTTCCTTGTAACCCCACTCACTGGTCCTAATGTAGCTGTCTAGGTCTGATCACTTTTCCACCTAACAGCCCTTTTGATATATTTGATATTTGAAGGGAATTATCATCTTCTCGAAGTCGTCTCATCTTTAGCCAGAACATCCTTCAGTTGTCTTCCTACGACATGAATTTCTCACTCATCAGCCTCCTTTGTAGGATTGGTCGTTTGTCACATTCTCTTTACCACTTGTAACATGTCAGACTCTGCCCCAGATGCTAGAGACAATGAAGAAGACAGGCTTTATAGTCTAGAAGGGAGTTCAGAGCCCAATTTTAAGGGGATGCATTGGTGGCTGAAACTGGTGCTGGCATGAAGCAGCTCTCCTTAATCCAGGGCTCTGCTTTCTCCTGTGCCTCTGAGAAGGGTGTATGAGAAGGGTGTACGTTCCCTGCTTATTGAAAGGACAGGGGAGGGCAAGAGAGGGATCACTGAGATCTCACTCACTTTCTAAGCTGCTTAATGTGCTTTTAGCTCCTACTGAGCTTTTAGTGAACTAAAATCTCCAGGTCTTTCTTCCCTGAACTGCTGCTTAACCACGTTCCCTCTGCCTTCTGTATTTGTGTACTTGATTTTTTAGACCTAAATGCTGGGCTTCACATTTATTTTTTGTAAGTGGGATCTTGTTGATTGTAGTCCATCCTCTGGCCTTTCAAGATGGAGTCCTAATACCACTGTGCCTCTTGACCTACCTCTATATGATGTGCCCAGTTTTCTAATCAAGTGTTGAATGAATGGGACAGGGCCCTGATACAGACCTGTGTAAAAGGCCAAGGTCATTCCCTTCTTTTTGTATGCCTTTTGGGTGCTGCTGTTCATCTGGTTGTGATCTTTCTTCTATGTCTTCTCCTCCAGCCCCCATAGCTTCATCTTGTCCATTGGATTTGGTTAGAAACTCAAAATCCTTTATGATTCAAGATGGCACCATTTTGAAAGTTTTCCCCTCTCTAAAACCTTGCCAAAGAAAGAAATGTGATGGATTTTCTTTCTTTAACACACACTAGCCCCTAGGACTTGCCTCTTCCTTCTCTAAGTACTTGCAGACCCTCTCTTTAATAACACGTTGCAAAAATTTGCCAGGCCTTGTTGTGGAACTTGTTGACAGCCTTGAGATATCAGTCCTCCTCTCTTTAATGACAGAATTAGAACAGAGTAACTATTGTCCATCTCGCATTCTCATGCCCTTCCTGCTGTCCCATGAACTCTGAGTAGAGCTGTTAGCTAACCCCTAGGACTGTTCAGCAGAATGTGGCTGCATGGGGGACTGGAGAGAAGTGAAGCATCTCGTGTTTGAGCACTCATTACAGTAGGTGAAGACCTCTCCCTGCAGAAGATGGACCCACTGGGTCAGGTGGTTCTGCTGGGAGGAGACAGCTTCCTCCCTTTCTCTTTCTCTTCTGCCACCATCCACAGACCTGTTAAGGGGAAGAAGCAGCTTTGGAACCTGTGTATGCCTCAGTTCCCCCGCCTCTATCTCCTCACCAAGTCCTGCACGTGCAAGCCAGGTGCGGTTGGGACTGACTCACCAGGACATGGAGACCATGGATTTTGGGGTGCTAAGACCTTCTAGAGCTGGTGGGGTGGTTGAGGAGGTTTTTGCTAGATTCCTGACTATTCCATCTTCTATGGAAATCCCTCTGCCACCCCATTTCCTCTTCCTACCTTTTCCATGAACTAAACTTGGCCTCTGCTTCCTTATTCCCTATGCCTCAGACATTTGCTTGCTGTCATGAGGCAGTTGCTCAGAGGACCTCTGTGAACGTGGAATGTGGGCAGGGGCTAGTTTTATTGGCGGTAGGGGAGCTGGAGAAGTGACTGGGAGGATATTGTGGCACATGAATCAGACATAACTTCAAAGAGCACAAAGAGTTGCTATGGCCCAACAGTATGGAAACACACAAAGGAGGCTCACACACATTGAGTGTGAGTTAGAAGAAGCCTCCATCATGTGAGAACCGTACAGTGGGTGCCTCCAAATGCCAGACACTGTTTTAGGCACAGCAAGGAACAAATAAAGGCCTGACCTCTATCTAGAGCACACACAAGCAAGCATGGTGCCCAGAAGTGCTGTGGGGAGAAGCATTGCAGGCTGGGGGCAGAAAGTACAGGTGCTCTTCAAAGATTCTGTGGGCAAGGAGGGGACTCTGAAGTAAAGGAGCTAGCCATGTACATGTCTGTAGAAATGACATTCTGATGCAAAGGCCATGATAGGAGAATGTGTTTGGCACATCAGGGAATAGCAGGGTGGCTGGTGCATGAAGTCCACAACACATCTGGGGGAGGGTGGAAAAGGTGAGCAGCCTGGCCACCTGGAGACTTGTAAGCTGTGATCAGGATTTAGGATTTACTCTGTGAGTCATTGTTCATTTGTAGAGGCAGTCCTTCAACAGGCCTGGAGTTTGAATGTAGATGATGGCCCATAGGACCGGGCTTACCCTTCACTTAGTCTCACCCAACTCTAGTTTCCTCCTTGGCAGAGGCCAGTAATCTGTTGACATCGTGTGCCCACGAGGGATAGGTACAAATGCTCTGCCAACTGTAAGTAACTATACATATGTGTAGGTAATCACAATGGTCTTTCCGTATACCCTGCTTGAGACTGTAAACTCCTGGAGGCAGGGACTCTGTCCCTTCATATGGCATGTGCAGGTGCCATCTGGGGCCAGGTGGCTAATCTTCCCTACCCAGGGCTCCAAAGAACTTAGTGCCATTAATGTGTAGACCCCTCAGGTTGGTTTCCTGGTAGAGACCATCTGGACAGGGCAACATCAACTCTGATGGTCAGGTGACACTGTTTGAAGAATTCATGCAAAGTCTGCTATTGACAGCAGGATGTGCAGGGCTGGGAGTAACCCCAGCTGTCTCATCTTTTCTGTGGCAGGATCTCCCAGCGGGTAGAGCTGAGCCGGAGCCAGCTGCAGGCCATTGGGGAGAGGGTCTCCTTGGCCCAGGCCAAGATCGAGAAGATCAAGGGCAGCAAGAAGGCCATCAAGGTAGCCTGTGGGGCCTGTGGTCTGTAGCTGGTGTGCAGTCCTTCCATCTTTCCATGCCCCTGCTGTCCTCCTGCCCAGGGTCATCTCTCCATGCCTCCCACTAACCAACCCTAGGCTCTCTGGAGCTTCTCAGGTCTCTTAGCCATATCCTGGTTCCCACAGGTATTCTCCAGTGCCAAGTACCCAGCCCCAGAGCATCTGCAGGAATACGGCTCCATCTTTACTGGGGCACAGGACCCTGGTCTGCAGAGACGGCCTCGCCACAGGATCCAGAGCAAGCACCGCCCCTTGGATGAGCGGGCCCTGCAGGTCTGGTGGCCACACTCATCACACCCTAATGCCATGAACGCTGATGGGGAAGCTGAGGAATCTGTCTCCCGAGAAGATTCTGACTGGGATGGGGGTGGGGGTCTATAGCTTGGTGCTAAAACCCACTATCCATCCCTGTCACTCACCCCAGGAGAAGCTGAAATACTTTCCTGTCTGTGTGAACACCAAGCCAGAGCCCGAGGATGAAGCTGAGGAAGGTCTTGGGGGTCTTCCAAGCAACATCAGCTCTGTCAGCTCCTTGCTGCTCTTCAACACTACTGAGAACTTGTATGGCCAGAGGGCGGGGCTGCAGAGATGTGGGTGGGAGGGAGGCTGGGCTTAGCAGCGGTTCCAGGGACATGGCTCTGATGCAGCAGTCCAGAGCTGACGGCTTGTTTTTTTCTAGTTTGGTTCAGTTTGGTTTATAAGGCCTGAGAACCCACAACAGACTGCATCCTATGATGCCTTGGGAGAGGTGGTCAGGAACCCAGGCCTGCCTGATGCCACCTACCCCACCCTGTAGGTACAAGAAGTATGTCTTCCTGGACCCCCTGGCTGGTGCTGTAACAAAGACCCATGTGATGCTGGGGGCAGAGACGGAGGAGAAGCTATTTGATGCCCCTCTGTCCATCAGCAAGAGAGAGCAACTGGAGCAGCAGGTAGAGATGGAGGCAGTGTGGATGGGTGGGGTCTGTCAGCCCTGCCAGGGTGCTTCTCTAGACAAGGGCTCTACTATGCCCTTTGCCTACCTACCCAGCTGTGTGGGGTCTGCACTGGGTCATACTGGCTCTGCCTCCAGGTCTCACAGCAGGCCCTGTGTTCCCAGGTGGCTGTTGACCCTCATGAACCTCCACCCAATCCCACAGGTTCCAGAGAATTACTTCTATGTGCCAGACCTGGGCCAAGTACCCGAGATTGATGTGCCATCCTACCTGCCTGACCTGCCTGGCATTGCTGATGATCTTATGTACAGTGCTGACTTGGGGCCAGGCATTGCTCCCTCTGCCCCCGGTGCCATTCCAGAACTGCCCACCTTTCCTACAGAGGTTGCAGAGCCTTTCAAGGCGGGTGAGCTGGGAGCTAGTGTGGGAATTGGCCCAGGGAGCTCCTGTTTGGACTCTTTCATCCTAGGCATTCACACACTTTCATTCTAGACCTAGAAGATGGGGTGCTGACAGCACCCCCACCACCACCACCGCCGCCCCCACCGCCACCCCCAGCTCCTATGGTGCTGGCCAGCGCCCCTCCACCCCCACCTTCACCCCAGACTGTGGCCTCCACCAGCCAAGGTGCCAGGGAGGACGACAACAGCAGCAGCGCACCTCCTTCAGGTAGGGTGGTGCCGGGTGGACTCAGTCCTTGGAGGCACCTTCAACTGTCCAGTTTCCAGATCCCTGAAAGGATCAAGTAGTCATTATTCCTAGATTTGCAGAATAGTTCTCATTTCAAATATTTTTTTCCACTAGGTTCATAAAATAGTGGTTTTCAAATTGTTGAGCTTTGGAATCTTTAGAGGGAACCTAGAAAATAGGGCTCTGTGTCTCCCACTCCCAGTTAAGCCAATGAAGAAGTCTATTAAAAAAATTGCGAACACAGAATTTATTTTAATATTGTATCTCCCAGTCTATTTCCAGCCTCCAGAAGGGGAACAAAAATCCTTTTTTTCCATGTGTCAAGATGGGACACTTATCAGCACATCAGTGATTCATAGGGCCCACTTTTGCAGGGTGGCAGCTAAATGGGATGGTGGAGAGGAACCAGGGATACCTGGACACAAAACTGCAGCCTGTTGGCTACAGTTCAGGCCCTGCACAGTCCCAGAAGCCCCTGCTTCACCATCTGGCTTCCTCAGGAGAGGTGCCCTCCCCCATAGTCAGGCTCTGGAGGCTGTTCCTCCCAGCCCTGCCTGAGCAGCCTTTCCTCCTTATGCCCATCCCACCTCCCAGTTCCAGTCCAGGGAGCTCCCAAGGAAGTGGTTGACCCCTCCAGTGGCCGGGCCACTCTGCTGGAGTCCATCCGCCAAGCTGGGGGCATCGGCAAGGCCAAGCTGCGCAGTGTTAAAGAGCGCAAGCTGGAGAAGAAAAAACAGAAGGAGCAGGAACAAGGTGAGGGGACCCTTGGTCCACTGCAGGAAGACTCCAAACAAAAGGTCACCTGCCCCTCCATCTCCCACGAGTCCCCATAGTGTTCTGCCCAGCCACACCACCCCAAGCTTTTCCTCCAGGTATTCACTGGAAAGCCCAGTGGATATCCTCACGTGGGCCAGGCACTCCTTAGTAGAGCCTTCCCCTCTAAGCTCACCCAACTCAACCACAAAGGAGAATCTTGGCCCAGAGTCATTTAACAAAATGGTCAGGGACCCAAAAGACTGAAGATCTGGGGGGTTAGCTCAGTCCTACTTCATGTTTCAGGCTTGTCTGCTGTGAATCCCAACTTGGCATCATGCATTACCTTGGCATAAAGCAGCAGGGCCCTGGGTTTGTGTCCCAGTCTGCTTCTGACCTGCCTGGTAACCACAGGCAAATTGCCTAATCACTCTGGGCCTTGTCCTCATTGTGAGAACTAAAATGTTAACTACTTTGTAAATGCCACTGCAGGATCCACAGAAACCAAAGCTCCAAGAGTCTGTGGTGAACGTGTGGCTGGGGAGCAGGATGGGGAGTGTTGTAGAGGTGGGATGAGCAAGCCAAGAGTGTGAGGCTGCACCTAGAGATGTCCTATTTGGCCCATTTGCACTCCCTCACCATGGCTTCCCCATTGCAGTGAGAGCCACGAGCCAGGGTGGAGACCTGATGTCAGATCTCTTCAACAAGCTGGTCCTGAGGCGTAAAGGTAGGAGGCAGGGTGCCCTGCCTTTCGGCCTTGAGACATTTTGTATTATATGTAATCCTGTGTGTGTCTTCTTATTCTTAAATCTCCCAAGGGCTGGGTAAACTAGTGCCCTGACCAACCTCCCTAACTAGTCTTTTCCTTCCCAGGTATCTCCGGGAAGGGACCTGGGACTGGAGCCAGTGAGGGACCAGGAGGAGCTTTTGCGCGAATGTCAGACTCCATCCCCCCTCTGCCACCCCCACAGCAGCCACCAGGAGAGGAAGACGAGGATGACTGGGAGTCTTAGGTGGCTCCTCCCTCCCTAAACCCTGACTGTTGCCTTCTTGGAACCATCCAGGAGCAGCTCCTGGGCATACCATCCTCTCAGCCTAAGGATCTCAGCTGGGATAGTGGACAGTCCCAGATCTGCACCTAGACCCCCTGCGCAGGGTGTATGTGTATGCCACCTGCTCGTGCTCTGCTCATGTGACTGCCTTACCCACCCTTTACCAGGGTGTTCTTCTAAAGATCTTTGAGAAAAGAGCAACATGAATCAATAAAGAAGGGTAATACAAGAATGGAGCTCAAGCCAGCAGTGCAATTTTAATTAAGGAATCATAGTTGTGCAGGGCATAGCTCTGTCCTTGGAGCCTGTCCCCTACCCTGGTGGTCTCCAGGTGATGGGGCAGGACTTTAACGATACTGAAGCCCCTTTCTCCAGGTAGGGGGTGTGGGAGCAGGGGCAGCTATTGTAGAGGGAGGGAGATTTTCCACAGGAAAAAAAAAAGTGACAGTGTCTCTAAAAATAGTCATGCTGAGAGCCTAATGGCCCTTGGCATGATCACTGATGTCAGAGTAGAAGGTGTCTTGGAGTTTGCTCGAGTGGCTGAGAGGGAGGGAGGTGCCGCTGACTTAAAGGAGGAACTGGAGCCAAGCCAGGGAGATAAAACCCTTGCAGAGACTGAGGGACAGGGGAGGGAACAGGGCTGCAGCTGGGAAGTGAGGCTGTGGGGAAAGGGGCTGGAAATGGACATCGTTAGCTGAGAGGGTGAAAGCACAGAGGCAAGATGGGCCTCACCTCTGAGAAGGTGGTGGCTGCCCACATAGCCTCCTACAAAGGCTGGGCAGGAAGCTGACCCTGGGCTGTGCCTAAGCATGGCTGGGATGGACCTACTAATTCTTGAGGATGAACGAACCTGCTTCTGGCTTTTCTATGTAAGCTTGGATCCTGACAGCCCTGGTGGGCTGGTTTGAACACAATTCTACACATGGGTTCCACCTTAGGCCTAAGACTAAGGCCAAATGGGGGGACGGTGACAGGCAGTGGTGCAGTCAGGAGGGGCCTGACTTCTCCCGATGAAACTGTGGAGACAGGAAAAAGCAGTAAGAAACTATATCTCGGGCAGGAGAGGCTCCCAGGGGAAGGAAAAGGCAGGCCTGACCTTCCGCATA
Organism: Urocitellus parryii; assembly: GCF_045843805.1. NCBI lineage: Eukaryota > Metazoa > Chordata > Mammalia > Rodentia > Sciuridae > Urocitellus > Urocitellus parryii. Next base: position 118,668,581 of record NC_135535.1, on the reverse strand, counting down.
GCAGCAAATGCAGGGCCAAAAGTGGCTTTGACCTCTACCCGGTCTCGAATCCAGGCTGGCAGCTTTGCCAGGGTAGAGGGGCGAGCGTACCGCTGGTCCAGAAGCACTATGCTGGCGAAGTCCCTCTGATGCCTGATGGCTCTACCTGGGTAGGCACAAAGATTATGGCTTTGAGTAAAACAACCTCCTGGACAGCCATGTGTCGTTGTCCTCCCTTCCACAGCCCTCAGGCAAGAAAGGGCAGGTAAAATCCCTCCTTCCTGTCATAGCCATCCATCTTTCCTAACTGCCTCGATGGCCAGGAATAGTCCCAGGCTTACCTATGGATTGGTTGACAGCCTTCATACACAGATTCTCCACCAAAGCCTTCCCTGGGAGGGCCTGACCTGGGACCCTAGGCTAGAAAGGATAGAGACAATCTGGGTCACTTCTCACCTCTTCTTGGAGCAAGGCCAAGAGGCTCTATGAGCCTAAACCAGCAGCTGGCCTAACAGGTGATGTCATGGAGAAATCAAGAGGGTGGGCAGAATCATCCCAAACCTTTGGAGGAAACATCAGCATAGTGGAAAGTTGCACCCTAGGGTCTTGCTACCATAGCCCTAGGGGTGACACAGCTCTTCTCCAACCCTCTCATCCTCTGGAACATTGGAAGTACTCACAAGGGTCTGATCCAAGTAGGCCATCTTCTCTTGTAGCTCTGGAGACCTGATGTTGGGGTAGGGCATGCCCACCATCACCACACACCTGGTGGAGACAAGTCAAGGCCTCCCTCACATCTCGTCAACTGCTATCTTTCGTAGCTTGCATTACCCCACCCAACACCTACTATCTGGAAAGCTCTAGCCCAGGCCAATGAATGGATCCTAATAAAAGTTATGGTCTGCCTCATATTCCCCTTGCTCCAAGGGGGCCAAATCAGGGATGCTATAATTCTAACATGCCCTTGCCCCACAGTGGACACTGAATAGTCAGTTTGGGTGCAGACCCAGATGGCATCAGACCCCAGGCAGGGGCCATTATCTCAATTCCAGCAGAGAAGAGGATCACTACTTACCGGCCCAGGTCATCAGAGAAGTTGATCCCTTCACTCATCTTTCCTCCGACCACAGAGAGAAGCAGGGCACCCGTCACTGTGCCTCCCACCTGGCCACAGCTCTACAGGAGAAACCCAGCCCAGAGCTGCTGAGCCAAAGCTGGATGCCTCCCAACTACACCCAGCTGCCAGGCCTACTTGGTCTCTGGACCCACTTCTCACCGTGATGCACTTAGAATATGCCATCAGCACCTGCTCCACTTGGCTTGCTCTCTTGGGTTCCTGGAATATCTGAAGAAGGGAAAGAATGTCTCCCAGAAAAAGGCTTTGGAATGCTGGGTCTCAGGTCTGCTTGAGACCCTGGGTTTTGTGACCTAGAAACAGGAGGACCTCACTGAGTCCAGCTTTGGGGAACCCTCTGGGCCTGTAGTCAGGGGCCAGAAGAGGTGGGGTTGAGAACTAGGAGAAGCTGAACCATCCCAATTTGACAGCAAGAGAATTCCAGGAGGAGCTCTGGGCAGTCCTGTCCTCAAAAGGGGGAGGGGTCCAGCTGAAGGGCCACTCACCTTTTTCCTGACAGCCAGGCGGGCCAGCAGACCACTCTTGTCCCAGTGAGCATGGACCTGGCGCTGGTACTCATAGGAGGGGAAAAAACAGACTACCCCTCCAGGGACCACATTGCACAGGTTACAGAGAATGCGGCCTGTCTCGTCCATCTATGGAAGACAGATAACAAGCCTCTTGGCAGTAATACCCACATAAGAGTTGCTTGCATTACCCCAAAACCAAGGATAGAGAACCATTGTGTGACTAGGCCACAGAGGATGATGGCCAACTGGCTTCCCGAGTGGAATGTGCCAGCCACCTTCCTACCAAACGTGCCCAACTCCTTCTGGTGATTGCCCACCTTTATGGCACATGTCTCAATGTCAGCATCCCAGTGATAAAATATAATGTTGGTTCACCAACGCCCAATGTCCCAAAGGACACCATCCATGATAAGCCGGGCACTGAACACTCCAGGCATGCCACTGGAGATGTGCCTAAAACCTGCAACCCTGGTCCGGGCAGGGGCCCATAGAACCAAGGGACCATAGAACCAAAGGAAATGAGCAGTGTTCTCATTCCACACTAAAGGGATACATGAAGGTTATAAGAGAGTTTACTTACCAGCCTAAGGGGTAGGGGAATGGCTCAGGCCTTCCTTGATAAACATCTATAGATCCTACTCATCCTGTGCCAGGACTAGTCAGGACCACCCACCCAAGAGCTCTCTCCCCTGCCCTAGGAGGGCTGTAGGAAGGCTGCTGCTGGCACTCACCATCTGAGGCAGCTCTCTCTTCTGGTATGTGAATTCCAACTGCTGGTTGGAGGGCCCGCTGCAGATGACAAGGGGCAGGATGTTGTCTGGAGGGATCACGTGGCCTGGTGAGACCCAGGAAGGGGATGAGAACCTGGCAGACTATTCTGCCAGGCAAAGTCCAGGGAGGGTGTTTTCCTAACCTGTCTCCCAGATGAGGAAGATTTATAACATACCTACCCACCCACCCCACTGCCACAATAACAGTGGGCAATGCTGATGGTGGGGCAGAGTGTAAAGGCAAGGGGAAGTGTGCTGGAGAAGACAAGGCCCCTATCCTGTGGTCTCCTCAGCCCTGGGTCTCGCATGCAGCAAAACCAAGACTACTGGGGCCAGAGTATGCCTGGTTTGTCCCACCCTGGACATGGATCCTCACCACAGGAAAACTCCACCACTCGCTCAGCTTCCACCCCAGCACATGCCAGCAGCTGATCTCGAAAGTCAGACACCTGTAGGTCACAATGTCAAGACTTTGTGACCTCCAAGGGCTGAGGAAAAGGAACCTCAGGCCGTGACTTGGGGGTCCATGGGTGAGGGTAGAGCCCTGGCACAGAGAGCAGAGAAGTCTGGGCCAGGAGGCAGCCAGTATGGTAGAAATAGGACCTGAAAGAAAAGGTGGGTGATACATTAGCAAAAAAAAAACAACCGTTAATGACATCCAGTGTTGGCAGCCTCATTAGACAACCTGTGGGAATAGCAAAGGAAATCTGGCCAATTTGGCACAGAGATTCTCAACCTAGCTGTGCACTAAAACAAAACAAAACAAAAAAACACCAGAGGGGATTTCAAAAAAAAAATCCAAGTGCCAGGTCCTAGCTCAAACCACTGAATAAGAACCTCCAGGGTTTTCACCTATCAAACTGGCAAGAATCCAAGAGTTTAATCACTCTGTGGAGAAATAGGCATTCTTAGATATTGTTGGTAGGATACAGAATAGTTGCCATCCTTGGGCAGAGGAATCTGACAGTATTTAGCAAGTTAGATGTAGTTTTTAATTGGCATCCTATATCTAAGATCTACTCTGATGATACAGCCTATAAATACCAATTAACGTGCACATAAGGATCTTTCTTTGGAAGTTATTTGCCCATAAGAGACTGGTTGAACTAGCCCTGCTACATCCAGTGAAGAATGACCATCTTTAGTGCTAACAGATGGAATTGCCAGGACACACACACACACACACACACACACACACACACACACACATATATATATATATATATATATATATGCTTATTTTTGCAAACAAAGCAAAAACACTCCAAATTACGACAATGAAGAGATAAAGCATTAGCTACTGAAAATGATTACCTTATGGGGGTGAAGAACGAGCTGGTAAGGGATGGGAGTGGGGGATGGGGTTGTAGCTCAGGGTAGAGTGGATGCCTAGCATGCGTGAGGCATGGGGTTTGTTTCTCGGCACTGCATATAAATAAATAATATAAATAAATAAAATAAAGGTCCGTTGACAACTAAAAAAATATTTTTTAAAGGGATGGGAGTGAGATATGGACATTATATACTTTAAAAACAGAATTAAGTCAAAAATGAAAAAGCAAACTCTGAAGTTGGAAACAAAAACAAAAGCCTAGTGACCTGTCAGACTGTGAGCAAGCACACAAAGAAAAGCCTGATTTCAAATGACTTTATATTCTTACAGAGCAAAGAAATCTTAAAAAATGAAACTTGGATCAGTTAGAAATAGTGTTGTCTTATAATTTTGAAACTTTTAAGTATATTGTGGGATCGAACAAATAAGTAGTTATATTAATAAGAAACCAAATGTTCATTCAGCAACAAATGTCATAAACATTTTTTCCTTGTAATTATATATTTACTCTACCATGCGCTAGGGGTCATATACATTGATTCTTTGATTTTGATTAGAAACATCAATACAGACTCGTGCTTCTGAAAGCACATTTCCTAGGTCGGTCTGCTGAAATACCCAGGAACAATGATAACTCAGAAGCATCAGGGTCACCCTAGTACCCAGATTTTTACATACTGCCCCCCACTGAAAGAAACCAGAAACCCTGGAGAAATGGAATGACCCCACTGTGGAGCCAGGCAAATGTAAGTTCAGTCTGGGACATCTGGTTGTCCAGAAGTAAAGAAGGCATTCCAAGACTATGGGGTGGCAGGAGGGGCTCCTCCCATCAGCCAAATTTGAGATGATCTGAGTCAAACACAATAATGACTACAAACTTTAATATATGGGATGAATAAAAATCTATGAATCTAGTCAAACAGAATGAAAAGAAAGCCACAGGGGTGATTCCCGCAGGGATCTGAGGCGGGGAATCACTGCCTGAGGCTCTGAGCAGTCAGCCAGCCAGTGAGTTCTCTTCAGAGTGTGAGGCTAAGGAAATAATCCCGGTGCAGAGATCCAGTTATATTTACCACAGTACTGTTTAAAACAGAGAAAAACTGGGAAGAGCCCAAATGTCTAACAAAACATGAGTGGTTACATGAAACAGAACACATTCATATAACTGGAATCCAGTGCAGCTAGAGTATGATGAAATAAATCTATACTTGCTGTCAGGGAAAAATGTTTATGAAATTTTGTTGCTGAGTGAAAAAGCAATTACTAGCAGCATCTAGAATGCCATTCTTTGTTTTTAAAATATGTATGCACACATATAAAATTATATGTAAAAAAGACTATTACAAAGATATATGCCAACATAAATCTTCTGTTGGTGAAATTATGTTCTATTTTTTCCCATTTTTACTTCTCTCTGCTTTCTATAAGAATTAAAATGTAATACTTTTACAAGAGCAGGTTGATACCTCTGGTGATGGGTGCAGAAAGGGAATGGCAAGGAGGCACCGCAGAGTTCCGATTACTGCAGAAGGCTTCAGAAACCAGAGGAAGCAGTGATGCCCCCACCTACACCCAGAGCCCAGACAGGAAAAGTACAGCAGTGCCACCTAGCGGACACTGCTGGGCCTGCATGAGCTGACCCCTTCCTGGTGTGGAGGTCCAGGGGACTGACAGGGAAGAGGCTTGGTGTGCAAGGTTGCCCCTGCCTGCCCCATCCCAATACCTGGGACACCAGAGGCTGGGATTGGTGTCCTTACCGGCTGCATGGTGCCACCTGCAATGACTACTGCCCGGCATTCTTTCACCACCTGGGCAAAGTGCACAGCTGGATTCAGGAGCAAGAATTTGAGGCTGCTCTGACTGAGGCTGCCTGAAAAGAGATACACACACATGGGGAGAAGGTTGGGAACAGCCTGAGCACAGGCTCGAGTTGAGTCCATGAGCTAGCTCTTTCTCTTTAATAAAAACAACCTCATTTCATCTCCAGCACAACCCACCGAAGTAGATAGTACTATTGTCTTCCTTCCTACGTTTCCAATTTCTAAGAGGAAACTAAGTGCAGAGAGAAACTGGTCAGTCACATAGCATGCAGGTGATGGAACCAAGACTCGAATCCAAGCCCACCTAATCTTAACACCGGGCTATAGGGTTCTCCAGCAATGCTGTCTTCGAGGACCCAGCATCTCTGCATCCTGGCTTCCTAGGAACCCTGCTTGCCCCAGGCCATGGGAGGCCAGCCAACATTCTATGCTAGGCAGGTACAGGATGTGTCAAGTCTCTGGCTTGATTCCCTGGCCCCATCAGGTTTTCTCTTTCTTGGGAAATGAGCCTGACCGAACCATGACCCCAGTTCTTTTAAGTAAACAGCTAATTACCTTGGCGGCTCAGGATGACCCTGCCATCTTGGTTGGCAGTGGTGAGAGCTGCAAGGAAGCCTTCGATGTGCATCAATGGGGAAGTGGGCTGCGGGGCCCTGGTCTCATCTTCCTCCACAGGGGTTGCAGGAGCTGTACAAAGCAGGACAGGGAGAAGGTGCCCTGAAGTTAGGTCCACATCCTTACCCTAAGCCTGCAGCTGGCTCTGCTTTTCCACCCTCCCAACTCACCCTCGGTGACACCAGGCTGCAGGCTCTTTAGGAAATGCTGAAACCCAGTCAGTTTGGGCTGCAACCGGGAAGATGGGAGGACTGCTCCATAGCGTTCTGTGAAGCCAAAGAGCTGGGTAGGGAGGAAAAAGGGTGATGGAAGAATGAGAAGCAGTATGAGTAGAGACCCCACAGCCTACAGCCGCCCAGCTCACAAACAGTTCCCACCATGGAGAGGGAAGACAGAGATGAGTCCATGGGCCAGAGAGGGAAGCAGTGAGGCAGCAGGCAGGGCACCACTGGCTCCCTCTGGACCCACAGTAAAGGGGGTTACCTTCCTGCTGACCATGCTCTTCTTGAAATACCGCTGAACCTGCAAAACCAACATCGATGGCACGCATGTGTCACAAAGAAGCGAGTTATAATCTACATGAGAAACCAGTCATCCCAACCACCAAACAGAGCGGCTCACAAGGTGGGGGCTCTGCCAAATCACAGATACAACCTTCTCACCAACATCTCAATAGCTCTGATCTCAGGGTGATCGATAGAAGTTATATGTCCTCTATTTTCCTTCCAAGTGATATCATGTAAGTTGGGCCTCAAAGAATTTAGACTCAGCTGGGCATGGTTATGCACACCTGTGACTCCAATGAGTTGGGTGGCTGTGGTAAGAGGTTTCAAGTTCAAAGCCAGCCTCAGCAATTTAGTGAGGCCCTAATCAACTTACTGAGACCCCATCTCAAAAATGGGGTCATGGTTCGGTGCTTAAGTGCCCCTGGGTTCAATTCCCAGTACCAAAATATAAATAATAATAATAATTAAAAAATCTATGAGCAAAGGCACAAAGAACTGAAACTTGGGGCTCATTTCAAGCAAGGCTGGAGTACAACTTAGTTGGCGGTTGAACATGTGTAGATTGGTCTTGACGAGGAATGCTAAGTTGATAAGACTGATGTCTGGGAAGATTTGTACAAAGAAGCTGGGCACACCTATAATCCTAGCAACTTGGAAGGCTGAGGCAGGAGGATCCCAAGTTCAAAGCTAACCTCAGCAACTTAGCAAGTTCACTAAGTAACTTAAGTGAGACCCTGTCTCAAAATAAGGGCTGGGGATATAGCTCAGTGCTAAACATTCCTGGGTTCAAGCCCTGGCACCAAAAATAAATAAATAAAAGATTTCTACAAAACAGTGACATCCTAGCCAGGTGTGGTGGTTCACATCTGTAACCCCAGAGGAGGCTGAGGCAGGAGGATCATAAGCTCAAGAATAGCCTGGCAACTTAGGAAGATCCTGTCTCAAAATTTAATTTTTAAAAAAGGCTCAGTGGTAGAACACTGGCATGGTATATACGAGGCCATGGGCTTGATTAAATAAATAAATAAATAAACAAACAAACAAATAAATAAATAAATAGAGTGACATCTTTAGTTAAGATCCACTCAATTGTACCTTGTAAAGTAAATGAAAGGAAGGAGGCGAGAACAGAAGCAAGCAGGGGCCAGGAAGAAAGCAGGAGCAAATAGAGCCTGCACGGAAGTCACAGCGCTGGGAGGGAAAAGCTGGGATAATTCCAGAGTTATTTTAGGCCACGGAGCTTGGCAACTATTTAGCTATAGGACACAAAGGGAAGAAAAGTACCAAGGATGACTCAGATTTCCAGGGTGTTTGATGGGAAAATGGCATTGACAGTGACCAAAAGGGGTTAATTGGGGAAAGCTGGTTTGAAAGCTGGGCAGAAAGGGACAGTCTAAGATAGTACAGCTGGGCTCAAATGTGCACTTGTCCACTCAGCACTGATGCACTGGGGTGAGTCCTGTGCTCCTTATCCTCCTGAGCAACCTCCCTGAGCCTCGGCTTCCTTTGTTTTCAAATGGCAACAGCACATCCACCTGGGAATCACAGACCCAGCACACAGCCCCAGTATGTAGTAAGTACTCTGTCCATGAAGGTGATCATGGTTATCAATTTGTAATCGTAGGCTATCATCCCAGTGACAGTGCTGTAGCCCATTAGGAGAATCCTGGACATTCAGGACTAGAGTAAGAAACATCTGTGGCTGTGACTGAACCCAAGGCTGCAACTGGGAGTCAATGGGTCAAGCGGCACCAGCACCATTCTCACTCAGCTCAGCCCTACCAGATGGAACCAGGATCATGCTCCTTTAATCAGCTCCCTGCTTCTATCCTAAAGTCCAGGGGAAAGACTGTGTCTGAAGACAGATGGAAAGGGGGGGGGGACGTGGGAGAGGGGTGGGGAGGACCTGTAAGGTACAAAGAAGAGCCTCTCTTTTCACCAAGCTGGAAACCCCATGACCCTAGACTGTTTGGTTCCTGTCGATATGTTGCTTGAAGGGTTAAGTAATTATTGTATGTATGTTTTGGTTTCTCAGACCTTAAACTACTCGACTACAGAAGGAATTTGCTTTTTATTTCTCCCACAGTCTTAATGCAGTGTCTGCCTATAGGCAGTAATAAGAAAGAAACCTGATGTGCTAATAAGTGGTGGCGGGGGCTGGGGTAGTAGCTTAGTGATTGAGCGTTTGCCTCACATGTGTGAGGCACTGGGTTAACCCTCAGCACCACATAAAAATAAATAAATAAAACAAAGATATTAAAAAAAAAGTGGTGGGGGCCTTTACCTTGAACAGGTTAATGTTGTCCACCTGGCTCTGAAAGAGGAAGTCATTGATGGTCTTCAGCTCTGTTCCTAAGAGCAGACAAATGAAGGGCGCTGGGAATCTGCCCTGAAGCCCCTAGCTTTGGTCCCAGATTAAAGCTTAGAAGTGGCTCAGATCCCTCTGGGCCCTAGAAGAGCAACTCCCTCACCTGTCTTTGAGAGGTTCTGTGTATTAGGATTTTGCTTAATGTTCCCTAAAAAAAAGAAAATGTAAATAGGTCAGGATAGTGGTCCTCTGACCCCCATTTCCCCGTCTTCTCGCTCTACACTGTACCTACTAAGAAGAACATCCATATTCAAACATATTTTTGTTTGTTTTTGGTTATTTATAGCATGCAAAAAAGCCAGGGAGGGCAGGGGGTTCCATGAAGGAACACAAAGCCTTGCCATTTCATTCAGCCCCAGGTAGACAGGGGCACAGGAACAAGCACAAGCTGCCCTCGGCCATATGGTGCAGTGGCCAAGGCAGAGATGGAATCTAAGAGCAATACAGGATGAGATCCTTCCAGAAAACCCCACTGGGTTTCAGGAACTTTACTTTCTACAAAAACCTTCAAAGGCACTACCATCTGACAAAGGAAAGGATCCCGGCACAGACTAGAATGAGAAGCCTGGGCCTGGAACCAGAAGGCTCACTCACTGGGCTCATCAACCACAGGCAGGTCCTGATTTGAGATTTAGTTACTCATCTATAAATGAGGGCTAAAACACCTGGCCTGCTCTCCTCACAGGGGCAAATGAGAGCATACATATAAAAATGCTCTGAAAACACCCCAGGACAGTAACTATGTCACAAGGTGTCATTAATTTAATAGTATAATGTATTATTATTGCACCCATAGAGTACTGTCTGGCAAAATAAAAGTATTCAGAACCTGGGCAAATGAACGAGGATTCTAAAAAACAGAAAATCAGTCAACTAGAATAAAAAGGAATGAGAATTTCCTAAACTAATGACCCAGACAATCCTAAAGGGCACAGAAGATCTAGGAGCCCTAACTGGCATCCAAGGACAAAGACCGACAAGTTTTGCAGGCCAGGGGTGAGCCTGGGGAAGGTGCTCTCCTACCTCCCAGCATAGCCACAAACTTCTCCAGCAAATACAGAATCTGCTTAATGAACATCAGGTTCTTGGCCTTCAAACGCTTCCTGAGGAGAAATCAACAGACGTCACGTGGCTGTACTCAGACAGCAGCTTCCCTCCATCTGCCCCCAGCCACAGCCTGTCTTTCTGCTACCTCTCAAGCTGGGCCACAAACTACAAATTCTCCCTAGAAAAAAAGGCTGGCCAAGGCCCAGGGCCCTCGGAGCCAGCTGTTCTGTTCCAAGCAGCCTAGGTCTCATGAAGGACATACCACAATGGACTTAGGACCTGAGCAGAAAGCCGATGCCCGGTCTGAGCCCAAGCCAGAGTCTTGGAGGCTGACTTGTGAGGCCACTGAAACTGAGCAGAATTCTCCCGTCTACCTCAGAGGGTAAGTGTCTCACCCATATCTTTCCATATACTGGAGCAACTGGGAATGGGCCTGGCAGAGCTGGGGAGAGAACACAGACAACGGTGTGAAGGCAGACCAGGCTCTGGCCAAGAACGGAGGGGGCTGTCCAGGTGAAACCTTAGACCATGTACAGAAAATGCCCACCAGCACACACAGGAAGGTCAAGGTTATGGGGAGCAAAAGTGGGGCTCATGTAAAGGCATGGTTTGAGGTCCCTGGGCTGAGGTTGTTGAAAGAGAGGAAAAGGAGGTTCTGCTTCATGTCTGCTATGGGCCTTGTCAAAACATGAGGGAGAATCCCTCAAGCCATCTCCCTGCTGGTTTTTACCGGGCTGGGAAAAAACCTTGTAGTCTACTAAGAGTGAGGTTCCAGGTAACCACTGCATCCTGGCCTAAGGTCAACCCAAGCTTTGGTCAGCACAGATGGTAGATGCTCAGTGAGTTTCATGGTCAAAAACCAGTGGTCAAATCCTGGCTCCCATCTGAGCTGTGCGCTTCTAGGCACAACTGCTTAACCCTCTCTGAATCTGCAAAATCCTAAGTAAACTTACCATCCCACTGTAAGGTCAGCATAAAGAGCAGAGAGACCTGGTATAGTACGCAATACATAAGAGAGTAGATTACAGAGATCTTGTGCCTTCCTCAGAGCACCATCACAACTGATGAGTCCTGCTTCCCTCATGCCACCATCCCAGCTAAGACAGAACATTAGTAGCATCCTGGACTGGAGGGGCCCAGGATGACATGGGCAGGTGAAAAGCAATGAAATAAGCTGGGTCCCCACAGTTTTATGGAAAGCCAAGACCAGTACCTTGGCTCAGTGCAGCCTCTGCCCAACCCCATGTTCCAAGGAATTCCAGGTATAGGTATCTATAGAGGTAAGACAGAGAGAGGCCAACCCACCTGGGAACCAGTGACCTCTGTGCTGTAGATGCCTGTGATGGTATCAATCAGGTTGTGTGCCTCATCAATGATGACCACCTGGCCCTGCAGCCGGATGCCAGCAGCCTCCCGGGTGGCAGCATGCAGCAGCATTGGATAGGGCAGCACCACCAGCTGGAGGGGGAGAGATACAGGGCTCAACCTGCAATGAACTTGCCCAGCCCACCTAAGTCCTGACGTGACCTGTTCTATTTCCAGTCTGGACCATGAGTAGAGATATTCAAGTGAGAAAGTTACAGCAGAGTAGCATTTATAGCAACAGACCTTTTCTCAGGAGCTTGATGTACGATGTCAAGTATATGAAACAGTAAAATTGGAGATGATCTGAATGAAGAGAATCGAGGGAAGGGACTGAACTCCTGCTACTGAGCTTCATCTTAGCCCCCAAGGCTCCTCTCACTGTAGTTTCTCAGAAATGTACTCTTTCCTGGCTTCTATCTGGTATCCCCCAAAAATGCCAATTGGCCCTGAAGCCCGAAGCCACTAAGGCTCCAAGGGCCTCCCCTGACCCTACATTCTGGAAAAAAATGGTTAGGTGGCATCAGTATGCTGTATGACCTGAGCCTAGCCATAGTGGGGGCATCCTCTCAAACTAAGGAGGAACAAGGAACTGCTTCATGGCCTGCAGCTCCAGTTACAGCCAAGAACTACCTCTTCCCCCTCCGGAGTACTTACCTGGGCTGCAGGGATAGCAAACCGGCTCCCATAATAAGGGCAGGCCCAAGCCTCCTTCCCAAGGGTCACCAGCTGCTCCATGTCCTTCACCTCCACCAGGATCTCATCCCGGAGAAGCTGCATCTGCTCATGGTTATAGAAGGGGCAGGCAGCCTTGGTCTCCTGCCGCCTCTTCTTTGGCTTGTCTTCCTCAGCTCTGTTTTTCTTCTCTGCAGGTGGTACAGGTGCAGGGGAACAATGACAGGAAGAACAACTCTCTCTGGAGCCAAGAGTATGTTTGGTGATGTTGAGACCCACTCCCACCAGGTGGGGTCTATAGGACCCTTCCAAATGGTCTCTTTAGAACACTCTGAAATTGTACTTTGTGTTCTCTGTAAAGAGCCTGTAAAATTATTTCCAAGGACTAGAACTTGACACTGACCTAGGAAATAAGTACACCTTCCCAAGAAGGGGCCCTCAGGAGGGAACCAGGGCCTGCTCTGCCTTGTTACCACGTCCCTGGTCAAACCCCATCACAGTCCTAGTGCCTACCGTGTTTGCTTCTCTGTATCTCCATGCAGCGGTCATTGATAAGCTGCACAGAACCCAGGTTTTTCACATCTTCATTCACACAAAGGTTCTACAAGACAGGAGCAAAAAAGAGGCAAAGAAATGGTGCTGGCTAAATGACATGCAAGCAACCAGTAGACCTGCCCTGTTGGCCTCTCCTCCTCCCAACAAGGGGTGGTAGGGCCAGGGACAGGGCTGTGCTTCTACTGCTCAGCCAGCCTCAGCCCCATCGACTTTCTATGCCTGGAAGATAAAGGCACAGAGAGGAAGCTGAATGGCACCTGGGCTGGGACATCTGCCTCTGCTAACCTGCCGGGAGCCAAGGGAGACGAGCCGGGTTTCCTTGCCAAAGGGGCTCTTCTGTACTTCGTGCACAAACTGGGCCAGCTGGGAATGTGTCCGACTGCAGTAATAAATCTGGTCAAGGGAAAAAAAGGGGACTTCAAAGAGGGGACTCTAACATCCCCAAATATTCTCTGCACATAGAGGGATGCCATGGCTTTAAAGCCTGTGGAGACAGGAAGAGTGGCTGTAAAGCACACACCTGAGGCAAGATAATGTCATCTCACATCAGATCTCATGTGATGAGGGGACTAGGAACTGCACAGGCCACCTAAAGTTCTAGTTCAAGGGAATGCCCAGAGGCCACTCCTCCCATAAGTCATGCCCATCTTCTAACCCAACCACTCTGAAGGGCTTGTGATCGTAGGAAAGATGATTTCCCCAGAGCTGATTTTTAACATGGCAAAGATTCCTCAATCATCTGGGGAGAGCATGTCAGGGGAAGATTGTCCCCCTGAAGAAAAAGAAAGAGGTAGAGGTGGAGCTGAATACCTTCTTTCTACTCTGGGATTTAGCAGAGAGAGAAGAGGAAAAGAGAAAAATGGGGGGGGGGGAGGAGATATCTACTTTGAACAGAACACAGAAGTCTTGAACGAAATCAAATATTTTTAAAATTTGAGAGGTATCATAGCCATATCTCACTGCACTCCATGCAAACATGAATACAATCGAGAAGAAACACACACAGGAGAGTCCAAAGGCAATGTGCTCTTCCCTGTCCCACCCCTCACCTTGTACCACTGCCCACTGGAGACAAACCACTGGAGCCCTTGGCCCCGAACAGCTGCCTTCAATGATCTGGGGCAACATGCCCAGGCCCTGGGAGCAGGCCCTTCTGGTAAGTTAACAAAAGGCCAATCTTTGGGCCTGGGAAACCATGAAGCCTGTGAGTTTAAGTTCTTCATTGAAAGAAGGCTAAGAAGCTGCTGCAGTGACTTTCTTGTTCTCGCCAGAGGCAGAGAGCCCTTGACTCAGGCCCACACACAGACATACACAAGGACTCAGCATCTTACCTTAGTTATATGCTCTTCCTCCAGGTCATCCTCATCCTCATCTACTCTGTGAGAGCAACAGAACACAGAATAGCTTCCCTCAGCAAACTCAGGTCAACTACAAAACATCACTGGTAAGTAGAGTGGAGCCCCTTTCCTGAGAAGCCCACAAAGCTTCAGTGTGAGCGCTGAGCCTGAAGGACAACACAGAGCAGCAGCCCAGCAACAAGCCTCTACCAAAGCAGCAGGTACTCCTTGGCTCAGGACACTCAGGCAGGCTCCAGGCCCAGCTTCCACTGCCACTATGGAACCCAGGGAAATGTGGAGAGAAAAAGGGAAGGGCATCACGTCCCCAAACCTATGTTGCAAGCTAAAATGCTGGAGACTGGGTGTTTGACTCAGAGTCATAGTGGGCTCCTCTCCTCCCACTGTCCACCCTGTAGAAAACTACACTCCCCTCAGTTTTCCAAGAGAATTTTGATTTCTTCAGGGACTTTGGACAAATTGTTCTCTTGGCCTAGAAGGCTCTCTCCCCGACTGTACTAACTCCTGCTCCATGTTAAGATCTCAGCATCAACATGGCCTTTCTTGCCTTGACAACCTGAAGTAGGTCTGCTGCCCTGACATACCCCATGGCAATCTACACCTGTTCACTGTGACATCTCATTCAAAGCCACATATTCCTGGTCTGTCTCCTGTCATGTGTACAGGGCAGCAAGAAGGTCTGTGTCTGCTGAGTCTCCGGGCCCTACTCAGAGCCTGGCAGCAGTAAGAATTTCACAGACATTTCCTGGTGAAGTCACAACCAACCAACTCAATAAGTGAAAGATGCTGTCACTTGTAACCAAACCTCTACTCTTCTCAGTGCTTCAGACTTCCCTTCCCAAAAGTGAATGAGAAGCCCACTGGCACTGAAATTAGGAGATAAATTTAGCCAACATTATCAGTTGAGACTGCTTAAAAACAGAAAATGCTCTTATAGACTCATGCCATCTACTGGAGCATCATATGGAATAGAAATGCTTTGTTCACCATGAATGAGTTTTTTTCTTTTTTAAGCAGAAATGCAATTGCCTGGTACCATTAGAAAAGTTATTTACAAGGTTGGCTTCTTGATCAATAAACAACAATTGTCAGTTTTGTCTCAAAGGCTTGGATTTAAATTACTCATCACAAGTCAGACAAGGTCAGCAGGATCTAGGTGAGGGGAAGGACATGTAAAGAACTGCACAACAGAAGTTTTATATGAGGAATCTGTAATGTCCTAAGAGGCTCACGTCTCTCTGAAAACACCAGGGTATCAGAAATTGGGGAAGCTAAGCTGCATGATTACAGCTCTTGCCCAGACCCTAAGAAGCATTTTATTCCTCTAATATTCACAAACACCTCTCAGTTCTTTACCTTGTTTCCAACGGACTTTAGGGAAGAAGTAGAAGCTACAAAGCCACCTTTGGGAAGGGTTTATGGGACACTCAGGATTTTCCCCATCACCCTCAGGGAAGGGGCAAAGGTCTATTTTCTCATCCTTGCCCCGAACTCTGCTGGAGTGCAGATCCTAGCATCTCCTCCCCACCACCAGTGAGCCATCATCCTTCTTCCCTCCAGAGTCTTGGGGTGTGTTTTATCACAGGAGGGAAAATCAGGGGAAACTTTTCAGAGGATGACAGTACTTATGAGGAAGAAATCTAAACTAATGCGCCCAATCTTCTCTTCTACAAAGTTTCAAGCAGAAACAGGAAGTATGCTCTCCCAGTCCTACTCAGCAACACCCTAGAGGGCCACATTCATGATCTTGGCTGTCACCAGGAGGACTGCAGGTGAAATGGCCAATACATAGTGGAGCTTAGGTCAGGACCTTTAGGCATTGTTTTGTAGAGGTGGCGGGGCAGGTCACAGGCCTTCTGCCTCTGGACTGAAAACTCATAGGCCCTCTCCTACCAGTAAAATGCACCTCCACACAAACTTGGAAATAATTAAATGAAGGCCACGGATCCTCTCTAGACCACCTATAGACTTTGACGTTTTGGCATTTCTGAATTTCTACAAGGACTGAAACTAACCACTGTCTGATTATTCAGTCCAACTAACCTGCCCAGAGTACAGCTAGCTGCAGCCAAACACTGTGGGCCCTGGGCATGAAGAGTTTAAAAGTCCAGGCTCCTACCCCACAGCACACAGCCCAGTCAGAGAGAGGAAGACAGACCCAATCAAAGCTAGTTCCTGAGCAAAACACAGCATGGGGCTGATAACCAGGACCACTTAGATGACAACTGAGCAGGGCCTGAAAGGAGGTGAAGGCATTTGCCAAGGGAGGAGAGAAGGATGATTTAGAGGGAATAGCATGAGCAAATCCTCAGACAGAACAGAAATGCCCAGCACACTTGGAGTGTGACTTCAAGCTGCAGCATCCGACTAAGGCCATACCTAGAGCACACACTCATAGGGCACCAGTGGAATCAAGCTGGGGTAAGAAAAAAGGATCTCAGGAAGGGCTGTGTGGCCTGGAAATGGCCTAGTTGTTCTCTTTAGGGTTTTCTGGTGCTCCCAGCAGGTGACTAGTGAAGTGGAAACCTAAGCATCTGGACCAACAGATGTCGTAAGGAGGAAAAAAAGCTCAAACTAGGGATTCCTTGGTTTGGGTCATGAACTTCACACAGTGCAGTTTGGAAGCTGAGAGCATGGGATCTAGAGCCTGGCTGTCTGGGTTCACATCCCAGCCCTTCTACCTATTTAGCCTGTGGCCTCCGTCAAGGCACAGCACCTAGTTGGGCTGCAGTTCCAATTACTGTCATCACTGAGCTGCTGTAAGGTAAACTGAGTAAATACATAAGAGGCCACTGACAGGCACAGGAGAAGAGCCAGCTATCACTGGACCTTGAGAAGGCTCCTGGTTTAAGCAAAAGGGGCAGGTGGCTGCCACTCCCTCTGAGCAGATTCTTCACAAGTGTCTCTGGCATGGGGGAAGAGCTGCCTCCCCAGAAGTCCCCAATGACTGTGGGTGGTGGCATGAGGTGGCAGCAGCTGTCTTACCCGCGGGCTGTTCTTTTCTCCTCATCACTCTCATATTCCGCAAGGACAAGCTCCTCCTCCCCAGATTCCAGCTGCTCTAGTTGCTCTGCCTCTGTCCCTGCTGCCAGCATCTCCCTGCTGAGGCGGAGGAGACTCTCAGTCTCTTCTTCTTCTTGTCTCTGTGTAGAATTGGCAGTGGGAAGAGGAAGAAGACTCAGCACTGGGGCCCCCTCCTCCTGAAGGAGTTAGCCTGCATTTGTGGCCATCACCAAGAACAAAGCACCCAGGGAGGCCTATTAACACAAACCTCACTATTTGACTGGAGAAGTCCATTCTCAGGCTCTATGCCTCCACCACTCAAGCTGTCCTACTACTGGGTGAGGAGAATGTGGCCAGTGGGGTACAGGGAGGAGTCTGAGGCCCTGGTCACTCACTTGAGTCTCCAGGCAGTGTGACCTGCCTAGACTCTATGGTGGGACAACACTCACCAGGCGCTTGGTTGCATACTTGAGCTGTGCATTGTGGCGGGTCTGCTGCAGGCGCTCTTCCCGCTTCCTCCTCCTGATCTGCTCCTCCTACAGAGGGAAGCAGTTATAAAGGATATGCCAGCAGGAGGCCAACCATGCCTTTCCTAGGAAGCCCCCGCCACACCTTCAACCTCTGCAGGTCTCAGTGCAGGGAATCTATCCTCCCTCTTGAAACCACACTAGTAACCAAATTCACTGCATAATTGAGTTTGCAGCCTCACCCCTCCAAACCACATTGTTAAGAGCAACAATAGGATCCTTTCCCAGGGAAGTAATGACTGGAGAAGGCCTAGACATCAGCTCAAACAAACAGGAAAGAGGCAGCACCAATGATTCAAGAAAACTGACAAGAGGGCTAAGAGGCAATGCAAAGGAGAAGGACAAGGGATATGTAAATCTCAAACGTGGCCCAAGACAATGGCTGAGGCCCATTTACTTGATTACCACTGTTCCTTACTACACAAGATCTCACCTTTAGTCTCTCCACCAGATCCCTTTCTTCTTTCTTCTGTACAAACTGGGTAACCCAGTCTGGTTCCCCGGCAGGCCTCAGGGTGTCAGGGGGCTCTTGGCAGGAAGATGAGGAAAACGGGGGCTGGTCCCTCCCACCACCTAAGAGGTCAGCTCCAGGTTCCAGGAGACGTGCCTCTTCTTGTTGTTTCTTCTGCTCAAAATCACGGAGCCAGGAGAGGGCCCCACAAATGAGACTTAAGGACTTTCCCTACAGGAAGAAAATGACCTTTAGAACAGAGCAAAATGTAGAGCTTCCCAAATGACTTTCTCCATTTTAGTATGGTGTCAAAGCAGCTCTGGCTTTAAAAATTAAGATGATACTCTAAGACCACCTAGGAGAGGAAAGGAAGATAGGCCACAGAATAGCCAATAAAAACAGGAAGACAGGAGAAATAAGAATTGGGCCCAAGAAGCAGGAGAGAACGCCTTTTTAAGTATACCAGTTCATTGTTCCAAAAGAGAATTTAAAGTGGTTTATCATGTTATATATGAATACAGATTGTTAATTAGACAGTGGTGAGATATAACATAAATAACTGCCCCCCCAAAAGAATTATAGCCAAAACATTTATAGCATGAAGTCTCATATACTTGCCAAGGAGAGCCACACTTGACTCTCAGCTTCAATGCAACTGATGTGCAAATATAAAATGACCCGTCACATGAGTACCAGCGTTTTGTTTCGTTTTGAAAGGAAGCCAACTGCTCTAGAAAATCTACTCTTAAGTTATTTATTTATTTTTGGTACCAGGGACGTAACAGAGAAGCTTAACCACTGAGATACATCCCCAGCCCTTTTTTAATTTTGAGACTGTCTTGCTAAATAGCCGAGGCTGGCCTCAAATTTGCAATCATCCTGCTTCAGCCTCCCAAGTTGCTGGGATTACATGCCCACATTTCTGGTTTTGATTTAAAGATCAGAATTTCCCAAGAGTCCTTGTTCTGGGTTGAATGTATCTCCTCAAAACTCCCATGCTGAAGTCCTAACCACAGTGTCTCAGAATGTGGTCTTATTTGGAAACGGGATCATGGACCCTAGATGAAGACAAGGTCAGAGGTGAAGCAATGTAATCAGACATAGGGAGAAGATGGCCTCCTACAAACCAAGGAAAGAAGCCTGGATGGATCCTTCTGTCAGGAAACCTTAGAAGGAACCAACCTGCTGACACCCTGAAGTCAGAATTTGGAGTTCTGTTGTTTAAGTTCCCCAGTCTGTGGCACCTCATTATGGAGCCCTAAGAAAATGACCCAATTCTTTTAGAGAGGAGACTGCAGTGAGCCCCAAAGGCTGCTACTTGTAGGGTCCAGACGGTGGTTTGGTTTCAGGTGAATCTTCTGTCTAGGCAGTTAGCATTCAGAGCCTGCTTAACCCAAAGGGATCTGAGCATCCAGGGTGGATTTCTAGACCTGCTCCAGTTAAGTGCACTGCAGTAAAACATGTGCAGCGGGGGAAGCAGCCAGCAGAGAGGGATGCCACCACCAGGCTGCCTGGGTCATATTCCGGCTCCTCTGCTTACCAGCTTTAGGACTCTGGGCTGACCTCTGAAGAATCATTTCCATATATGCAAAAAAATAAATAAATAAAAGGGAATAATAATAGTGATACCTTCCTTATACAAGCATTCAATTGGTTAATATACATAAAGGTTAATATTTAGGGCAGGATCCAAACAATTCCTGGGACACGATAACTGAATTGGAGTTAGCTATTTTTTTTTTGCTATTAATAAGTAATAATAAAATTACCACTCTGCCAAGATGCAGACTATCAGCTTTCATCAAATCTTGGAAGGCCCTATGCCAGAATGACACTTCTGATTAGTGGATGGATCACACTGCTTTAGAAAAGCCTCATATACCATTTCCCTCAGCTTTTGAGAGAAACTAAATGGCAGAGTTCCAGGCAGCACTCCTCAGATGAACCCAGGGCAGCTGTTGCCTGTGATCTGAGGAGCCAGGGGCTTTACCTGACACTGGGCTCAGGCAGGCAAGATGCACCACCCTTCCTCATAATAATGACCCAGGGACAGATGCCTGGTTACAAAGCCTCTACCCTTCACCTGAAAGTGAGCTGAGGAAATGAGTATTCACTTACATAAGACTAATTGAGGCTCCACAATTTTATATCCTATAAGAAGATACAGAAAAATCCACAAAAATTGTAGATCTAGAGTGCTGGGGTGGAGCTCACTGGTAGAACACTTGCCTGGTGTGCATGAGGCACTGGGTCCCATCCCTAGCTCCATGAAGAGACCAAAAAAAAAAAATTGTAGATTGAAACCTTTTAAAAGGCTGTATAACCAAATGTTCATCTCAGCAATGAAATAAACTCAATAAAGCATTCACAGAATACTTAGCTTTAAGCAATGTTATTTCATGGAGTACCATCCTAGATTAACAATTTACGTCAAGTAAATTCATTTATTCTAACCACCTGCTGGTTGCAGGAGCCCTGGGCTTAGAGCTGAACATGCAGAGGTGCAGAACCCTCTAGTCAGTGATGCACTGGAAAACGTGGCAGAAAACAAAAACAAAAACAAAACACACACCTCCATTCTGGGTGTGATGCCAGGCATCAGCAGGTACCAGGGCACTGACAACAGGAGAGAGTTCCACTGATGGGTGATTTAGAAGATATTAGAACATAAAGGGCAACTGAGTCATAGGAGTAGGTAGGTTCACAAAGGGCCACAGAACCAAGGCATCAACATGCAAGGGCTGAGCAGAGCAAGAAGATGAAAAGTAGGAAGCGAGCAGAGGATGGAGATGGAAAGCTCTGAGAGGGTTAAACAAGGATGAAGTCCACTCTCCCAAGTTCTTTTCCAAAAAGAAACATACTAAAGCTGCATCAAAGTCATAAAAGAGCACAAAAACAAAGAAAATAGAAGAGGGGAAATAACCAATTTAAGAAAGATACAAAAGAGAGAGAAATGGAGGGCTGGGGTTGTGGCTCAGCGGTAGAGCACTTGCCTAGCACGTGCAAGGTCCTGGGTTCGATCCTCAGCACCACATAAAAATAAATAAATAAAGATATTTTTTTAAAAAGAGGGAGAAATGGAACTGACTTAGCAGAGTGAGGACTCTAAAGCCCAAGGGCCTGCAAGTCAGCCTCAGAAAGGCCCTGAAGCTGGCAGGGCCACAGTTGGCACTGAAGGCAAAGAGATGACCTGACATGCTGGAGAGACAAGATGAGAGTGGGGAAGGGAAAGAGGACGGGATGGAGAGCAGGGGACTGAGGGAAGGACCACACCTGAAGCTAATAGGAGCTCTTCTGAAGAAACTGAATGACTCCAGGGAAAATTCCGGATTTACCCAAACCTTGAGGCCCCAATAAAGCAGCACAATCTACAAGATCACAGGATGGCTACCTGTACAGACTCCTCGACCACCCTGTTGGTACCTGTCCTTAAACAGCAACAGAAGGACAACAAGATTCACCCCATGAGGATAGCCTCCACACAAGGAACCCAAACTGAGAGGAAAAACAGCAAACAAACAAAATGAAACAAGGTGAAGGGAAAAAAAAAAAAACCTTCAAATACTATTAAAATTGATATTCTCAGAAAGATACTGTTTTCATAAGTACAAATAGGATACTGTTTGTAAAACTCAAGAGACGTGAATAGAAAAACTGGGCAATAAAAATTCAAAGAAACTTGGTCAAATCCCTCGAGCACTCAGTAACCTAGATCCTGAAGACCAGACCTATTTCTTTAATCTGTGAAAAATCCAAAGTCATTTTCATGTTCCTCAATTGAAGCAGCTAGGTGCCAGAAAAATCTGGAATATTTCTGCGTTATGGATGAAGTTCTGCCATTTAAATTGTAGGTTGCCTAGTGTTTTTCAGACCCTGGAGTTGTATTCAATAATTTAATAGAAAAGTGACTATTACTCAGAAAGATAAACTGAGCAACTACTTTGCCTAACTTCAAACCATGAAAATCTCTGCAGAGGTAGGCAGTAAAGCAAGTCAGGCTCCCTCCAAGTTGTGTTAATTATGGTTCTTCACCACTCATACTCACTGTGCCTGTTGGACTCTCAGATATCCCAATCTTGCCAGCTTCCAAAACCTGGTACAGCTCTGCCATGAAGTCTTTCTGGATGGGATATGGTGGGAAGGGAAAAGGGAAATGGATGCCAACAACTTCCTGAGTTTTATTAGTCATGGTCCTGAGGACAAAAAAAGAAAAAGAAATGTGATTATTCTCCCATGAGAGAAGAAATGGTTTGAAAGCTACAGAGATGCCATACTAAAAAGCCATAATACTTGTCACTGAATTTTTTCCTTGGTTTGTACTATTTTTTTTTTCCTTTTTGCAAGCAAAGACTGTGTTCTTTTTACCATGTGTGTATCCTCAAGATGCCATACCAAAATCATGCAAAACATCTAGCAACATTCATCAGAAATGGCTATAGCAGAATGCAGCCTAGGAAAGTCCCTAAGCCAAATACCCCTGCAACTTCACTGCTGCTTAGATACCTTTCTGATGCCTCTGTGGAAGGCTGACAGCTTTCCTCTTGAAAACAGGCATCAGTGGGACCAAGGCTGTTGCTTGTGGTTCCATTTTGGCAGCATCCTTCTCCCACACCTCTGCCACGCAGTACTGGCATGCCAAAGCTGCTCTCCCTCTGTTGTGAAGGCCTATAAAACCATGGCACAAAGCAAAGAATTATCAGTTCAGCTTGTTTAGAAGGCACAGTGAACATACACAGCCATATTTTACAGATAGCTTGCATGTGCTTATTTCATCCTAGCCTCCATTTCTAGTACAAACCAGATCTACTCCCTACTACTGTTTCTGGCCTCAAGAAATAAATGTTTGCTGTTTGGTTCCAGACCAGAAGAGCTCTCTTAATTGCCACCGAGCTCTAGTTGGACCATCTTCCCAACACTAAGACCACAACATTTGTCTTTCCTTGACAAGCCAAGGTTTTCAAGAAACTTCTCTGCTCCATATTTATTTCATCTTTGTTCTCCTCAAACTAATTTTCCTCTGAGACAGCTTTTAAATATCCTTTTTTCCTTTGATTGCCATTTGGAGAAATGACTCTTCCACCCCGTTTTCATACCTCTCTTTATAGATGTCACTTCTCTAAGATATCTGGAAGGACTTTCTCTTCTATTAATAAGTATAAAACACATCTTTACTACACTGGCCTCAGTAAGAACAGTGATAGTGTCAATCTATCTATGAGAGGAAAGGTAGTTGCCAAGATGTTCTTCATTACAGTTTAGGGCAGTTAAAATGACTACCCTCATGTAGAGATTACTACAAAAGGGGTGAGTCAAAAACAAAACAACCAAAGCAAAAATCAGGAAAGTTCAGAAACAAAGGGAGATATGCAATTGAAAATTCATTAAAACATAAAGGAAAGGAGTAGAAATGTAGCTAACAAATTTTGAGCCATGTGTTAAATACTCCACAAGCCCTTTAACTTTTATTATCTCATTTAATCTGTACAAGACTATAAGCGTACACTTATTAGACACTAATGCTTACAGAAATTAAATAACTGTTGGTGTGGGTGTAGCTCAGAGGTTGAGTTCTTGCCTAGCTTGCAAAAGGCTCTGGGTTTAATCTGTAGCACCACCAAAAAAGAAAAAGAAAAAAGTAAATAACTTATAAATAAACAGTTAATAGGAAAACCAGAGATCTGAATGCAGGTCTATATGGTTCTGTTTCAACAATGGCTACAACAAATAACTAGCATAAGCAAAAGGGAGATTCACTGAAAAACACATATTGAGAGATTAAGAATTGAGACTATCTGGGAAAACCAGGAGCAGAAGCCATTTGTTGGCAGATAGGACTTCTTGCAGATGAACTAGTATTTTAAGACAGCTCTAGGAACCTCACCAACAGGTAAACACCATGGACTACCTACCGCTACCCCACTCAGATGTCAGATGGAGCCACAGTCTGTCTTCCTCAGCTTACTTGCAGTTTCTGCTTCCCCAAAACTTTAGCCAATGCAAGGTCTCTTCAGCTCCCCTCTACCTTTAGTTTCAACTCTCATCTTTTATGTTTCTTAGTTCTAAATCCCAAGAGAAAACCTGACCCAATCAGCTTGGGCTTTCTAATTACCATTTCCTCTGCCTGAGAATGGTGAGTCAATGTTTAGAACTCAGCTCACTTTCTCTCCCTGTTTGACCATACTATACCCGCCACCACCCACCCCTCAAACATATGCTGTTGTTTTTTTTTTTGTTGTTGTTGTTGTTTTGGTACCAGGGATTGAACCCAGGAGCACTGAACCACTGAGCCACATCCCCAGCCCTTTTTTATATTTTATTTTGAGACAGGATTTTGCTAAGTTACTTGGGGCCTTGCCAAGTTGCTGAGGCTGGCTTTGAACCTGCTCCTGCCTCAGCCTCCCATGTCTCTGGGATTATAGGTGTTCACTACCATGCCCAGCTGCTGCCTTATTTTAAGTAGCTCTTTTATCACATTACCTTGTATTTAATTTCTTCAGCTTTTAGCATTATCTGAACTTATTTTATTTACTGTTCTTCCCCACTGGAATATAAGTTACTCAAGAGGAACCTTGTCTATTTTGTTCTTCCCTTCCCACAGGACTCAAAATGAGGGGCTTCAGCTTGCAGGAATTCAATAAAATTGTGATGAATAAACAAACAGCCAGTTAGACATGGGGACTGGTTTATGTTCATCAGAACTATAAATAGAGAAGTCCCATAACTTGAATATCTAGTCCAAGGGCTACTGCTTTAAGGGCTTAAAACGATTTTCATATAACCTCATGACAACCTACTATATTAAGTACTTTTCTTGGCTCTATTTTATAGACAAGAAACTGGCACTCAGAATTAAGTGACCTGCTCAAGTTCAACTCAGCACATGGTTAACTCGGCAGCCAACCCTTTCTGCCACACCTCAAGTCCTTGAGCTTTGTATTTCCTAACTTCTCCTCCCACCCAGATAAGCAGGATGAAAAAGAAAGACTAGGTTACCAAACTTTAGAATGACAACATGAAACAATACAGAACAAAAGTGATCATTATTTCACTTCCTTGTGGGTGGTAATTATGGATCTCATTATTCCAGACGCAGCACAGGTTAATCACAGTTAAAGAACAGTTTAGATAAATCTGAGAATAATGGATTCACTAAGCACTACTGAGGACA
The DNA here is from genome assembly GCF_045843805.1 of Urocitellus parryii. NCBI lineage: Eukaryota > Metazoa > Chordata > Mammalia > Rodentia > Sciuridae > Urocitellus > Urocitellus parryii. The sequence goes on along the minus strand of NC_135535.1, from coordinate 118,643,403 downwards.
TCCGTTATCACTTTTTCAGACCTTTCAGGTGGGCTGTGTGGGGTACAACCATGAACTGCCACCCAAGTTCTCCCAGTGCTAAGACATACAATAAGCAGGCACATCTAATGCTTATTAAGTGAGGTTAAGATTCGTGAAAGCACTTCAAGTACACATTATTTCTGACTGTGTTCACTTCTTCCAGTCTTCAATTATCACTCATTATTTACTGAGTATAAACTATTGCTACAGACTAAACTGTCTCCACCACCACCAAATTCATGTATTGAAGGCCTAACCCTCAATGGGATTGCATTTGGAGACAAGATTTTTAGGAGGTAATTAAGGTTAAATAAAATCCAAAGGATAGGGTCCCAATCTGGTAGGACAAGAGGCCTCAGAAAGAGAGAAAAAAGTGTCATCTCTCTTCACCAAGTAAGGATGCAGCAAGAAGGTTGCTCTAATGCAAGCTGGAAGAGCCCTCACTAGGTACTGGCCAACAAATCCACCTTGGACTCCAGGCCTGTAGAAAATAAATTTTGGGGTGGGAAAGATGGTGGAATGAAATGGACATCATTACCCGAAGTATATGTATGATTGCACAAATCATGTGACTCTATTTCATGTATAATCAGAGAAATGAAAAAGGTGTGCTCCATTTGGTACAATGAATCAAAATGCATTCTGTTGTCAAGTGTAACTAATTAGAATTAAAAAAAAAATTGGGGGCACTGGAGGCCCAATGACTCAGGAAGAGGCAGAGGCAGGAGGATCAAAGGTTCGAAGTTAACCTCAGCAACTAAGGAGACCGTGTGTCAAAATAAAAACGGCTATAGATGTGGCTCAGTGATAGGGTGTCTCTGAGTTCAAAAGGGGGTGGGGAGAAAAAGAAATGTTGTCTAAGCCACCCAGTCTATGATATTTTTTTAATGCAGCCTGAACCATGTTTCATGTACTATATTATTCCATACTATTGTTGTGCTCCTAAATGCTTTAACTTCACACACCTGCAAAACACCACAGCCAGGAGAGAACAGCCAGGAGAGAAAAGCTTGTCTGCACCTGCTGTTAATAAAACTACATCATGCCACAGAGCTGCAAAGCTCCCACTGCTGGAGAGATGGCATGGTCCACATTCTCACCTTGCTCTGGCCTTTTGTCCCCTCCCCTCTCCATCCTCAGGGTTCTCACACTAGGTGGGATCTAGCCAGCTATCTGTTAGTATTCACTTCCACTTTAATAACACGTTCACCCACAATTCGTCAATTGCATTCATCCCAGCCCTCTTTGTTGGACCCTGCTCCACTCCGAGTCCCGAAGGGGCAGTAGAGCAAAGCCCTACAGCATAGGCTCTGGGTCATATTGCAAAGTTTGGGATCCCAGCCCTACCTTTGCTTAAATTAATTAAGCCTCACTTTCCTCACAGAAAAAGAGGTAATAGCGCACACTTACAGTTAGCGACCATAAACTATGAAAAGCAGTAGAGCTACGCCAAATTAAACACGTGCTAGCTATTATCATTATCCCTACCCACCCCGACAACTGAACTAAATGTGCGCCTCCCTTACCTTCCCGGTACCCTCGCATTGGTTTCTCGCCTATCAATCACTGGCTCCACCTCCTCCGCTTCCGGATCGTTTCCCGCGCCCCCGCCCAGATAGAAGACCCATTACTGCACACAGCTCCACACTAACTTCTCTCCACGGCGACCCTTTCTCCACTCCTTTCTTCTCGTTCTCAGTCTGTCACCATGCAACTTTACGCTCACCCTCACGGCAAGGCTGTGTCACTAGGCTAGGCGGGCGACGAATCACAAAGGCCAGTTGCTGAATTTGAATGGCCGCGCTGCTGGGTCTTGATCAATGCCGGCCAGGAGCGGAGCTGGCCGTGTTACTACGCCTCTGCGCCTCTGCGCCTGCGCACTCCTGAGCGCGCGCGTGCCCGGGGACGCCAAGATCTGGGGGCGTGGGTTTGTGGCATGGCGCTTGCGCAGCTGCAGGAGCGCCGGAATTTTTTTCTGGCGCTTGGCTGGATTAGCGTTCCCATATTTGGAGGCTGTGGTGGTGGTTCAGTGCCTGCCTCTCTCAACTTTTCCGATAGGTACCGGGTGTTTGGTTGAGCCTCTACCCATTAACGCCAAGTGTACCAGGCTCTCGGCAGTGGTTGATTTGATTAAACTGGCTTCTATTTTACCACTTACCAAACATCCCAGGATCGAGGCACTGCACTCGAGAATCCTGCATTCTGGTCCCGGCTTTTGTCAGCTCATAGCATGACTGGAGTTTCGTTATTTTGCCTCTAAAGCGGAGGAACCCTGCCACTTCCACAGAGTTGTGTGGCATCTTCAGCCTCAGAAGATGAATGAGTGTAAGTGAAAGAGCTCTGGTGATGAAGTTCCTTGGAATTGTTCCTACTCGGTGCTGGGCACCGCCTTGAAGGGGTGGAGGAAGCTAGGACCCAACCCTGTTTTTGAAGCCAGAGTTAGGCAGTCAGTATAGACAGGTAAATCGAGTCAGATCAGATGAAGGAGGCCAATTTTGAGTGAGTCTACCAAATTGCAGACAGTTCCCTGAGGGATTGAAATGTTAACTCCTTCAGGGCCCTTCCTCCACTCTTATCAAGAACCTGCCCCTGCTCCAACCTGTTGCTAAGGTAACCTGTCCCAGGAATTGCCCCTCCCTGCAGGAAGCTTATTAATTAATGAGCCCTTGACTGCTCCAACCTGCCCTTCCACCTTCAGCCCACCTGTTTCTCACCTTTTGGCCATCTCACCTAGCATTTCCTAGGCCTAGTCAAATGCCTAGTCACCTCCGCGGGAAGGAGAAAGATATGGGGAAGAGGGCAGAACGCCTTGCTTCTTGGGATACCAGGACACCAGCTATGTCCCCCTTCTCCCTCCTGAGAGAAGTCTGTTTCCCCTTTTTAAATAAACCCTACTTTATATGCTTGCCTCAGCATGCTTCTGTAATGTTCAAACTTCAACATGTGAGGAAGCAGAACATCCCCGATAGATAAACGGCAGTATCATTTTTAGAGGGCTCATCTTCAAATTAGGACAAGACACATCCCTTCATCTCCCTGGTTTCTCCTTTTTTTTTTTTTTAATGGGGAATTGGGCTAGATGATTCTTAACTTTTCTAAATGCATAATAATATAAAACAACCGGAAGCCCTTTATGCTAGCATTCCCAGAAATTGGTGTGACTTCCTGAAGGGACAGCTAGAGGCTAGGTAGGGCACAGGAAGGGGGATGACAGAGAGAGGTTATAATGGAGGAGTGAGTTCTGGTGCTCCACAGCACAGTGGGCGGCTGTAGCTCACAACGGCCTATTATAATTTTATGGAGAACTAGAAGAGAGGAGCACAAGGGTCCAAGCACTAAGTTATGATAAGGAGATGTAAATGCAAATTGCCCTGATTTATCAGTACATATTGTATACATTTAAGGAACTATCAAAGTGTATTCCCATAAATATGTATAATTATTACTTGTTAACCAAAAATTGTGAAAAAATGTTTGAAGAGATGGAAATGATTACACTATTCATCACAGATGTGTTGAATTACTATACCATATTCCATAAATCTGCATAGTTTAATAGTTTCATAATAAAAAAAGAAAAATCCAGTATGTTGTCATTTGTTTTACATATACCTTTTGTTATACTATTTCTTTTTTTTTTTTTCCCATACTGGAGACTGAACCCAGGAAGGCACTACCGCTGAGCCACATCCCCAGCTTTTTAAATTTTTTATTTTCAGGTAGGGTCTCACTAAAGCATGGATGCAGGCCTCAAACTTGGAACCTCCTGCATCAGTTTCCTGAGTTGGTGGGATTACAGGTTATGTGCCACCATGCCCAGCTTTTCATATTTTTCTGTTTTCATTTTACACTGGCATCATGCAATCTTTCATCATATAATGCACATAAATTTTATATAGAAAGATTAAAACATTTGGGTATTGAAAATAAAAACAGGTGTATCTGTTGATTATTGGAGCTATCATGGTTTTGGAAGGTGAGGTCAAATTTTTCTTTGCTAAACACCTAAAATATCAATCAGCTCTTCTTTCTCCAAACCCCTGATTCCCATTCCCTACTTCTTTTGGGGGACCTTGGTACCAATTAAAGAGCATGGGTTCACAGAAAGAGTCCTAAATTGGAAATTCTTGTACTAATTCCTCCACGATTCACTTTCATGACTTTGGAGAAATGTTTCAGCCCCTGAAATTAGGAGGGTTATAAATTTGGGCTAGTAAATGCTTCTCTGTAGTACTTCTAACTATAGACAGAAGAATAAACTGGTAGCCTCAGGGGTCTGGCTGAGATGCCTCAAACTCCATGTATTTTACAAACTTTGGAACCTCTTTCATACATAGCTTTTATTCTTCTCTATAATATGTCCACCATAATTTTAATGCTTTAATTTTAAGAGCATCATTTAGAAATGCATACTAAAATACTTAGAGATGAAATAATATGAGATCTGAGATTTTATTCAAAATAATCCTGACAGGGAGAAGGTATAGGTAGGAACAGAAAAAATAAGGTTGGCCTTTAATTGATACTAGGAGCTGAAGGATGGGTACATGGTAGTTCATCATACTATTTTCCAATATTTTCTGTAGAAAACTAAAAAGAAAAAAAATCTTAAAATATCCCGAGAGAAAGTACAGATCAGCTACAAAGGACAAAATTTAGAATGACTTCAGCCTTCTCTACCCCCATCAAGGAAGCCCAAAAAATATGAATATGGTGTCTTCCAAGTGCTGAGAGATGGGGCGTAGGATATAGCTCAGTGGTGGAGCTTTCACCTTGCATGCCAAAGGCCCTGGGTTCAATTTTCAGCACCACAAATAATAATAATAAATTCAACGAAGTGCTGAGAAAAATAATTGTGGACCTAGACTTGTTTCACCAATAATGCTTGCTGTATTTTACGAATGACCATAAGAATCCTTACAAATACCAAGAGGGCACACCATCTAGATATCAGCACCAAAGAAATGTATAGAAGAACACCACCAGGATGAAGAAAAATGGTCTCCAAAAGATAGAGAAGCAAAAAGGAAAGTGAGGAATATATGAAATTTAAAGTTTGTATAAAATAACAATCTTAGCATTTAAAGAGAGAGAGAGAGAGAAATTAAAATACTAACAAAATCCTGTAAGCTAGGTGCTATAGTTTGGGTCTTAAATGTCCTTCCAAAGCTGGTTTATTTGCCAGCTTGCAGTGGTATTGGGAAGTGTGGGAACCTTTAGGAGGTAGGGCCTTGTAGAGAGAATAAAGAGAAGTTAGGTCATTGGGTCGGGGCATGTCCTTGAATGGGATATTGGAATCCCAGTTTCCCCCTTTTTCTTTTTTTAATTTTTTTTAAATTTTTTTTAGTCATACATGACAGCAGAATGTATTTTGACATAAAATACATACATGGAATGTACATACATCAATCATATTGTCTATTCTGCTGCCCTTCCTATCCTCCCTACTCCTCCCCTCCTCTCCCATCCTTTCTCTCTATCCAATCTAAAGTGACACACTTTTTCTTTTTCTCATTACAACATCATATATGTATTCTGTATAACAATGAGGTTCTCCTTCCATCTTCTGTGCAACTCCCCTTCTCCCTCTTTTTCCCCTCCCACCTCTCTTCCCTATTTAGTGGTAGTCTTTTTCTCATGCTCTTCCTCCCTATCCCATTTTGAGTCACCCTCCTTATATCAGGGAAGACATTTGGCATTTGTTTTTTAGGGATTGGCTAACTTCACTTAGCATAATCTGCTCTAATGCCATCCATTTGCCTGCAAATGCCATGATCTTGTTATTTTTTAGTGCTGAGTAATATTCCATTGTGTATAAATGCCACATTTTTAATCCATTCATCTATTGAAGGGCATCCCCCTCTTTCTTTATCTCTCTCTCTCTCTCCTTCCTGGCTATCATGAGATAAACAGTCTTACTCTTTCACCAGCTCACTATGATATGTATGCCATAACAAGTCCAAAGCAACAAGGCCAAGAATTCAAGAACTGAAATCTCTGAAACCATGACCCAAAATAAACCTTTACTGTTTATAAGTTGATTACCTCAGGTAATCACAGTAGTAGTCACAGCAAAGTGGAGCTGACCAATATATTAGGAAAAATAATGATTGAAATCAAGATGAAAATAGGAGAGAAGGTTAAAAAATGCTTTACTTAAAATTCTGTTAAGCTAAATATGCATGGCAAAGTCCATTTTTTGGTCTCTAACCTGGAGAAACATTTCAAAATGCATATAAGGGGACATATATAAGAAATATTCACGGAAACATTGTTTGAATAGCAAAAAAATTGGAAATAACTTAAATGTACCTCTATATAAGAAATGATCAGTAAACTATAACATCTATACTATGGATTGCTATGCAGCAGTTAAAGGAATGCAGTAGCTCCATATGTTCCAACATATTAAGTAGGGAAAAAAGCAAGTCGGAGAAACTATCCATATATATGTACATATACATATATACACACACATATATATGTATCTGTGTATATGTCTGTATGCAGTACATAAAAATAGTATGCATGTAATATATACACAGAAAAAGAATACAGGACTAGATAGGAAAGAAGCAGAAGAGGAGGGAGAGTAAGGAGACTGCCTGGAAAGTAAATGAAACTTTACCCTTATTGATAATGTTTATATTTTTGTAAAGAGTCTGTATTTATGGATTTTTTTCTATAAATATAAATAATATTAAAATATTTTAATGCAATAAAAAGGAACAAAACACTGCAAGTTCTTTGTAGGCAGGAACTAAAGCACCTACAGCACAAAATCTATGTTCAGGGACTGCGAGAACATTAATAGCACTTCTTCCTTACTAGGAGGACAACAGATAAGGTTGTCCCTTTCCACAGGCTTTGTTGTGAACAAAGACATCTGTAAGCCAATGTTAGCAAGGAATACATCTAAGAGATGCCTGGCAGACCAGATGTCAGTGTCTTATAAAAGAACAACTTCATGAGTGTCTGTGACTCCAAAATTATTTTCCACAGGTTAAAAGAAGAGCATGAGACCAAAACATTGAACTTCTTGGGGTCCCTACAACAATAGAAAGATTAACAAGGGTCATGAGGCAATTAATTTATAAAAATTAAATGTGCCCTGCCAATCAACATACAAAAAATTTAATCTAACTGCCAATAATTAACATTATTAATCAAAACAACAAAATAACTGTTTTTCACCTATCAAATTGGTGATGATTTAAAAAATATTACCCAGGGTTGACAAATGTCTATAGAAGGGGATATTCACATACAGTACTGGTGGGGGTAGAAAATAATTCAACCTTTATAGAAAGCAGTTTGGCAATAAATATCAAAATCCAAGAGCTGCTTTGTGCTCCTTTGGTGAGGACCTGGTACTGTGTAGGGGAAGCAGCAGCTGAGAAGACTACATTGCTTGGCACGATCTATGAAAAACCCAAGAAATAATCAAGACTGAGAACATTGATTATATTATATTCACTTGAAGGTGGTGGAGATGGATGGTTCTATGATACATCATTTAGTAAACTAATGAAAGCCTACTGTGAACAACAGGGTTTATCCATGAGGCTGATGAGATTCTGATTTGACTGGCAGTCAATCAATGAAACAGACACAGTTGTGCAGTTGGAAATGGAGGGGGAAGACACAATTGACACATTCCAGCAGCAGACAGGAGGCATTGACCAAAAAGGGAACCTGCTGCTTTACTCCAGAATGCTGTTCTTACAGACCAAGAATATATTCGCCATTAGAAAACCAATTTGATCCCACCACATCCTGACTACCGTGGTAGAGCTTTCTCTATTCTTTCATTTTCCCCTTCCTCTTTCCTTTAACTGGTGTATGTGCACAAGTACATTGTGTTTTTTAAAACCAAATGGACAATGATGTTTTGGTTGACATCAAATGTAGACAGGATGGGGGAAAATACTGGATCTGTGAAAATATCCCTTTCTCCATTAGTGGCATGCTCATTCAGCTTTATATTTATATCTTTATATTTCAGTAGATTATTTTGCTCTCAGTGTTTTAACATAAAAAACAAAACCCCAACAACATAAAAATCCTTGCATACCTTGTCCAATTGGAGAATTTTAATGGTTTACATTTATCCTTGTAAAACCAGACAATTTTATAGCTTTTTTGAATATAGCTTTTACATGTAGAATAATCTTTTAATAATTATTGACCAGCAAAATCCTATTTAAGTACTACATGGAATGTGCCAAAAATATATTTAAATAGGTAGCTGAGCTTGGAAGAAAGTAGGAGAAATTCCCAAGGGCAAAAAAATAGTAGTTGTCCCTGGGGAAGGAGAGCATTACTCATCTTAATAACCCTGGGGCCGGGGCTTCAATGTCTGTCCACTGGGATCCCCACCTTCAGGCAAGGCAGACAGTGACAGTGGGCCACAGATAGCCCTGCAGCGAATGCTCAAGGAAACAGCAAGGGAACCCAAAATGCTCAAAGAAAGAGGAGGAACTTTAAATTGGGATAAATTACTCTTAAAAAAATTCTAGATAGTTTTCCCTTCAAGCATCTTCTTGTTTAATTCCAATAGAATTTGAATTAAAGTCAAAATCAGAACTCACAGTGTTGGCCACAAAGTACTGCTGCAGGAGGTAGCAGTGATTCTGGTAATGCTCTGAGCTTGGGGACTACGAATATAGGGAGTACAGGCAACTCTGGATGGCCAAAACGATGGGTGTTGGGGATATTGTAGTTCAACCTCAGGAATGAGATTTTTCTCATACCATACCTTTACCAAATAAGATGCAGCAGGGTCTGTATCACACCAACAGAACAGGAAGTTTCTTGAACAGAGAGATAGGACAGTTCTCTAGGTATCTAATAACACCCAGGAAGAGCAGGGGGACCTCAGTCAAAGACTGATTATTGGCATATCCAACTAGCCACATATCTCTGGATTCTCCCCAGTAATTACTGAAATGATGTAGTAGCCACTGCTTTCTTGGTAGTAATTTCTGGCATTTTTGTATGAGAGCCCAGTATAAAAGTGGGTCTCATACAAAGATGCCAAAATCATTACCAAGACTCAGCACACATCTAGGAAAACCTAGACTGAAAAAGAAAAGAACCACATTTGAGAAACAAACAAAAGTCTGCATCCAATGATACTGGAATCTAGCATCAAATGACACAGTCAATAATACAACCTGAACAAAACTTCAGGGAGAATATAATTGAATCCTCAGAAGGTTTAATATTTTAAAGTGCTTACAAATTCAAACATGGATATTATAAAATAAATCAATATAGACAAAGGAATGGCAATATCCCCCAAAAGGTAATGTAATAATTATTGACCAGGAGAGAATAGCCATCAAACAAAAGTGAAAAATAAAGAGCCCCATTTTATTAAAAAAAAATAAATGAGTAGGTAAACATTCAATCAATGGGTAGAATAGAATAACTCAGCTAAAATGGTGAATGTATAAGAGAGGAGTCAGCCCAGGAATTCTTCCAAAGTAGACAAAGAAAAAAAACAAAAGAGGATAAATTAAACCAAAGAAAGAAAGAGAAGAAAATTTTATGGATGATAAACTAGGCAACTTTGCCTCACTGACTTGCCTCAATTCAAATGACTTGGCAAATGGTCGAGCAGGACATGGCACGCAGATCTCAAGAACCCTGCACCCGCTCTTCCCATGTCACCAGGCTGCCATTCTGCTAATGATGACCACTTAACACTTCTTATTTATTGTATAAATTCTGACTCAAAGTCCAGCAAAATCCCATTTAAGTACTACAATGAATGTGCCAAAAATATATTTAATTAGGTAGCTGAGCTTGGAAGAAAGTAGGAGAAATCCCCAAGGGCAAAAAAAAAAAAAAAAAAAAAAAGTAGTAGTTGTCCCTGGGGAAGGAGAGCATTACTCATCTTAATAACCCCTGGGGCCGGGGCTTCAGTGTCCACTGGGATCCCCACCTTCAGGCAAGGCAGACAGTGACAGTGGGTCACAGACAGCTCCAAAAGAAGCCCTGCAGTGAATGCTCAAGGAGACAGCAAGGGAACCCAAAATGCTCAAAGAAAGTGGAGGAATTCGCATTTCTCTTCTTTCCAGGCTCTCCTGAAGTAACCTCTAAGCACACCCCTGAGTTCATAGAAGCCCAAACTCTGAAGAATGGGGAACCCCTATTCTAGTTCTCCCCTCTCTCTGCCCTCCTGCCACTTAGCACCAGATGTGGTACCATCATAGAAATGCCTACTACTGTGGGGTAACTAGTCTCAGCTTTCTGTCCACAGGGCTGGAGACAGGGAGTCCTGGGGAACTATGAAGTGCCAGGGAGGCTGCACACCAGCAGCAGGTCAGGAAAGTGACCCTGAAAAGTCACTTATGAACTCTTGAGCTCACCATAACTCCCTAAACAGCAAACCATATCCTTTAAGAACTAAAATGTAGAATAGACTGGTGACTGGGGGCACAAACTCAATTGCAAAGGCTTTGAACTAGAACTGTTACTGAATCACAGGCTGGTCAGAATTGCAGCCTGAAGCTAAACAGGTCCATCACCTGCTAAAACAAAAGCATCAGAACTCTTTCATAGGAGCTTCAAAGTCTCATGATATCTATAATATCCATGATATAGTCCCAAATCACTCATGATCACACAAGGATCTAGGAGTCTTTCAGTTCGCATGTATGTGGTCTTCAGCCCAATTGTACTAATGCAGGGGGACAGACTGCAGAAAGACCAACTAAAATATAAAAAAAAAAGTGTAGAAAACATAAGGGTTGTTGAAACTTGCCCATAGGGAAGGTCCAATGGCAATGAACTGGATAAGTCATGCCTCCATGCCTCACAACACTTCACCATAAAGTCCAATGGTGGCTGGCTGGACAAGTAGCTCTTGTCCTTTCCACAATGTTCTGTTCTGTGGCAGTTCATTTTCTGTGGCAGGGGAAAATGTTTTATATGTTGAGCTACACAAGCAGTGACTTCATTAGCAGTGACTTCATTAGCTTACTTTGTTCTGTTGTATGACTAGCATTCCGACAAACTAGTTTCTACAGATAACACTGGTTTGCTATAGTTTCCAGTAAGCCAGAGAGAGAGAGACGACCAGTGTCCTTCAGTATTATACTTATCTGGATATTCCAGTCTGGGCCTACTTTCTTTGCTCCCTTGACTTGACTGAGCTATGGAGGATTGAAGTAACATATTCTGAGGCTATATAGCTCCAAAGGGGAAGAGCCAGGATTCAAACTCAAGCCACCTAGCTCAGAGTCCATGCTCCTAAGTATACTGCTCTGCTTCCCACTTGTCTTCTGAGAGTCACTAACAAGGAGGCCCTGGGCAGGATTTTTAAATAAGGGACATTTTACCAGGATTGTCACATCCACTTTCTGTCCTTCTCTTAATGACACAGCACATCCTCAGGTCTCTTTCAGTCCCTCCCTCTCTCGTGATTAGGAAAAGGCTTTATAAATTCATCCAATATAGATATTATGATAATATCATATATATACATAACACACCTCACCTGCAACCATTATGGACGAGACAGGGATCTTCTGACCATGGGGCTATGGTGGCCTTTCTGTTCAGACTCCTCTGGAAGTCCAATTCTTTTAGGCATAGTACTACGTTTAGGCTGTAGAGGGGACATTATTCCAGCTCCCAAGGTTTAGTAGTAAATGGTTACCCACCGGTGTGTCCCTAATCCATCTCCAATCTAGCCCCATCATTTTAAAATCTTGTCCCTTCAGAGTGTACAACAGCATTATTGGTCATTTATACTTTAATGATAATATTATTAATATTAATAATAGTTTTGGTTTTGATCACTCACTACATGTGCCAGCTACTCTTTCATGTAATTTACATATATTAACTGACTTAACTCCATAAGGGACATATTATATGTGCCAATTTTATGATGATGAAATTGAGGCTTGGAGAATTCAGTCACTTATTCAAAACAAGCAGCTAAAAAGATCCAGGATTTTAACCCAGGTAGTCCTTATGCCAAGTCTATCCTCTTATTATATTATTATGTATATAATATATAATCTATAATGTATAACATTATATGATAATATAATAATAAATAGTGAGGAATAAGTTTCCATGCTGTTTTTTTCTGCAAGAGAAAAGTAAATCAGATGGAACATCCCATAGTTCCTCCTAAGAGCCTCCTGGGGCAACAACTAAAATCAGAATGTCTGATTTCACCTGCCACAGGGCTAAGGCAACTCTGTCGTAATACCTACATCACTAGTTCTTATCATTCATTAGCCCCACAGCCATGATCTTGAGCAAAGCTATTTCAGAAGTTGCCTGATGTGGCCAAGAGAGCCCTGAATCCAAGACTGGTCCTTTCCTGCCATGTTAGCACTACCCATTGGCCAACCCAGCAGGAGGCCCAGTGAAGGAGAATTCCTTGATACAGTTTACAGAAGTCAAATCTTGAGGTATAAGGCATAGTGAAAAGGATGGAGAGCAAGGAAAGACATACAAGGAGCATATAGGAACACACTTAAAACTTCACAAAGAAAAAAGTGTGACTATAGTTCCATAGGACCAGAAAAGGAGCCCACAGAATTCTAAGGTAACAGTCTCTGTACTTTAGTCAGGGAGACAAACCTAATACTTTTGAAATAAAAGCAAAATTTAAGAAAAATAGTTTAAATTTAGTTTTAATATTAGCATATTTATGTATTATGTACTTATTATTTTGCAAAGTTCTTTTTACAAATATTCCACTTAACTCTTGCCCAAAGCTCTTAGAATGAAAAATATTATTGTCTTTTTATAAATGAAGAAACTTGGGTTCAGAAAGGTTAAATATTACCCAGAGTCACTTGGCTGGGAGTTAGTGTATCTAAAACTGAATCCAGGTTTTTATTTAAAATTCTCAGACCCCAGTGTTCCAGAAGATCAGAAGAGGAAACTTGGTGGGCAGGAGAGGGTACTAGAAGCTGCTACAGACTAGAACTGGGTCTCCAGGAACTGATGAGATGTGAATGGATGAGGGATTAGCCAATTCTTTCTATGAAGGGTCAGGCAGTAAATATTTTAGGCTTTGCAGGCCCCATGTGGTCTCTCCTGCAGCTCTGCAGCTCTGCAGCTCTGCTCTGTAGAATGGAAGCAGGCATAGACAATGCCAGATGGATGGCCATGGATATGCCCCAGTAAAACTTTACTTACAAAAACAGAGGGCAAGCTGGATTTGGCATAAGGGCTGTGGTTTGCTGACTCCTGCTTGATGAAAGGAGGGGGTCAAGCACTCCAGAGAGAAGACATGGTATATGACACCATGTGAACAAAAGCCCAGAGTTGGAATAAAGATGGCACAGTCAAGGGACAATGAGGAGTGCAGCCTGACTTGGCTGGAGAGTTTCTGCAGGAAGCAACAGGAAATGCAGGTGGAGAGATAACACTTTAGTCCCCTGGGGCTGCCTAATACAGTGCCACAGACTTCAGTCACAGACAACGATTTTCTCACAGTCCTGGACCAGAAGTCCGAGATCAAGGTGCAAGTGAGGTTGGTTCCTCATGAGTTGTGAGGCAAGGATCAGTTCTAGGCCTGTGCTCTTGGCTTAAAGATGGCTGTCTTCTCCCGAGTCTTCATGAGGTCTTCCCTAGGTATGTGTCTGTGTCCAAATTTCTTCTTATAAGGACGCCAATTAGATTAGATTAGAGCCCACTCTTGTGACCTCAGTATAGTTTATTTTTTTAAGACCCTATCTCCAAATATAGTCACATTACGAGGTACAGGGCTTTAGGATGTGTAAATTCTGGGAGACATAATTCAACCTATAACAGACAGGATGGCCAAACTGTAGGGAGTTTTGGATTCCAGATTACAGGGAGGCAGGAAATTGGATTTCTTTTGCTTGGTTATAATTCTGATTAGTACTTTGAGAAAACAAATACTAGTTAATATTCATATCATAAAAGGGGCATCTGGCCAAGTCAACAACAGGCCAGGTTCCATCAGAAGAGCATGGGAGCCTCGGCAATAGGGTCCCAGAAGGCTGGCTGTCCCAGGACTCAGCCTTTGGCTCCTTATAGCATCCACCACACACCACGGATGTTCAGGTTGGGTGAGAAACGCCTTCAGCTCCTTCAGCTTCCACTCCAGCTGCTGCTAGGGGTGCCTGGTCCTGATGCCTCAACCCCTTCCCAACAGAGGAGCTAAAAGGTGGACAGTAGTGGATGTTCTCTGAGCTTGGGTAACAGGCTACCAGCTGTTGTGCATAATGAAAACTGGGCATTTCTCTTAGAAAATCTCATTAAGAGACCAGATATTTCTGCCAATTGTCACAGGAGTAACTCCCAATGCCACATCCTGGGACAAAGTGAAAGCTATTTTGGGCAACTAAAATTTTCAGAGCAATGCATGTTTCACCACCTCTCCTCAAATTCATCCCTCCTTTTCCCACATGGAATTTTGCTGTGATGCCTCTCCAGGAGTCAGGATCCAGAAAGACAGGGCAGGCCCAGATTTCAGATGCAGATGGTTCTCCACATATCTCCCCCCAGCTTCCAGGATGGGAAGGAAGGGAGAAAGGGGGAGAAAAGGGAGGATTGCCTAGAAGATTTTGTTTGCTATTTCCTTTGTGATTTATTGCCAGGTAACCTTAGTGACTTTTTTCTTCTTTATCAAAATACAAATTGCTCTGACTCTCAAAACGCTTACTAAAACCCCTTCCAGAGTCATTTTTTATTCACACGGATGGGTTTGGTCATTTTGGACACACAACTTATGTCACGTGGTCATCGTGGGGGCTAAGTGAGACCTGATTCCTTTTTAAGGAAAATATGAGGGTTGATGTCCTGGCCCAGCCTGGAGCAGAGCCACCATGAAGAGATTTATTTTAGGTAATTGAAGGAGTTGTCCAGAGTCAGTCATTAGTTTTACAGAGAGTTCAGTTCCTACAGGGGAAAATAACGATGGTGTGTTGTGAGCCTCTTTCTCTGGTGACCACAGCTGCAGACAGCCAGGCCAACTATGCTGCCTAAACTCACCTGGTGTTTCATGGGAGATTCCCTCAATCAGGTGTATAAACCCTCGGGAATTACAAACCCAGACATACCAAGGAATGCCAAACCTGACCCTGCCTAGAGCTAATGCCCCTCCCCCAAATCACAGGGTGATCTGTGTGGTTTCCAGTGTCAGGAGATCAACATGCACACAACTGTTTTCCAAGCAGACCAGGGAGAGACGATAGCTGTGCACCCCTATTTCTATACAAATAGCCTTACTAAGCACCACTTAAGCAGGAGTGGCCACCAAAAGTAGATGTTTCGGGGAGAGGGAGAGAATGATTAATTCAAGGATGTAATCAATTATGGGCAAGATGGAGTTTCCACTGGGCATGGTGGCTCCCTGCAATTAGAAAAGCTGAGGCAGGAGGATCCCTTAAGTCCGGGAGTTAATCTGTCAAATGAAAAGGAAAGAAAGAAAAAGAAAAAAGATAGAGTCTATACATCTCTTTTAGCCACTGATGATATTACTAAAAATGCAATGTTGAGAAGCCAAGGGACAGGACAGCCCAGAACCCACATTTGGTCCATAGTACCTGGTACCAGTGAAATAAGAAAATTGGAAACAATCTTTCTCTCTACTTTTCTTCCTCAGCATTTTCTTTCCCAAATCTGACATGTTTTACAGAGGTGTGTTACCCTGACATTGCCTTCAGATGATCAGACAATCAAGCTTCCAGATTGGGGTTTTGGTTCTATTTTCCAAGAGCATTGGAGTAGGTAGCTTTTAGGGGAAAGTTGCCCTGGAGCACCTGAATTCTTTGCCATCTTTCTGTCTTAGTTTCTAACCCACTCATTAGTTGAGTGGCAAAGGAGGGATCTGGCTTTCCATCTCATCCATAGAATAAGTAGCCAGCATTTATGATTCCAAACTTTCAACAGTTTGGCTGTTCAGTTTCCTGTAAGTTCCCCTTAAAGAATCAACTATGACATTGCTTTCTAATCCCTTATACTAGAAATATGAATTTCACCTTCATCCGTTTTGTTCCCCGAGGTGTTCATGGGACTCAGAACTAACACATTGCTCTTCCTAGGAAGATAATATTCTATTTCAGCAGGAACCTTGAGACATTTAAATGACTTGACCCAAGAAGCAGATTTAAAGGAGATACTGAGGGCATCAGGGAGATCAGCACCATGTGTTTCATGTGAGAGGTTTGCATCATTTGTTGGCTTGATTTCCTTAATATGGGTTTGACACACCCATGCATCCATGTGCTTCTGATTTAATTCAATAATTTCAGAGATGGTAATTTTTTATTAGCATTATTTATTTTTCAGTTTGTGCATATTCTTTTTTATATGATCTTAATGTTCAACATCTAGTGGCTATTTGCCCAGACAGTCATTCTGCCTTAGCACTTACACTCAAAATGGAACAGCTCAGAGCAAACTTTATAAAATGGAGCAACTCAAAGCTACTCGAAACCTGTGCTATTCTATATGGCATGGAATAACTCAGAGCAGGGCACAATTATACTGGTGAGCCTTATTTGCGTATAGCACCCTACATAAATGTCTTTCAAAAGTAATATGGGACACATCATACTTCGTTGGGCAGAGTTGACCCATTGTGAAACATACAACATCCTTGTCCCTGCCCACTAAACACTAAATACCATTTTTTTTGTTTTTGTTTGATTATTTTTCCTCCTCCTGGAATCATTGCATTGCTTCTACTGAGCTTCAAGATGTCCCCTAGAGGCCAGTGCTCTCTCTACACTGGGTACCACTGCCTTAGGCTAAGGTGCAACTTAATTCAGCTTCCTCCTGAATCTTTAGGAAACAATAATGTTTCCCAGAAACCCCTTGGACCCAGAAACTCACCACACGTGTCACTCAAAAGGAGCAGAAAAGAACAGGGGGGGGGGTGCCTGGGCATGAAACACAGCTATTCCTTCCACCCCTTAGGGACTCCAGCATCAGCACAGGACCAGGAGGCCTGTGCTGTGTGGGCACAGCTCCTGCCATTCTTAGGGCCTAATGGGAGAGTTGGCATTGCCCTGATAGTTATTTGAGGGATACCTACAGGGTATAGGGCACACACAGTGCACAGCAGACAGGCACAAATGGGCTTGCCAGAGATAGTCCTCCCCACCACAGCTCTTACACCCAGAGATTTGCATTTGGTTACAACATTATGACAGGTTTCTTTCCTGCCTGGTGCTTGAGCACTGTAGAGTTACTCTGAATGATAAAAGAATAATTATATGACTTGCATAAAACCTTTGTGTGGGAAGAGTAATATTAGTTATTACATTTAATTATTTAATGTGGAAAATTATTCACTCTGTGTAAAAAAGCCTGGTGGGAGAGTACACTGTGGTTCCCTGACTATGTCCCTACCATTGAAAAAGAAACTGGAACACACGGGGTCCAGCAGAGAAAAGAGGGATTTCCATGTCCCTAGGATGCTATGGCATTAACCCATTCAAACCAGAGGCATTGCCAAGACACCCTGCCACTGCACTGGATCTGCCTGTTTTAGGGGCAGGAAGTGCCTTCTGTAGTGAGAGGGACTGTCAGGCAGTGCAGGAAGGCAGCCAGCAAAGCCAGGACCAGGTGGCTACCCAGGGATGGCTCATACATCCATAGAAATGGTAACAATGGCAGAGGGCAGAAGGTACCAAGCACTTCCACAGTGCCAGAATGTGCAGGTGCTTTTCACATATGAACTCACTGATCCTCACACTCCTGAGGGCATATTCTATTATTTTCCCATTTTGTATGTAAGGAAGCAGAGGCATAGAGAAATTAGGTAACTTAGTCAAGTTTCATCCCTTTAAATGAGAGCATCTATTCACAGAAGTGGTGCAGGTCACTGGCTCTAATGACCTCAGTTGGGTCATACTTGCCCCTTTGCAAAGGAGTAGCTGGTGAGGTCAGAGAGGACATGGGATGGGGAAGAAGGGAATGAAAAGGACGGGTAGTGAGAGCTAGTGGAACATGTCAAGCAGGAAGGGACCTTTTTGATCTGGGTTTGGAATGCTCCTTCTAGGGCCTAAACTGAGTCCCAAGTTCATTCCCATAATGAAGAAGTAGGCCTGTTCCACCCATTTCCAACACTCACTGTTCCCTGCTTTTCCTACTTCAAAGATTACATGGTGATATGCATTTGAACTTGAAGTTGCTTGATAACATGGCAACATATCTGCCCTGCTCCAGGGATATGTCCATTCAGTACCCTAGTCCAGGCAGAGTCCTTTGTAGAAATTAGTTCATTTATTACACCATGAGTAATGAGAAGCAGCTATTAAGAGCCCACAATCTGCCCATCTATACTAAGGCAAGAGAAAGAATTTCCTGGGGCTCCTGAAAGGGGAGCTTGGCTCATATCCTCCACCCAGGTTTCATCTGCTCCAGTGGGCACAGGCCTCCAGGTGTCAAGATGTTTGATTCAGAATCCCAGTGAGATAAATAAATGAATGTGTGAATAAATAAATGAAGTCCTTCAAAACTGTCCCAGAGAAGGAAAAAGCTTATTTCCAAAGAAAAGAGGGAACCAAATTTATCCAGTTAAGTGTATAGGGCTGGGGGTGTTAACTTAATGGTATGGCACTTACCTAGCATGCCCAAGCATCAGTCTCTGGGATTTATCTCCAGAATCTCTCTCTCTCTCTCTCTCTCTCTCTCTCTCTCTCTCTCTCTCTCTCTCTCTCTCACACACACACACACACACACAAAATGTGCATTTGTCAAAGTCATGAGTGCAACCTACACTGCCACCACCCACCTGGGGCCTCCCCTGCCCTTTGTACCAAATCCCCCAAACTGTCTCTCTGTGCAGGATGTTTTTCCAGACACTTTGGGATTAACACATCACAGAATGGGACAGACTGAAAATAAGGGCCCTGGGCTAGTCTTCCAGAAACATTATCTTTGTGAGTTAGATATTCTTCCTTTATTGTAGTTGATGAAATAGCTCAGAAAAGTTAAACAATAAAACTTCGAGGTGATAAAGGACCTAAAGCAAGAAAAAGCAAGGACCCAGGCAGAATTTGAAAGACACTAAACATCCCATACTCTCCTGTGACCTCAGCTTCATGTCTCTGGTCCCAGTGTTTGCTTTTCACAAGGGGAAGCCACTGCAGAGAGAGTGCCCCAATTATTTAAAATCAGGGTGGGCACCATGGCATATACCTATAATCCAAGTGTCTGGGAAGGCTGGGGCACGAGGATTCCAAATTCAAGGCCACCATGGGCAACTTAAGACCCTGTCTCAAAATAAAAAATAAAAAGAGCATTCCTTAATTCAATCCCCAGTACCACAAAAAAATTTTATAAATTCTGAGTGGGTAAGTCAGGGGCAGGACTTAAAGGCTGGGTAAGGAGGGAAAGTGGTCCTGGTCACCGGAGCCAGAGCTGTGTTGGTAGATGAGAAAGCAGAAGCAAAGAGGAAGTCCCTTTTCTCTTGTCTACCCACCCCAAGCCAGAGCCCAAGGTTCAAATGCCTCAGGTCTAGTCTCCTTCACTCTACCTAATTGGGAACTAGATTTTCATACCACAGATTTTATGTCAGAGTTGGAAGGGACCCCTGAGGTCATTAGTACTATCTCTCCTCCTCCTTTATAGGTCAAATTCTAAAGACAAAAAAAAAAAAAAAAAAAAAACCCAAAAAACTGAAATTATCACATATCCAAGTAGAAGCAGGACAAGAACTAGAATGAAAATCTCAACTCCCAATTCAGTGTTCTTTGCATCACACCACCCTGCCTCCCAATCTCTGGTAAATTCTTGAATTTTCTTTCATCATTAGGTCTGCTGAGGGGTAGCATATTTTGGGTACTGTAGGCTACCACAGTCATAGTGCACTTGATTCCTGAGCACTGCACTTCCTCAGAATGGGGAGCTGAGCTCTTGGAATGAGGGGCAGTTCTCTCTACTGCAGGCCTCAGCTGGGAGGTACAGGCTGCTGCTTCCTCATCAGGGGGGCCCACTGCACCCAGCCCAGGGATTCCCCAGGAGGACAAGGCTCTGGCCTTGTGTTCTTTGTTGTTAAGACCATTAGGAAATCGGGAATGGGTTGTCCATGACTAAAAAGTGAATTTACAGTGAGTTTGGCCTCCTGGGGTTTTTGACAGAACAAAGATAATGGATGGCACCAGGCTGGCCACTGCCATTCTTTTACTTTCCTTCATGAATATTGTTTTCAAACCCAGACTGAGTATTTACCACCTTTTCTACACTGCCTATTCAAAAACAGTAGGAATTGGGGCTGAAATTCAGGTAAGCCAGGACAGAGAGTATGTCAGGAATGCTTTCCTCCCGGCTTGACAGGAAGAGGCCTTAGGACAGGAGTGGATGTCTTCCCTAGGGCAGCCCCAAGGACTTCAGGCCCCAAGCCTTCCAAAGTGTGGCCCCCAGATCTACATTATCTTAGGCACTTGCTAGAGGTATAAATTTGGGGGCCCATCCTGGGCTTGCTGTATATATCAGAAACTGGGGTTGGACCCAGACATCCATTTTGATAAGCCCTCCAGTGATCCTGATGAAGCTGCAGTACAGAGTACCATGATCTGGGAAGTGCTGCTGCAGCAATTCCTACTATGACTAGAGTTATGGGTTCACAGAAATTGATACTGAGAAGTGGGGTCCTGAACCTGACCAGTTTAGAAGCCTTTGGAGCTGGTTTCTGGGAGGAGTTCAGAAAAGTTTAGAGGTGCAGGCTGGGAAAGCTTTAGCATGTTGTAAGAGAAGCTTAGTAGATGATTCTGGTAGAAGTTCAGAAATCTAGAATGCTGATAGGAATGTAGACTGTACTCATGGAGGGAAATAAGGACTCTATTGGAATTGAACTAGAGGCCATTCTTTACATTCTGGCACAGGAAATTTCAAGGCCACACAGTAGTTAGGTAGGGGCATGGTTATTTATCTTTTAGCCAGGTTTACTATAAGAATCAGGAGCAGAAAGCAGAGCAAAAGGACTGTAAAAAATTTGCTTGTCCAGAAAATACATATAAAACTGAGCCAAGACAGTTGTGATTACAGCCACTAAACAGATACTAATTACTTTGCTCAAGAGACATAGGAAAAATGGCTTAAAGGCATCTCAGAAATTTGCAAGACCATACTCACTGAAAGTCAAGGATGTAGAAGGGAAAATTCCTTTGAGAAAAAATTGTGGGACATCTTGCTCTCACGGGGAACCTCAGAGGTTGTTTCACCATGCTCAGCTTCACAGTCCCTCATGATTTCAGGGGGATCAACTACCATGCAAGCTGGCAGCAGACATTAAAGTCATCCACATGGTGCTGATTCTGCAGTAATGCAGAGTGCTGAGGTTAAGGGGTCATGAAGGCTTCCACTGAGATTTCAGGCAGCGTACCAAGGTC
The DNA here is from genome assembly GCF_045843805.1 of Urocitellus parryii. Taxonomy (NCBI): domain Eukaryota; kingdom Metazoa; phylum Chordata; class Mammalia; order Rodentia; family Sciuridae; genus Urocitellus; species Urocitellus parryii. Next base: position 118,622,035 of record NC_135535.1, on the reverse strand, counting down.
AGAATTCCTGCAGGCTTCCCCTGAGAGGGTGATGAATGAAGCTGGGAAATGAAGCTAAAGCTGGAATGAAGACCCCAGGAATTAAAGAGATGCCAGTAATGTGGACTGTCAAGAAAGTCAGGTTAAAAGTCAGCAAGGCCAAAGGGGTGGGATTGCCCAAGCGCTTTGGAGAACATACCTCACCATGTGTCCTACATGCTATATGTGGAGTTATAGGACCTATTCGTCCAGTTGGATTTCTGTATTGTTTTGGTCCCATCCCTTCTATGGCCCAATATTCCTCTCTTTTGGAATGGGAATGTTTACTCTATGCCATTATATACTTAACTTGCTTTTGATTTTATAGGGGCTTGTAACCAAGAATTTGCCTTGGGTTTCATATGAGACTTTGGACTTGGATTTGGTGTAATGCTGAAACTATTAAGCCTATGGGACTGTTGGAGATGACCTAAATGCATTTTGCATTGTGAGATGGACATGAGCTTTGGGGGGCCAGGGGCAGAATATTATGGTTTGATATGAAATATCCCCCCAAAAAAGTTCCTGCTACAATTCAGGAATATTTAAAGGTGAAATGATTGGATGGTTAATAGCTATAGCCCAATCAGTTTATCCTAATTTGAATGGATTAAATTGTGGGCAAGTGGAACATAACTGAAGGAGGTGGGTCACTGGGGGCATGCCCTGGAAGGGTTCGTCTTCCCTTCAGCCCCTTTCCCTCTCTTTGCTTTCTGGCTACCAAGAATGGAACAGCACTACTCAACCAAGTTCTTCCACCTACCATGTGCTGCCTCACATTAGGCCCAGGGCCTAAGCTGACCATCTATGGACTGAGACCTTGGAAACCATGAGCCCCAAATAAATTTTTCCTCCGCTAAGTTATTCTTCTCAGGTATTTTGGCCACAGTGATAAAAAGTCGACTAACATATCATGTTACCATAGTGACATCATTCAAACATTTGTATAAATTGTATCAATCATTTAAGTTTTTAAAGAAGTATGTTGAATCAATTTGTTTTAAAAAATCCAGACTGATTGGAGTTATTGACTCAACTTTAGTGCTTTGTGGCTGCATGTCGTTTATAGGCTGTTTCATGTCACAAGTGGGGAACACTTCCAGATTTGTATGAGGCTGAAACTGAGCCAATACACCCTGCTGCTAGCCCCCTCCATCCTCATCTTCCTCCTATTTTTTTGCCGTGCTGGGGGGCCTCCTGCATGCTAGGCAAGTGCTCTGCCAATAAGCCATGCCCCCAGTCCCTCACCATCTTTCTCCTAATCTCACCTCTTAAAGTGGCTCTTACTTACTTCTTCTGAAAATGTAGAGCTGTGCTCTACACTATGGAAATTCTGCCTTCTTGGGAAGTCACATAAGTTGTTTGGTAAAGCCTCCAAAGTTATTACTATCCAAGGTACATGTATGAAGACACAAATTGGTGTGAATATACTATATATACAACCAGAGACATGAAAAAATGTGCTGTATATGCGTAATAAGAATTCTAATGCATTCTGCTGTTATATATAAATTTAAAAAAACTCCAAAAGTGATGATGAGGGGAGTAGAAGAAAGCTTTGCTCTGTTACTACTCAACTCAAATTGTGTATAAAGATAACAAAATGACAACACACACAAATTCAAGCTGATCACATCATTCCTTAATCTCAATAAGAGTTCTTCTTAATCAGTACAAAGGATTACATTAGTAATCCCGATGTAGTATGAGAAAAATCACAAAACATGGGTCATAAAAAAGCAAAATTATCTGTAAAACTCCAAAAAGCTTTTATCCTAGCCATTTCTGTTTAAATTAGGTATTAAAATATTTTTCTCTGCAAATCCTGACTACACGCCATTCTAACAGATATGGCTGCCAGCACTTCTTCCTTCTCTGTAGTTTTTTAAAAACACACAGAGAGTTAGGCAGTTTGTTTTACCCTGATGTTGTGTTCAAATGGTGAAAACATGTTCCCTGTGGAAATCATACTACAGACATGTTATAGACATGCTACATCATATAGTGGAATGCTTTTCTTCTGGAAATGGTTTTAAGAGCTGCCAATGCAGTGTTCAAAAAAGGACTGTATAGGTTGTTCATACAACCCTGACACCTTGTATGGAGAACACATCTGCACGGATTGGCAGAAAAGCAGTACTTTGGTTTTAAATGCAAACAAATGGACAGCTTAATCTTAATGTGAAATACAGATTGGACACAGCTAAAAACATTTTAAATATTGATGAACTTGCTATTCATACAGTAGCTCTTTGTTTTTAGCCCAAATATTTGAGTTGAATCAAATAATTACTTTCTACAAACTTTAATCACAAAATTGAAAGCACTATATCATAATAAAACAATCAAGAAGGAAACACATAACATTCTTCTGAGTCTTTCTTCCTTTTTTGTATACTACCATACAAACTAAGTGAATATTAATCTGAGGAGTCTCCTGGCTCTTGCACAAAACATCAACTGAATTGGCAAAGGAAAAGAAAGCACTACAATAGGAAGAAAACAGTTTTTATTTTATGAACAGTGTAAAAATATTTTTATTTGCCTACAAATGCTCAGCATTTCATTCATTAAGCATTTACCAAATAGATACCCTAAAATATTAATATATGCATATTAATTCCCACTTTTTTGCTAATTCAAATATTTAGATGCATAGTGGCTAAAAAGCAAATGTGCATATTTTATGAAAATCATTTTCACTATAAAATCACTAAGAATTGGGTAAATTATGACAAGATTTTTCAAAAAGTATATTCTAGGAGTTTGCAGGTGTGGCTCAGTGATAAAGCACAGGGTAACATACATGAAGCCCTGGGTTACATCCTCAGCACTACCCAAAAACCAAAAAGCCAAAACACACAAAAAATATATAGCCTGAAAGAAACAATTAGAAAGCTACACTTTTAGGGTAAGAATGAAAAGAATAGAATGTAGCAATGAAACCAGGAGAGAAGCAATCTTTACTGAATTGGCATTTTCTCAGTGAGGCCTCTCTTGATTAATATAAAAATGTCAAGCATATAGATTTTCCTGTTGTGATTTTTTTTCACATATAACGGTATACCTTAATTGTCTCCTTCCATTAGAATTTAAATTACTTTGGGTCAAGGATTTTCTCTATTCACAGCAATCTATTTATTCTAGAATAGAGCATGGTGTGTAATAAGCACTCAAAATATTGCTGATGATTAATAATTGCTTGATACAAAACCAGATGGAATAAAAAAAGTTAGATTTAGAGATAATGCTAGGATGGACAAAAAAAAAAATTTTTTCAGTACTAGAGAGTGAACCCAGGTCTTCATGCATGCTAGTCAAACACTCTATTCCTGAGGTACAGCCCCAGCCCAGGAATATTTATTGATCACAGAATACAAGTTGTCCTCCAATGCAAGCATCTTCAGTATTCACATCTACCAATATTACAAATGTATTTACCCTTTGATTCAGTAGTCCCATTTCAGGGGATTCAACCCATAGAAAAACCTCTACATTTCACACATGAACAGTGTTATTCATCACAGCCTTCTTTAGAGCAAATGTTGGAAACAACAATTTCCTCATGAAGCTGTCTGGTTAAATGAAAGATGACTGTCCACTTGTTGAAAAGCAATGGAGTTGACAGAGAAAATAAGAATGAATGAAGGGAGGAAGCCCTTTACGTATCTATCTGGAAAGATCTGTGGCTGGCCCCAATTATTCACCAAGCTGGATCACTGCTGGTCTGTAAAGTCAATGACCAGTATACTGTCAATGCCTGGATCATCATGGCCACTAAGGGTTGGACCCAGAACCCCCCCCCCCAGATCAGCCATTGCCAAGAAAGGGGGATTCTAGCTAATCTCTGGGGACACAGCCCTGTTGCCTGGGTGAACTCAAACCCTGCTCTGCAAGGTTACCTAGAGAGAGACAAACCACAGGGAGTTCTTTGTCTATTAGGGTCCAGGTCAACTTAATTAAGAAACTAGGGAAAGATTTTCTCACATGAACCTTTCACAGATGGGAAAACTGAAGACCAGTGAGAAGAAAGTCAAGGGGGATCATGAGTAGCAGGGCAATTCAGAGCAGGAATCCCACATCTATTCCTCCATAAGCCCCACCTGGGCTGGTGCTGAACTGCAGAACTTGAACTTGTGTATGACCTTCATCCAAGCACCTGCTCTCAGCTGTCAGGTCACATCCCTGAGACCTGCATTCCCTCATTTAACCTTTGCTTAAGACAACACATGATGAAGGAGGCCTGTGCATAATCAGTTCTGTATTCCTAAGCCTCTAGAACAGATCCTGGCACACAGAAAGCACTTACTGTTTATTGAACAAATCAATCTGATCCTCCCAAAAGCTCTTACATTACATACAAAAGATGGAGACACAAAGAATTATTGGGTTTATCCATCCATCCATCCATCCATTCCTCAGGCTCCTGTGTTCTTCCTGTTGCATGTTAGAATACAACCATGAACCCCTGGCATGTTCCCTACCCTCAGAGCTCACAGCCCAACTTTGGGACAGCATCATACCCATGGGCCATGGTGGGGCTTTAAGCTGGAGCCTCCTCTAGCCCAATATCTAGTACCAGCCCCAGACATAGAGCCAGAGCCAGCCATGGAACCACAGACATCTCTAGCTCCAGAGCTGTACACTTTCTGACACCAAACTATAATGACAATTGGTCTCCAAAAAAGAAGCTAATTCTAGAGCTGCCCCAACACTACTGGGTGAGATAGAGCCAGTTCTAGCACTTTTTCAGACACCATCTTTTGTTCCAATTCCACAGCTAGAGCACCAGTGACTCCACAGCACCAGTCCCAGAGATAGGGCCAGCCCAGCACACCTCTCAGTACCAGCCCCTGAGCTACCACCAGGGCGAAATGCAGCACCAGAGGCTTATGGCCTGCTCTTTGACAGCAGGTTTTTTGTTTTAATTTTCTTTCATATTCTTTATGATTTATTATATTTTATTCTTAAAATTTATACAAACCAAAATTTAGTCTTCAAATCACTTTCAATTGTGCCATTCATGGATATCAACTATATTCAAAAGCTGTGCTGCCATCAGCTCTATCTCCAGCATCAGTTCTGGAAAAATCTCAAAAGCTAGATTCAGCTGTAGAAGCAGTGACAGAACAAAGAGCAACATTTGTCTGAGACATTTCTGTCATTAGATGTGATACCAACTGTCAGTAGTCTCAGAGCCGAAGCCATCAACAACCAAGTCTAGCTGCAAATCAGGACCAGATCCAGCTCTGCAGCAGCTTCAGAGGAGAGCTAGTTCCAGCACAGGATCACCCATCTCCCGTGGAGCTCAAGTCAGCTCTGCTCCTGGCATCCTTGCTAGAGGCAGCGCCACCTATAAATCTAGAACCAAGTCTAGCACCAGGCATGTTAGCAGCCGTGGAGCTCCAGCTAGCTCTGCACCAACTGTATGGGAGTTCCCCATGCCAGTAGAGTCTGCCTTGGAAAAGAACCCAACACCATGGGAATCCCTGACTGTCCTTCTGTGGTGAGCCGTTTCTGTGAACTGTGGCCGCCATTACAAGATGGCGCTGGTTTCCCCTGTAGTCTGTGACAAACAACTCCTTATCAGAATGAGTTGGCACGCTGTGACTTGGCACCCTATGAGAAAAGTCCACGTGGCAGCTTCGCATTGGGGCTTGAGGTGCTTTATTAAGGCTGGGAGGGGCATCCAGGGGAGAGAAGAAAAAGTATCAAGGACCTGAATAAACTGCTGAGAGAAGATTCCCGAGTTGCGTCTTCCTTGCGGGCAAGGGGTCGCGACATCCTTCCATGTGGGGTCCTTTCCTTTTGCACTTACTAGGTCCATTCAGAGTACAATGACACAAACACAAACATACATGCACTCATACAATAGTGACTTGCTGTAAAGGGTTCAGAAGATAAAAGGACACTGAGAAGGTGGCAAAGAAATAGGGATGAGGTATTAGGCAGCTCTGCCATGGGGCAGGGGTTTACGCTCTCTTAGCAACAAGTCCAGCAAGGGCATTGCATGACAGGAGGGATATGCCAAGCTCATGGTGGGGGACCACCAGGTTCCCTGAGTCTGATAGGGCCAGGGACAACCCCAGAGCAGCCTCAAGAGGATGGACTGTGAGGTTCTGGGCTCAGTGATTTGATAAAGTAGGATGAGATTTCCTTTGTGTAGAGGAGCCATTACCTCTCAGGAACTTCAATTTCCTGCTCTACAAATTAGAGTGCTTGAACTGCTAGCAGTTTTTGGTGGCCCCAGTTTTTCATCCATGACCCATGGCCCACCAACCTCCTTCAAAGATGCTCTGATCTCTGTAGATCCTTCTGAGCAGATAGCAACCTAGATCTTAGGGCAATGAGAATCTAGGTCATGCACAGCAAGGAAAAGCACTAGACCACTCCTCTTTGAAAATGGGCCCTGCATCATTGCCCTGGTTGGGATGAGCGACTTGGAAACCCAAAGTCCAATCAAGTGTGTCAGAGGGACAAAGGCATCTCTATTGTTCCTTCATCACTCTAGAACTGGAAGATATGATTCCTTTGCCTCCTGAGCCTTGGGACCCACAATATATCTGCACTTAGGTGAGGGTTTTACAATGGGTTTCCTGCCTGGGTTCATTGTTAGCATTGGTCACTGGGGCAGCAGTGCCCACCATGTTCAATGGAGCAAGTGGAACCAGGGAACAGCCCCCAGGGTCATGCTGTGTGCTCTGCCTCCCACCCAGTGGAACCTCCCATCAATAGCATCTCTGCACACAATACAAGCACTGTGCCCTAGCACTCACATGGGCAGAGCCTCTGTTGGGCCCGGGTATGGCTCTGGAATTGACCCCCATGGGCCCTACCCTCTAGAAGCTGCCAGTCTTGCAGGTGGAAATGCCCCAAAGCTCAAATCAATTGTACATTAAAAATGCCAAGTATTGTAGTGAAAACATAGCCTGTTGGTTCAGGTAACCCTGGGGTCACTAGGTATGGATCTGAGAGTCTCAGTGAGGTGGCATAATGTGTTTGTGTTAAAAGCACAATGATAAAAGGGAGCCATCCTTGCTCAATTCTTGGAGCAATATTCCTGGAAAGGCTCGGCAGTGCTGAGACCAGCAGGCCAAGTAAGTTTGGCCAGGGAGAAGGTAGAAAAAGAGACCAGTGTGGCTGGAGAAAGCCTGGAAAGAGGGAAGAGGGGAAGGGCAGACCCTAGGGCCCAGATACCTCAGGAGCTATTGCTGCAAGACAGCATTCACCTAACTCACTGCTGACATCCACAGACAATGATGATGTCACAGATCCTGGCACCTGATCCAGGCCAGTTCAGCTGATGCCTCTACCTCCATGTCTCTCAGAATCCTGTACTGAAGCTCAGCTGAGATGATCAGCCCCCAAGCTCATTCCTCTGCTATTGGCAGGATCCAGTTTGGCTGAGCCCCAGTGCTTTTGTTTGTGATCCAGGATACTATAGAATCTTTGTCCCTGGGGTCATCCATAGGGCAGCTCAAAGTATCTTAGCTTGATTTCCTAAAGGAAGGATGAGAGAGAGAGAGAGAGAGAGAGAGAGAGCGAGCGAGCGCGCCAGACAAAAATCAAACTTCCCATGACTCAAGTCTTGGAAGTGATATCCCATAACCTTTGTCAATATCTGTTCCTTAGCAGCCAGACACCAAGTCTAATCTACCTAGTTGGGAGGAGACTAAAAGCCTTATGTACCAAGAGGCTATGGTCACTGGGAGCCCTGTGGGGTGCACTTGTGGGATGCACAATTTATGAGAGGAAGCCATTTGAAGATCTATACCAGTCAGGGGTAATCTCTGAATCTCACTTCAAAGTTCCCATGGTACAGAGTAGGATGTGGCCAAGAGGTGAAGAGACTTTCCTTAGATCTCTGTGTGGGACCCAGATTTGGTTGTGTTACAATCTTTTTTTCCCCTCCTCTTCTAGTGATCATCCCCTTTAAAGTTTGTGCATTAGAAACATGTGACTCCAGCCTTAAGGTTTCATGGGTAATACAGGTACTTATAGGCCACATACACTTGATGACATACTTAGAAGCAGATGCTAAAATGACCCCCAGGAAGCAAGTAGGGAGTCTCGGGAGGCCCTGAGAGGCACTATGACTTGTCCAAGATCACAAAACTAGAAAGAAGGGGCCAGGTCTGAACCCAGCTGTGTCCCCAAAGCTGGGCCACTGGGTATACCCAGGCCTGCCTAAGGGATGATGGGTCAGGGGTGTGTTGGTGTAATTGTGTCCACTTGTGTAATTTGGGAAGAGCAGAATAGACAGCATTACCGGTGAATTTTGGGGAAATCTTGTGTGAGGAAGAGAATCTGGTAAAGGGACTCATGAAATAACCTTACTTCCTTGACAATGGGAAAACAGAATTTGGGTCCATGGCAGCCAGGCACCCACAGGCAGAACCAGCCCCAGCCAGCTCAATTGTCTGGAGACCATGAAAGAGTGATGATCTTTTGTTGTCTTCCCAGTTGCCAAGGCTCAGGCCTCAGGTATTGAGTAAATGCTTCGCCCATGTCTGGAGATGCTAGGTCAGTCCTCTCCCCCGGATGCATCTAGAGATTTTCCTGGAGGAACCCAGAAGTGACAGGGAACAGGCCAAGGCGGGTTGATATAATCCAGCCCAATACTCTGATCACCCCACCCCATACATGGCTCCCCAGGTTTTTGTGTGTGTATGTGCGTGTGTGTATGTGCATGTGTGTGTGTGTGTGTGTGTGTGTGTGTGTGTGTGTGTAAATATGGAAGAAAATACTTTTGGAGCTCTTTTTCACTTCACTGTATGGATATTAGTCATTTTACAGTTTGCTACTATTTCCACATTAGAATTGTCCCTTCTTGGTTCCATCCAAGGGCAAAAATGAGTCAGTCCAAACACTGAATTAGCATGACAGGGTAGGGACCTGGGAGACAGGCATAGTGGAGAAGCTCATGAACCACCTGGTGCCTGTCCTGTGTTGTGGGGACCCATTCTTCATACCTGCTTCCTGCATACCTTCCAAAGTTTCATTACCACCTAGCAAGTGCTAAACCTGCTATACAAAAGGTGCACACCACCTCCAAGCCCAGGGGCACTTGCTCTTTCTGGCTGGGTCTTGGGAATGCCATAACAGTTTTCTGAGCCCCAGTGAGCTCTGTGGAAGCTGGGGGTTTAAGAGGAACACCATCCTAGGGTGTTTTGAGGATCAAATAGGATGAGCCCCCCAAGTGCTTGCCCCAGGCCTAGCCCTATGCAATGGGCTGCCTGGGGCTGTGGGCTTCTCTGTGTGACTGTCCCATTCCCCATAAAGCAGCACCTCTGCCTCAGGCCTTACTTCTTTGAGGTATCAGGCAAAGCAGTTTCCCCAGTTGGAAAGGAGGTTGAAGACTACCTCTGGGAAGGGCCCCAATCTAGATTTAGCTAGATATAGCCAAAAGCAGGGATCCAGGGGTGAATTGAGGGGCCTGAGTTATAGTGAGGTACCTGGGAAGGATCTGGTTGGCTTAATTCATTGCACAAACATATGAAACACCTACTATGCGTAGGCACATTTCTAGACACTGGGCATATCATTCAGGGAACTGGTAGAGGCTTCCCAGCTCTCCTAGGCTTTCATTTCTGTCCAGAAGTCAGCCAGTCCCACTAGGTGTCCTGGCAGATGAGGGGTACAGGACATTAAAGGTTTTACCTTCCTGTCCTCCTCTAGATATGGAATCTTCAGCTAGATTATGAGGAGGATAAACAAGTAAAGAAGTGGTGGGTTTTGGATCAGGTGGAAGGGCTCCTGTCTCCAGAGTGGGATACTTGGGAGGCTGGGGGAGAGGGCAGATGAGCAAACCCAGGGTCCCACACTTGTTTGGATTCACAATAGAGGGCTGACATTTGGGGCTTCACCTACAGGAGGAAGAGACAACTGTAGGTGGGATCCCAGGCACTTAGGGAGAAGCAGAGGGGGGGCTGGTGGCTCAGACCAGGGGCACTCTTGAGGATTTATCCCCACCACAACCCATCCAAGCCAGGCTTGAACAGGATGTGTTGGGAATGGCCTGCCCACACATGGGCTTCACAACTCTGCTCTCTGTGCCCATCTGTACATGGGGCCTTGGAAAGGTGCAGGAGAAGGCCCCTGATTGTTGTCTGCCTGCTTGCCCCTGGTGCTTTCTGCTCCATCCTGCAAACCTGGCTGAACAAATACCCTGAGAATTTCTGTGGTTCCCCAGACCTGGCAAACATAAGCAGCACCTCTGCCTCAAGCCTTACTTCTTTGAGGTATCAGGCCTATGTGCCACCTGGCTCAGACCTTACTCTGAGGCCACAGACTGTAGAAGGACCTGTTTCAGTGAGGCTGAGCCCTATGGTTAGGAGGTTTGGGCTGGGTGACTAAAAACATTTGAGGGGGTCAGTACTTGGCCCCAGCAGGAGGAAGCTCCAGGAGCTGGCTTTTGGTCAGGAACAGGAGCCTGCAGGCAGGGGACCCTAGTCTGGGAAGACATCCTATTGTGGGGACTAGGGCTTCTCTTGGAGGCAGGGGTCTTCTATGAATGGAAAAGGCTCAGGGAAAGGCAGTCGTGTTTGAGATACAGAGCTGTCTGTCAGCAGCCTTCCTAATTCAATCCTTAGATTTGGGGTAGCCCAGAGACAGAGGCCCTGATCTTGAAGAGAAGGAATAATCAGTGCTAATATCAACACTGAAGAAGGGTCAGCTCCAATACCATCCCCAGGGAGAGACCATGAGTCACAGGTCCAGCTACAAAGCAGGAGGAAGCTCAGTCCCAGGACATTCCACCTCTGTCAGCACATATTCCAGCTGTAGATATGTGGCAGCTGGGGCCACCTCAGTGGAGGTATATCCATCTTCCCTTCTGGCAGCTGATTTTCCAGTCATAGGGGATTTAGAGCTTGCAGGTCCAGAAGCAGCCAAACCAGACTTCATTCCACATAGTCTGAATGCTCTGGATCATATGGTAATTGGGGCAACATTTATTGGGATACAGCCCCCTCCTCCTGGGACAATGGACCTTTCAGCCAATATGGAACAAGACCTGTCAGGTTTCCACCTTGGACAGCACGTGGCTCAGCAGCTGAGGATCCTGGGAAGGATGGGGCCACCTCTATGGAGATGTCTTGACATCTTGCTTTGAGGCATCTAATCCTCCAGCCATTGGGAATCTAGAGCTTGCAGGTCCAGAAGCAGTTGAGTCAAACTACATTCCAATTCTGGCAGCACATGGTCCAAATGCTGTGGATCCTGAGACAGCTGGGCCAACATTTGTTGGGTTAAAGCCCCCTACTCCTGGAGCAACAAATCTTCCAGCCAATATGCAACAAGAACTGGTAGATTTATGTGGGGCTGAGTCAGAGCCCATTCCACCTCTGGTAGTACATGGCCCAGCAGCTGAGGATCCTGGGAAATCGGGAGCCATCTCTGTGGAGACACAGCCATCTCTCCTTTTGGCAGCTGATCTTCTAGCCATGGGGGGTCTAGAGTTGACAGGTCCAGAAGAAGTCAAGCCAGACCCAATTCCACCTAGGGCAGCACACCTTCTGGCTGTCGTGGATCTAGAGCCCTTTCAGGCACCTGACCTCCCTCAGTGTCAGTTCCTGGTCTTCACTCAGTGCCAGCTCCCCTATCACTTATGTCCTTCCCTTCCCCTGGAAAACTGTCCTGTTTATTTTTTCTTACACTTCTTTTTTTACATGCTAGGAATATCCTTTTAAATATTCTTAATAAAATTTAATTATTTTCTCATTTCAATTTGTATCCTGAATCCTCTCATGTTGCATAACCACCTGCACTGTCTAGCTGCAATCTGAAGCCCAAAGCAGAGTACATGGGTCCTGTGGGGAGGACAAGCAAAGGCCTTCTGGAGGAAATGAGACAGAAACTTCTTTTTTAGGGGGAAGACACATATTAGGGTAGGTGTCAGCACTCAGGATAGTTAAATATAAGGATCCATGTCAACTGTGTCAAAAAAAATCAAGCAGCTAAATGTACTTTTTCCAAGAACTCAAGGCTTTGAAAACAACTATAAGCTCATGGAATATCAAATGCCACTGCATATGTCCTTATAGACTTATGGTTTCAATTTTCACACACACACACACACACACACACACACACACACATCAACTCCTCCTTGCCTGGAATCTGCCTCAGAAGAGAATAGGCCTCTAGGCATAAAGATGAATACATAGTTCATGGTTCCCCTTCTGAAGAACACACTCAAAATAAATACAAGTAGTATCAAATCCAGCTCACTTAGGTAGAACCAAAACAAACAAAGAAAAGCTTCAATTTAGCAATGGCATAGCACTGGCCTGTTCTCACCTGGAAACCACTGCCTGTGGCTTCAGTTTGGAAGTGTGGCGTTGGGTGTTGGGTCCATGTCCCATGTGTCACTTTTAACAATAAAATTCTTGTGGATGTAAAAGTGATGCTTTGGGCTGAGCATGGTGGCACATGCCCTGAAATCTCAGCAAGTCGGGAGGTTGAAGCAGGAGGATCGCAATATCAATGCCAGCCTCGGCAACTTAGACTCTGTCTCAAAATAAAAAAGAAAATGACTGGAGGCGTAACTCAGCAGTAAAGCACCCAAATTCAATCCCCACTACTGCAAAAAAATGTAAAAGGGTTGGAACTGCAGCTCAGTTGTAGAGCACTCCTGACTTCAATCCCTACTACCTCAAAACAAAACAACAAGCAACATGGTGCTTTGTGGGAAGCCCTGACGTAAGATAAAGGAGGTACTAACATATAATTTCTTCTTACCAAAACACTTTTCTTTTCATTAAGAGTTTAAATTCAATAGAAATGGAAAACCTCTCTACATTGGTCAGCATTCAGCACATCAGAGATGGGTATCAATTTGATGTGATCAAAAGGTTACAAACACTAAAAGTAAATGGATGTTGACCTCAGTATAAATGTTGCTATTTAAAATAAATCTTCCAGTGATGTATTATTTTCAACGTTTTGGAGTGGACTTTTTAAAAATAAAGATGCATATCACAGTGGAAACAAGTTGCATCATACATATAACTACATACACACTCAAAGCATTGGTTTTTACAATCACATTCTCACTAGGGGAGAGAGTTTCATCCAAAAGGACTGTCTGAATACAATAGGCAAATTTAAATTAATTAATAAAAAAGACATCTCAAACAGCAAGGAATCCCAAACTATTTTTTATCATACATTTAATCATTCATGGCATCTTTACCTTGCACTGCTTTTTTAAAAAAAAAAATTCTGTAGTTGTAGATGGAAAGAATGCCTTAGTTTTTGGTTTACTTTTATGTGGTTCTGAAGATCAAACCCAGTGCCTCGCACAATCTAGGCAAGCACTCTGCCACTGAGCTACAGCCCCAGCCCTACTTTTTGGCTGCCATTTTGATACAAATCATAACAGTCTTGACACACTCTCTTGAGTAAAAAGCAAGGTTCTCACCCCCTCTCTCCAAGCTAAACTAAAAAGTCTCCACTATATCAAAAACAAAGGTCCCAATGTTGAACACATCCCAGCCCTGGGAACTTGGTATATCCCAGAAGTTGATGGATTTTACTCAGATAACATACTCCCCCAGTGTGGATATAAATGAGGGATAACTTTAATTCAAAAATAAAAATATTTTCCCATTGTTTTCAAAATATTTTTGTGCCAAACTCTTTTGCTAAAGATAAAAAGATTCTTTCTCTAAAAGACACTTGGCATATCAAGGTCCTGTAAAATAATCCAGGCACTCAGCAGGTCAGATCCTCCCTGACCTCAGCTCTCAGGGTCCAGCATCACCTGCTGAGGTGCCTAAGGCTGCTTTAGAGGACCTCAGTTCCCACTGCTAGGTTAATTTTCTAGCAGCAGCATGAGCTGTGCTTACTGGGACCCATTAGAGTCCTTTCAACACATCAAAATGATCAGATTTGCAGCACCTGGAGTCAAACCAAATATTGTGTACTTACAAAGATGATAAGACTGATGATCTGAAATGATCCCCCTTAAGTCAAATTCATCAGGTTGCCACATGAATAGGAAGGTGAGCAGACGTTTATCTTCTAGTCTCCCTTTCTTGCCATTTCAATGTGTGTTTCCCAGCGTGCTGCTTCTGGAGAAAAGCACAATTCATAGACTTGAATTTCAGTCCTCTCACCTGAAGAGCAGATTGGCCAAAGATAGACACAGGAGGAAAGAGGATGAGCCAGAAGAGTTCACAATGATAAACCCAACAAACCATAGCTATAGTAGGCAGAGCTAAAGTGCATCGTGTCCGCCTCAAGCTTTGAATATAACCCTTGCTGCTCTGCCACTGCAGCTTATTTTAAAACTGACATTTTTTTCCCTTTCCCCTTCCCCTTCCCTAACCATGGGGGAAGCAAGATTAACCTTCTTCACATCCTAAGACAAGTTATCTGTCCTTTGGCTCACAGAATAAAGTAATCCAGACTTCAGGGTTGATATTTGCAGTCCAAGAAACAGCTATCTCTCATGGCTACAAATGAATAATGATTGCCAACAGGGCACAGCTGTAGTGTAGTCTTTGCATCCCCTCTTTAGAAGCCCCCATTGGGATCCTAATTAGAATAAATTATACTCCACATATGTGTAATATGTCAAAACACACTCTACTGTCATGTATATCTAAAAAGAACAAATTTTTAAAAAAGCAAAAAAATAAAATAAAAGCCCATTCTTCTCCCCTGACAGAATTATAGGAGCTGAGACAAGAGAAACCTGTGTTTCTCATTTGCTAACAATAAAACTTCTTTCTCTCCAACCACCTTCCTTTGTGTGGGGGTGTGGGTGGTGGTGGGGGGTGGGGGGGTGTGAGGGGTGGGGAGGGTACTAGGGATTGAACCCAGGGATACTCTACCACTGAGTCACATCTCTAGAACTTTTAATTTTTTATTTTGAGACAGAATCTCACTAAGTTCCTAAGGCAGTCCTCCAGTTTGCAATTCTCCTGCCTCAGCCTTCATTGTCACTGAGATTACAGGTGTGCACCACCACACCAGCTTTTCCCTTTTTATCAAAACCTCATTATTGGATAGTTGTGTGGGACAAGGATGGAGATTTCATTATCAAAAATGACTTCGTCCAGAAAAAAGGAAATACCTGCTACTTAAGTAAAATTCTTATGTTCACTTAATAACCATTTAATTACAGCATGGGGGGGGCAGTTAATGAGAACATCAGAGCCATTAATAAGTTGAATTTAGTCAAGGAATGAGTTAGATACTATTTATTTTTCGAGTTATTCATTTGCATAAAACATACAGAATAGGAAAATCCAGATACAAATTAGTGGTTGCCAAATTTTCAGGGGAGGGAAGAGAATGAGAAGGAAGTTCTTAATAGGTACAGGGTATATTTTGGAGACCATAACCATGTTCAGGAATTACACAGCAGTTATGGTTGCATAACATTGTGAATATACTAAGATACACTAAATTGTCTATTTTTAAATGGTTAAAATTGTGATACTTTATCTCAATATAAAATTTTAAAAACTGAGAAGCACTGAAGACACTGCCAACATTATGAACCGATATTTTGGTAAATCACTTAGCTCACAACTTAATATACATACTGTGCCCTTAAAAATCTCTTTCCTGTCCCACATACTTCTGTGGTAGTTTTTCCACTAACAGGAATTTCAGAAAATTCAACCAATTTCACTCAATTTCATAGGACCAGCAATGCACAAACTCAGGTCCTCCAGTGTTCCACACTTGGTGCATGAGGGCTTTCTCCTATAACGTTTAATAAGGGCCACATGTCACAATGGCTGAACATATTTATAAATAATAATCTTTCTTGGGGAAAAAAAACTATTGTCGAGAGACGGGTAACAAAATTAAACTGCAAACTATAGACAATAAGTTACTGAAGAAATCTTAGGTATTCAAATATACTAAGCAAGTAGGGCTCACTCCAGCAGAATTACAGCAAACTGTGAAGATAAGATTTCCTTGGGAATTTTGGGAAGACAATACAGTTTTGAATTTGTGCTACCTACAGTGATTTTTAAAAAAAAAAACCCTTCTAACACTTCTTTTAACAACCTCTCTATACTTCCAAATCCAAAATCGCTCAATGCATTCACAACAATCACCTGGCACCCAGACTCTAAGCCTGATAGAAAGAAACAGATTCCAGCAATGTATGACCATGGCAGTTGTGATGAAGACTAGGGATTATCAGAGCTCATTGTTTCCTTTGCTGTCACAAGTACTTCACTTTTTCATACTGTTGTTCAAAATGTAACAGCTCAATTCCACCCCCACCCCCTTTTTAAAATGTTTGTTGTGGATGGAACTTTATTTATTTATTTATTTGTATGTGGTGCTGAGAATTGAACCCAGTGCCTCACACATGCCAGAAAAGTGATGAAAAACTGTCTCTGATAGTTGGTGGTTATGGGTGTGTTTTGAAAGTCCAATAAGAAACTGGAAATAAGAGAGTAGCTAAACTAATACTCTTTCATTAATTTAACAAAATGTCTCCATTTACTGATCTAACCAACATTCATTTAACATCTACTACATACAATGATACAGAAGCAGTAATAAGCAATTGGGACTCCTAAGGAGTTCACACATTAGCAGTGGGTTGATAAAAATTACTTAATTTGGCTTTGGAAGAAACACATTAGGATCCTCAGGTCCTAATAACATGCCTCACACAAACTGGGTATGGAGAGCCAAAAGTGAACTCTGATAGCAATGACACACTCATCTCTCCCTCCCCAGCCTCCAGGATTTTTTCTTTTTTCTA
Source organism: Urocitellus parryii (assembly GCF_045843805.1). Classification (NCBI taxonomy): domain Eukaryota; kingdom Metazoa; phylum Chordata; class Mammalia; order Rodentia; family Sciuridae; genus Urocitellus; species Urocitellus parryii. The sequence continues at coordinate 118,605,273 of NC_135535.1, read as the reverse complement.
AATAGTTTGAACAGGTTAAATGTTGAACAGGTTGTTCAACATCTGACCCTAACCATAAGCCACAGATTAGAGACTATCAGTAGGTTTTAACATAAAGTTACTTTGCAAGGTAATAAATCTTTTATAAGTAGACTATAGAAAGTGATTTTATCTCTGGGGTTGGGATTATATCTCCAAGGATAGAAAGTAAGCAAAATGCTACTAAGAGTTCCTAAAACCACTAACCAGGTCTCTGAGTCCTGCCCATCTTAGCCCCCAAATCTACTCCTTCTAGAGGAAGTGAACCCATCCACCTTTTCTCCTATATTGAATGTAGTATTTTTAAAACCACCAGTCCATTTGGCCATGATCTATGGCCCACCATGAACACCAAGTGGTGTGTTCAAAGGGTGTCCATGGTAAGTGAAATAAGGGGTGAATGAGGGACTAAACCCACACAAGAACACTTTGGGGATTGCACCCACTAGGGAGCCAAGGAATCAGGGACAGGGAGATTTCCTCAGGACTGGACTGGTCAATCAGCTTTTAAAATCAACCCTGAGCAGGACTGAACTTGAACTCCATGTAGAGATGCCTGGGCATACCCAGGTGTAAGGCAGTCTATAGGGAGAGTTAGGGACACAGGCTCCAGATTGGACTGTCTGGCTTTCGATCCTGACTTCCCATTTAACAGCAATGGCAACCCCTATGTGATTTCATCTTCTCATGTGAAGCTAGGAGAACAGCGCCTATCTCACAGGACTAATCGGAGAATGAGATCGCAGTTAAAGGGTTCAGCCCAATGACTAGCTCACAACAAACACCCGAGTGAACACATGCACCTCTATCTACTCTTTTCAGGGATTCCCTGAAAGACCAGTAAGTTCCTAAACTGAAATATTAACATGACAACTACTACTATTTGGCTGGACCCTAATTATTGAACCACAAACATCCCTATGAGAGAGTAGTATTATCCTCATTTAGAGTTGAAAACTCATCTAAACTCACCAGTAAATAAACAGAAGAGCAATAAAAATTTGATCACATAACAGTCAAGAGTGCATTATCTCATCAACCTACAAAAACTTAAAGATATTTTCAAAATATGCTTCAAATCCATCTCTACTTGAAAGCAATTGTTCTAAAATCCCCCACCTCCTCCTAGTAAATCAGCATAATTATTTATAAAACCAGAAAAATCTGACAAATTCTGATAAACTATCGAAAACATTAACTACTTTTTCTTAACAGAATAAGACACAAAATAACTTGGAAAATAATTGAAACTACTTTAATCAAATGGTTTTAAAAGTTCAAAAGTACTTCAGACCCATGGTAAACCAAGTGGTTCCTCTTTGTTTTGATCCTGCAGAAGAATCCACATATTCCAATTGGCCTGTATAACATCTCTCTTTCCCTATGTTACCAAGTGTGAAACAAAATTGGCAAGAAATAACAATAAACTCCAAATATCAACTTAACCAGCTCTTATGCTATTTAGGAAAACTTGCCATCACTTAATTGCTCTAAAAGAAGACATAACCAAATTTATACTAAGTGTGTCATAATACCTGATTTCATAGACCATCTTTTATAACTCTCATATTGAGCTGCATAAATATTCTATTTATTCAAATTTACATCTCCAAATACTTAACAGCTTCAAGGAAAATGAGGATAAAAACATATCATCTTAGTCAAAACTGTTTCCATCAAATGAACTGATTATAGATTTTCCTGAAAATAGGTCTCCGAGTAATTGTTAACCATTAAAGTTTAAAGGGCATGCTTGACTTGGGGAAGAAGCAGTGATAGGCTAAGCTGACCAAGATACTTTTAATTTACTTCCTATTTGCTTTGCCAGACATTACATAATCTTGTAATCCTGTTGGTAAACACAAACAGGATAGTGTAATAAAACATGTAAACTGAAGCAGAAGAGCATCTAAAGTACCTCAAGAGTTTATTGTAATTTTAATAGCCTGAAACTCCAAGTATCAAAAGAAGAAAGGATTACCACCAAACTGTGAAATTCAAATATATATACAGGTGGCTTAAAGGCTGCTACTAGGTGCATACCATCATCCCTGACAATTACTATCAGGTAAATTCAAAGTACAATGACATAAATCAAATAACTGGCTTGGAATACAACTTTTATGACAATGAATACATCTGGAGAGACTGTGAAGGTGCGATGTTTCTAATAACCTTCATCAGGCCAGCAACAGGCAGTCAAGTTGTGGCAAGATAGGACCTGGGCACAGAGCCTTTTCTCATTTCAATAGGGAGACCTCCTACAGGGGGTTGGGGGGCAGGCTGCCCAAACCAAAGTCTTCTTGAAAGATGAATTTTAAATCTGAAAGAAAAAAGAAATGGAAGATTACAATAGCAGGGAAAATGCTATTGTAACAATTCTTTCTTTTCCTTTGGTGCTGGTCAACGGCTTATGTGCATAATACAATTCTCTTTCTGGAAATCATCAGAAACAAATGCACTTAAAAAAAAAAAGAAAGAAATGCACAACTCCATCCAGATTCTTCACAGGGAAGATGTACTTCAAATTCCTTTTCCTGGGGAAAGAGGCAGCAAACCAGTAACCTTAAAATGTCAAAAAAAAGTTTTGTTTAAATTGAACATGGTTTCTTCTAGTCTTTCAAAGAACACCCACTGTGGTGAGCAATACCACTATAAAAGGTCCCCTTAGGAGGTGAAATCATCTGAGCAGCTGCTACTCTGCAACTATGACAAGGCCTTACAACATCCCTGAGAACAACTCCCACCTGAGCTACAATGAAACTGCTGTCTGGTTAGGATCCTGTGGAATAAACATCAATAGGGGAGAACCCTATTCATGGGTCCACTTTGGGTGGAGTGAACCAGGGCACATACAAGCTAGGTGGGGGCTAAATAGTCTTATGTAGAAAAGGGAAGATGGGATATATTGATACTTTAGGAACATTTACAATTTCCAACTCTCCATGGAGCCTCTTGATAAAGAAGATAACTACAACACAACAACTGAATTTCAGCAGAGTCAGACTGTTATTAGCAAGGCAAGAATTGAGATGACATTTTGTTATTTATAGCAAGAGAAGAGTTTACATTGGAAAGTCATGGGTCAGCTGAGCAAGACATGTCTGGTCAATCCTACTGATCATGACATCTGAGTGTGGAAAGGCCAAGCAATGCCAGTAGGTATTTCCCATCTTGCTCCACATCTACACCACTGGCTTTTGACCTCAGCAGAAGAGAAAGAATAGAAAAGACAAAAACTAGAAGAGGAAGAGAAAAAAATGTGTAATGGTGACACATGTACTCAGTACTTGGTGATGATTACAAGCACAAACACTCATTAACCAAGAAAGCTAATGAAAAACTACCAGCAGTGATAACTATCCTGTACCCACAAAGCTTCTCAGACAGTATCTAAGGGGAAGACATCAGCTACTATTAGAAGCCCCTGGACATTATCTTCCTTACTTTTTAAAAAGCATTTTTTATAACTTTATTTATTTTTATGTGGTGCTGAGAATCAAACCCAGTGCCTCACCCATCCTAGGCAAGTGCTTTACCACTGAGCCCCAGCCCCAGGCCCTGCCTTCCTTATTTTTCAGAGGTGGGACATACTTGGTTTTCAGAGGAGCCTATACAGTGCCTTTATAGAAATTAGAAAAAGATTGGGGTGAGCAGAATACAGGACATATCCTGCCATATGTGGCCTCCTGCCCTAGTCTGCCCTTTTGCTATAAACATCTCACCCAACAATGTGCTGAGAGCCTGTTGAGACTATTTTTCAGCATTAAAAAAAAACAGTGAGAATTTGGGAAAAGCACTAAATATGGAGTCAGAAAATTCAAATTATTTTCGTGCCTTTTATGTGGTAGACTTTAGAAAAGTTATAATTTCTGAAAAGTTTTCCACAATCAATAAAGTGGGAAGTAAATAGATAGAAATAGCCATTAGAACTATTGATGGCACATGAAGGTACACGAGGGCACTGGAACAATCTCTGATATATTGCAAAGGCTCAAATAATATTTGCAAAAATTATGGCTATCCATGTAGTTTTTCCTTAGGAAAAGGACATTCTAATCTGAAAAATACACCTCCTAAATACATGGATCTCACAGTTGGGAGGATAGTCATAATGCCAGGTCTCAGTTCTGACACAGAGCATACTACTGAGACTTCAAATGAGATCTGCTGGGTAAAGATTTGTTTATGGGCTGAGAGCTGATCCTATTACTGAGCCAATAGCCTCTGGCCCTCTTGCTAAATATAACCATATCATAAAACAGAAATTCGTGTAAAAAAGACATAAATTAAGAGAAAGGAAACAGAAGGGATGAAGTTTCTTACCTATAAAACCTTTTCTTTATAAGAGCTCTCAAAATTAGAAAAGTCAAATGTCCATGTGTCACACCTTTAGGGAAAAGAGCAAGAAGGCAGCAGTGTTTCATAGTATTGAGGGAATTAGCACAAAGACTGAGAAAATTAATGGCAGCTGTGGTTCAAATGTGTCTCTGATTTTACTGTTTTCTACTACAAACTCAGGGCTGTGTTTGATGTGACATGGGGGCAAGAACACAGGCAAGAGGAGAAATCAGGATGACTTTGAGTTAGGAATGCATGAATCAGGTCACCAGGGCATTTCTATCTAGAATATTTTCTAGAGGGCAGGAACTATTGTTCACAGCCTAGGCCAGAGACCCTGTCTAGATAGATCTTGGCTAGCTGGATTCCACCACCTGCCTATATAAAAAATAGGACGGAAACAGAAAAAAATACATTTATGCAATATGGTAAAATTAGGGAGAAGCAGCTACAATCCTTCCCCTGCAAGTACCATAGAAGCTCTTACAATTTATAGAAAGCAGGTAATACACTCACATAGGTTTAGTGAGCCTGTGCTACACAGGCAGGGGCAGAGGATAATCTCCACTCCCATCTTCCCTGGTGTTCCCCAGGCTGGGGGTGGGTACTGTCCTTCAGTTTTTAAAAGGATGTGGGATGCAGAAAATTGTCCTCACTTTTATACTGCTTCATAATGATGATGAGAGTTCAGAATTAGCACATAAGTAGAAAGAAATAAGTTGACATTCTTTAGTTCTGGTATTTTTCTCATGAAACCTTCCCTGGCTTTTGGCAATACAACAGTTAAGAAGAGTTCTACATGGAGCATGTGCAAGGCCTTGGTTTGAATCTTCATGGAGAGGAAAGGGAGGAGTTAGGCAGGGTGCAGGAGTGCTTGCCTGTAATCCCAGTGACTTGAAAGGCTGAAGCAGGAGAATCACAAGTTTGAGGCCAGCCTGGGCAGGTAAGTGAGATCCTATCTCAAAAAAAAAAAATATAAAGGACTAAGGTTGTAGCTCAGTAGTGAAGCCCTTGCTTAGCATGCCAGTAAATGCTCCCTCAAATAAAACCAATAAAACAAAATAGCATCTAGAATACAGAATGATCCCAAGCAACTGTGAGAGTCCATGGACAAAAATAATCTTCATTAATCTCACTTTCCAGATCTCTGATGTCCAGCAACATCAATCAAGGTCCAACAAAATACAAACATACCTCCCAAAATGGGACCCTGAAAATCAGAACATAGAGACGCAGTGCATGGGCTGGGGGTGCAGCTCATAGAAGAGCACTTGCTAGCATGCTCCAGTCCCTGGGATCAATCTCCATCACTGCAAAAACAAAACAAAGATACAGTCCATGATAAAGCTGAAGATACACAAACACAATTGGATCTCTTCCTGACCAACTTCTAAACGTATTTCTTTCAGGAAAAAGATTTTATTTTAAAAGAGAAACTTCAAAAAAAAACCACATTTAAAACATCAGATCCCAGCCAGGTATGGTGGTACATACTTGTAATCACAGCTACTTGGGAAACTGAGGCAGTAAATTGCAAGTGTAAGGTCAGCCTTGCTAACTTAGCAAGACCCTGTCTTTTTTTTTATTGGTTGTTCACAACATTACAAAGCTCTTGACATATGATTGACATATCATACATATTGATGACATATGAATCTTGACATATTTCATACATTAGATTGAATTGGGTTATGAACTCCCAATTTTTACCCCAAATGCAGATTGCAGAATCATGTCGGTTACACATCCACAATTTTACATAATGCCCTATTAGTAACTGTTATATTCTGCTACCTTTCCTATCCGCTACTATCCCCCCTCCACTTTCCTCACATCTTCTCTCTCTACCCCATCTACTGTAATTCATTTTCTCTCCTTGTTTATTTTCCCATTCCCCTCACAACCTCTTATATGTAATTTTGTATAGCAATGAGGGTCTCCCTTCATTTCCATGCAATTTCCCTTCTCTCTCCCTTTCCCTCCCATATCATGACTCTGTTTAAAGTTAATTTTTTCTTCCTTCTCTTCCTCCCTGCTCTGTTCATAGTTGCTCTCATTATATCAAAGAAGACATTTGGTATTTGTGTTTTAGGGATTGGCTAGCTTCACTAAGCATAATCTGCTCTAGTGCCATCCATTTCCCTGCAAATTCCATGATTTTCTCATTTTTTAATGCTGTGTAATACTCCATGGTGTATAGATGCCATATCTTTTTATCCATTCATCTATTGAAGGGCATATGTGTTGGTTCCACAGTCTAGCTATTGTGAATTGTGCTGCTATGAACATCGATGTGGCAGTATCCCTGTAGCATGCTCTTTTAAGGTCTTCAGGGAATAGTCCGAGAAGGGCAATAACTGGGTCAAATGGTGGTTCCATTCCCAGCTTTCCCAGGAATCTCCATACTGCTTTCCAAATTGGCCGCTCCAATTTGCAGTCCCACCAGCAATGTACAAGAGTACCCTTTTCTCCACATCCTCTCCAGCACTTGTTGTTGTTTGACTTCATAATGGCTGCCAATCTTACTGGAGTGAGATGGTATCTTAGGGTGGTTTTGATTTGCATTTCTCTGACTGCTAGAGATGGTGAGCATTTTTTCATGTACTTGTTGATTGATTGTATATTCTCCTCTGAGAAGTGTCTGTTCAGGTCCTTGGCCCATTTGTTGATTGGGTGATTTGTTATCTTATTGTCTAATTTTTTGAGTTCTTTGTATACTCTGGATATTAGGGCTCTATCTCAAGTGTGAGGAGTAAAAATTTGTTCCCAGGATGTAGGCTCCCTATTTACCTCTCTTATTGTTTCTCTTGCTGAGAAAAAACTTTTTAGTTTAAGTAAGTCCCATTTGTTGATTCTTGTTATTAACTGTTGTGCTATGGGTATCCTATTAAGGAATTTGGAGCCCGACCCCACAATATGTAGATCGGAGCCAACTTTTTCTTCTATCAGATGCAGAGTCTCTGATTTGATATCAAGCTCCTTGATCCATTTTGAGTTAACTTTTGTGCATGGCGAGAGAAAGGGATTCAGTTTCATTTTGTTGCATATGGATTTCCAGTTTTCCCAGCACCATTTGTTGAAGATGCTATCCTTCCTCCATTTCATGCTTTTAGCCCCTTTATCAAATATAAGATAGCTGTAACTTTGTGGATTAGTCTCTGTGTCCTCTATTCTATACCATTGGTCCACCCGCCTGTTTTGGTACCAGTACCATGCTGTTTTTGTCACTATTGCTCTGTAATATAGTTTGAAATCTGGTATCCCTATACCACCTGATTCACACTTCCTGCTTAGAATTGCTTTTGCTATTCTGGGTCTTTTATTTTTCCATATGAATTTCATGATTGCTTTATCTATTTCTACAAGAAATGCCATTAGGATTTTGATTGGCATTGCATTAAACCTATAGAGAACTTTTGGTAATATCACCATTTTGATAATGTTAGTTCTGCCTATCCATGAACAGGGTATATTTTTCCATCTTCTAAGATCTTTTTCTACTTCTCTCTTTAGGGTTCTGTTGTTTTCATTGTATAAATCTTTCACCTCTTTTGTTAGGTTGATTCCCAAGTATTTTATTTTTTTTGAGGATATTGTGAATGGAGTGTTTTTCCTCATTTCCGTTTCAGAAGTTTTGTCGCTGATATACAGAAATGCCTTTGATTTATGCATGTTGATTTTATATCCTGCCACTTTGCTGAATTCATTTATTAATTCTAGTAGTTTCTTTGTAGACCCTTTTGGGTCTTCTAGGTATAGAATCATGTCATCTGCAAATAGTGATAATTTAAGTTCTTCTTTTCCTATTTTTATGCCTTTAATTTCTTTCGTCTAATTGCTCTGGCCAGTGTTTCGAGAACTATATTGAATAGAAGTGGTGGTAGAGGGCATCCCTGTTTTGTTCCAGATTTTAGAGGGAATGCCTTCAATTTTTCTCCATTCAGAATGATGCTAGCCTGAGGCTTAGCATAGATAGCTTTTACAATGTCAAGGTAAGTTCCTGTTATCCCTAGTTTTTCTAATGTTTTGAACATAAAGGGATGCTGTACTTTGTCGAATGCCTTTTCTGCATCTATCGAGATGATCATATGGTTCTTATCTTTAAGTCTATTGATGTGGTGAATAACATTTATTGACTTCCGTATATTGAACCATCCTTGCATCCCAGGGATGAATCCTACTTGATCATGGTGCACAATTTTTTTTGATGTGTTTTTGTATTCGATTCGCCAGAATTTTATTGAGGATTTTTGCATCTAGGTTCATTAGAGATATTGGTCTGTAGTTTTCTTTCTTTGAGGTGTCTTTGTCTGGTTTCGGAATCAGGGTGATGTTGGCCTCATCGAATGAACTTGGAAGAGCTCCCTCTTCTTCTATTTCCTGAAATAACTTGAAAAGTATTGGTACTAATTCTTCTTTAAAGGTTTTGTAAAATTCCACTGTATACCCATCCGGTCCTGGGCTTTTCTTGGTTGGTAGTCTTTTGATTGCTTCTTCAATTTCATCCATTGATATTGGTCTGTTCAAATTGTGTGTATCCTCCTGACTCAGTCTGGGCAAATCATATGACTTAAGAAATTTATCGATGTCTTCACTATCTTCTATTTTATTGGAATATAGGTTTTCAAAATAATTTCTAATTGTCTTCTGTATTTCTGTAGCATCTTTTGTGATATTGCCTTTTTCATCCCGTATGTTAGTAATTTGAGTTCTCTCTCTTCTTCTCTTCATTAGCATGGCTAAAGGTCTGTCGATCTTATTTATTTTTTCGAAGAACCAACTTTTAGTTTTGTTAATTTTTTCAATAGTTTCTTTTGTTTCAATTTCATTGATTTCCACTCTGATTTTAATTATTTCTTGCCTTCTGCTACATTTGCTGTTGTTTTGCTCTTCCTTTTCTAGGGCTTTGAGATGAAGTGTGAGCTCATTTATTTGTTGGTTTTTTCTTTTATTGAGGAATGACCTCCAGGCGATGAATTTCCCTCTTAAAACTGCTTTCATTGTGTCCCATAGATTCTGATATGTTGTGTCTGTATTTTCATTTATCTCTAAGATTTTTTTTAATTTCCTCCTTTATGTCTTCTGTAACCCATTGATCATTCAGTAACATATTGTTCATTTTCCATGTGATGTAGGATTTTTCCTTTCTTCTTTTATCATTGATTTCCAGTTTCATTCCATTATGATCAGATAAAATGCATGGTATTATCTCCACCCCTTTATATTTACTGAGGGTTGCCCTATGGCATAATATATGGTCTATTTTTGAGAAGGATCCATGTGCTGTTGAGAAAAAAGTATATCCATTTGATGATGGTTGATATATTCTATATATGTCAGTTAAGTCTAGGTTATTGATTGTGGTATTGAGTTCTATATTTTCTTTATTCAACTTTTGTTTGGAGGATCTGTCCAATGGTGAGAGAGGTGTGTTGAAGTCACCCATAATTATTGTGTTGTGGTCTATTTGATTCTTGAACTTGAGAATGTTTTATGAATGTCGCAGCACCATTATTTGATGCATAAATATTGATAATTGTTATGTCTTGTTGGTGAATGGTTCCTTTTACCAGTATATAATGTCTTTCCTTATCCCTTTTGATTAACTTAGTCTTGAAGTCGATTTTATCCGATATGAGGATGGCCACCCCTGCTTGCTTACGAGGACCGTGTGTGTGGTATATTTTTTCCCATCCTTTCACCTTCAGCCTGTGTATGTCTTTTCCAATCAGATGTGTCTCCTGGAGGCAGCATATTGTTGGATTTGTTTTTTTTAATCCATGATACCAGCCTATGTCACTTTATTTGAGAGTTTAAGCCATTAACATTTAGAGTTACTATTGATATATGGTTTGTACTTCCAACCATGTTTGATTCTTTATCCTTTTTTAAAAAATTTAGTTTGTTTCTCCATGATTATCTTTCCCCCCGCCCTCTGTCTTTACCGAGGCACTTCCCACTGATGGTTTTGTTTATTGTTTTTCATTTATTCCTCGTGTAGTGTTTTGCTTAAGATGCTTTGCAATGCTGGTTTTCTGGCTGCAAATTCTTTTAACTTTTGTTTATCATGAAAGATTTTTATTTCGTTGTCATACCTGAGGGTTAATTTTGCTGGATACAGAATTCTTGGTTGGCATCCATTGTCTTTCAGTGTTTGAAATACATTGTTCCATGACCTTCTTACTTTCAGCGTCTCTGATGAAAAATCCGTTGTTAACCTTATTGGTTTACCCCTGAATGTAATCTGCCTCCTTTCTCTTGTAGCTTTTAATATTTTCTCTTTGTTCTGTATATTGGCTATCTTCATAACAATGTGTCTTGGCGTTGGTCTACTGTGATTTTGTGTGCTCGGTGTCCTGTATGCATATCCATTTCCTTTTTTTATTTCTGGAAAGTTTTCTGTAATTATTTCATTCAGCAGGTTACTCATTCCCTTGGTTTGAATCTCTGTACCTTCCGCTATCCCAATGACTCGTAAGTTTGGTTTTTTTACGTTATCCCATATTTTTTGGATGTTTTTCTCGTGATTTTTTACCTGCCTTTCTGAGTTGGCTAGACTCTTTTCAAGATGATATATTTTGTCTTCATTATCTGATGTTCTGGCTTCTACTCTACTTGCTCCACTCCGTTAGCGATACTCTCAATTGAGTTTTTAATTTGGTTTATCGTTTCCTTCAGTTCTAGAATTATTGTTTGATTTTTTTTATAATCTCTATCTCCTGATAAAGATGCTTAACTTCTTCTTTTATCTGTTTATGTAATTCGTTTACAATGTGTTCTTTCACTGTTTGAATTTGCTGTCTCATATCCTCTTTAAGGTTCCATTCCATCTGTCTAAGGTGTTCCTTGAGTTCTTTATATGACCATTTTTCTGATGACTCTAGGTTCTCCTGAATATTTAGGCTGTCCTGCATTGTTTGTACTCATTTTCTTCCTTGCTTTTTCATGCTGCTCATGTTACTTCTTGTTCTGTTTGACTGCTGAGTTACTGTTTACTCCTATAAATTTATTTGATGCTTGGGAGGAAAGGTATTAGAAGGGAAGGGAAGAAGTCACTAAAGAGAATGAGAGTAAGCAGGTAGAATTCAAGGAAGGGGGAATAAGAAAATTGAAAAGAAATGAAAAGACAAAAGAAGAAAAAAATAGGAAAAAAAGAAAAAAAAATTTTAAAAATAATAATAATAAAAAAATAAAAATTAAAATTAGAAGAAAAAACTAAAAAAAATTTTTAAAAAAATTTAAAAAACAACAAGAAAGAAAAATGAAAATGAAAAACCCAAATCAAAAAAAAAGGAAAAAAAAACTAATAAATGTAGTCTTAGAGTTTAATTAACTTCTCTTCCAGTAGGTGGAGCTGTGCCCACCAGGCCAAGCTTCTCCTGTCAATACGCGGGAACCAAGCACTGTACAGCAGTTCCTCCTCCCAGACTGGGCGAGTCTCCAATCCTGAGTGCCTAGGGCCTCCTCTTGTGTCTAGTCACTTCCCCACTTTTCCTCTAGCCAGGCCCCTCTCACCGGTGACGCTCACCACAATACTGGCTACACGGCAGGTCTGTTGCTCCCGGGAGCCCTGTTTTCATGAACGACTGGGCACACTCTCCCTGTTTGCCATTCCCTCAGACCCTAAGTTTGTAGAGCTTGGGGCTGAGAATCCTCATCGAATTTTACTTGCCCTCCTATAGCCACGCCCGCGGTAGCTGGTGCAAGAGACCTCAGTTGTCAGCACTGGTGGGAGCGGTAGCTGGGAGTTCCATGCCGCGGGTCCTGCGCCACTTCTGATTCCCTCGGTCTGGCTATTGTGCTCACGGAAGAGCTGGGAGGGGCCCCTACGGGAGAGCTGGGAGGGGCCCTTAAGGTTTCCCCGATGTGTGGAGAGGGAATGCTAGGGGATTACACACCTATAGCCGCAGGTTTCAATGAAGTTATCTCCTCCACCACAGTCTGGTGACGTCAGTTCTCTGCCATGGTGGTATCTCTTGCAAATGTCGACAGTTTGTTTTCCTTTGCCGGGTGACCAATGCAACGGGTGGGTCCTTATTGTCTCTCCCAAGCCCCGTTTCAAACCTGTGGCCACTACCTATGAAGGTTCAGTTGGCATTTACCTCCGTAGGATCAGAAGGGCTGACCAGTTGTTTCAGCCGGATGGATTAGTGCTGAGTCACAGCTGTTTGTCTGCGGGAAGCAGGCGAACAGGAGCTTGAATTCAGCCGATCTGGGCTCAGTGTGTGTTCTGTGAGGCCCAGACTGTTCGCCCCAGATCCACGTCAGCTCAGCACTGCCTAGTGATCCTGAACAAACAGAATTTAGACTGTTTACGACTCCCTATGCCCGCACAGCTGAAGAGGTCAGAGACTTGATCTCTCTGCGCCCGCCGCCATGTTGGATCTCCAAGATCCTGTCTTAAAAAATAAAAAATCTGAGATGGAGGAATGGTAAAATCCCCCTAGGCTTATTTTCCAGTACCACAAAAAGGGTGGAAAAAGACAAACCAGGTTGGCGATCAGAGTAAAGTATTTTTATTATAAATTTCCTGATTTAAAAAGTAATCTTATATTGACTAAGACAAATCTTTTAATGTATAAAATATTTATTTATAATTTTATATTTTATTCTAATTTGTTGTATATGACAGCAGAATGCATTACAATTCATATTGCACATACAGAGCACAAGTTTTCATCTCTCTGGTTGTGTACAAAATATATTCACACCATTTGTGTTTGCACAAATGTCCATCTCATTCCACCATCTTTTATAAACCCTTGCCCCCTCCCTTCCCTTTGTCATATCTAGAATTCATCTAATCTTCCCATGCTTCCCCTCCCAAACCCAGTATGCATCAGCCTCCTCTTATGTTATCAGAGAAAATATTTGGCATTTGGTTTTGGGACTGGCTAACTTCATTTAGCATCATATTCTCTAACTCCATCCATTTACCTACAAATGTCATTTTAGTCTCTTTTATTGCTGAGTAATATTCCATTTTGTGTGTGTGTGTGTATATATATATATATATTATATATATGTGTGTGTGTGTTGTATGTATGTATATATATATATATATATATATATATATATATATGTGTGTGTGTGTGTGTGTGTGTGTGTGTGTGTGTGTATACACTACATTTTCTTTATCCATTCATCTACTGACGGGCATCTAGGTTGGTCCCACAGTTTAGCTACTATGAACTGTGCTGCAATAAACATTGATGTGGCTGTGTCCCTGTAGTATGCTGTTTTTAAATCTTTTGGGTATAGATCAAGGAATAGAATAGCTGGGTCAAATGGTGGTTCCATTCCAAATTTTCCAAGGAATCTCTATATTGCTTTCCATATTGGCTGTACCATTTTGCAGTCCCACCAGCCATGTATGAGTTGGGAATCAACCTAACAAAATAGGTGAAAGACCTCTACAATGAAAACTACAGAACACTAAAGAAAGAAATTAAAGAAGACCTAGGAAGATGGAAAGATCTCCCTTGTTCTTGGATAGGCAGAATTAATACTGTCAAAATGACCATACTATGAAAAACACTATTCAGATTTAATGCAATTCCAATCAAAATCCCAATGACATTCCTCATAGAAATAGAAACGGCAGTCATAAAATTCATCTGGAAAAATAAAAGAGATCCAGAGTAGCTAAAGCAATCCTTAACAAGAAGAGCAAAGCAGATGGCATTACTATACCAGACCTTAAACTATACTACAGAGCAATAGTAACAAAAAAAGCATGGTATTGGCACCAAAATAGACTGGTAGACCAATGATACAGAATAGGGGACACAGAGATTAACTCACATAATTACAGTTATCTATGTATGAGCCAAAAACATACACTGGAGAAAAGATAGGCTTCTCGTGCTGGAAAAACTAGAAATCCATATGCAACAAAATGAAATTAAACCCCTATCTCTCATGATGCACAAAACTCAACTCAAAGTGGACCAAGAACCTAGGAATTAAACCTGAGACCCTGCTTCCAATAGAAGAAAAAGTAGGCCCCAATCTCCATCATATCAGATTGGGCTCCTACTTCCTTAATAAGACACCTATAGCACAAGAATCAAAATCAAGAATAATAAATGGGATATATTCAAACTAAAAAGCTCCTTCTCAGCAAAAGAAACAATCAGTGAGGTAAAGAGAGCCTATAGCTTGGGAGCAAATTTTTACCACTTGCACATCAGACAAAGCAATAATACCTAGGGTATATAAAGAACTGGAAAAAAAAGCAAATAACCCAATTAATAAATGGGCCAAGGAACTGAACAGACACTTTTCAGAAGGCTATATACAATCAATCAACAAATATATGAAAAAAATGTTCAATATCTCTTGGTATTAAAAGAAATGCAAATTAAAACTACTCTGATTTCATCTCACTTCACCAGAATGGCAGTTATTAATAATACAAACAATAATAAGTGTTGACAAGGATGTGGGGGAAAAGACTAAGATAAATCTGAGATGAGTTCTTACCAGCATGTGTGCCTTGCGGAGTGACACTCAGGCATAAGAGGACAGAGTTGTACACTAATCAACCTGAAAATGATGCTGATTCTCAATTGGCACCCACTGCTTTGGGTCCTTCTTTCCCTGGCACTTGGGTTGTGAGGAATTCAGGTGAAGAAGCCACTGTTCTTGATCTCTGAAGGCCAAACAAACTACAACCTTGACATTAGCCTAAGTCTTGAAAGTCAAGCTTCCTTTTCCAACTTTTTATTTCAATGATATTTATAATTGATAAAATATTTACTATTTTATTTCAATAACTCAATTGGTTCTGTAAGCCCAAGCGTGACAATCCTCACATCACAAAGAACCTGCAGTGGAGCTGTATGATCACTGCTAAGACCGAATTCAGATATTGGGGGGAAATCTAGCAACCTAGGGGAATACAGTGAATTTTTGTTATCAGGAGTGCTGCTGGCAAGTTACCATAGGGAAGAGAATGATCACTGACCAAATAGCGATCCTCCAGTAGCCAGTTAATGCATTGCACTTGCAAGTTAGGGAACCCTAGGTCTGTGATGTTATCTTCTGGATATTTTTTCAAAAGTTCCTAAAGGTAGCACCTCTCCAAGAAGGACCTTTAGGGCATTTCAGGGGCTTGTCAGAGGTAGCAGGGACCCCATGGGTGCCCTTTCCTTGGAAATGGGATGAAAGAGGGTGTGGGAGAAAACAGCAGCAGTGTGATACCTAGGAGATGGTGGGATGCTCAAACTACAGTATGAGGGGAGGGGCTGAAGAGCCAAAAGGGAGCAGCTCTGAAACATCATGGCCATCAGGAAAGAGGAAGCTCCAAGTGGATTGATGGCTGGCAAGCCCACAACTGCAGAGCTCACAATTAAGCCCTCTGCACTGGAAATTTCTACCCCCGAGTTTTCTAAATGAATCCTCTTCCTCTAAAGCCATAGCCCTCAAAGGAAGCTGATTTTACCTACAATGGACATTTGGCAATGTTAGAGACACTCTGGGTGTCCTCACCAGGAATCAGTGCTCCTGGCATCTGGTGGGTGGGGGTTGGGGTGTTGCTGACCATCCTACCATGCACAGAACTACAACAAGGAATTCTCAAAATGTCCATAGCACCAAGGCAGAGAAACCCTGTTCTATAGGGAATATTTTACTCATTAAGAGTCTGAATCTAGCATGAGCCTAGGTCCTTGGAATTGACAACCAGACCAAGATGAATGCCCTCTATGTCCAGCCCTAATATGTGGATCCCACTGCTGCCCTGTTAAGTGGACACCCCCAATCCTCCCAGGGGGTTCCACAAATGCCCCACTGGTAGCTTCCAGTTCAAATTCCAGCAAGGACAGCTCAACCTTAGACCCTCTTCTTTCTCTCCTGAAGCAGCAGCTAGTACTTTTTCAAAGCCATAAGACTCCAATTGCCACTGCCTGGATGTCCACAGCAGTGCCCCTTCAAACAGCTGCATAGACTTGCCCTCAGATGACAGCCAGCCATTGGAGGAGGACTCCTTGCTAAGACTGCCTCCTCACAGAGATCTCCTTGTCACTTGGCAGGGCAGAGGGCACCCCCTCCTCTGCTTCAGTAGGTTCCATGGCTGCTGCTTTCACCTCTTCTTCATCAAGTTCCACAAACAACAATGGTGCAGGGCAGGCTTTCTCAGCTGCAATCATTTCTGTGTCATGTTCCCTCATCTCCAGCTAAAAAGTGGCAGTGGTGTGTGGAAACAGGGAGCAGGGGCTCTGGGGAATGCCTCTTGCAGCTCCCTGGCTGGCAAGGCAGCCCTGGCAGCCTCCTCAGTGCCCTCGGGTATCTCTTTTTCTTTCTATGCATAATGTCAAGAGTTGTTCTCTCTCCTCTCTCAAGCTCATTGCTCTCTAAACTTTTGACTTCTTCAGCATCCATTGCGATCTGCTGCCAGGACTCAGGCTCTAGGGACACTGGTAGGCTCTCTGTGTGCCAACTCTGGCTAGCTGACAGCAAGACAGGTGGGCTCTCTGACTGCCAAGTTGTCACAGTTGGAGACTTTTGGGGGACTGACCTGTCCAGAATTATCACTGGGCAGGATATAAATATCATTGCGGTCTTCTGCAATGACTTCAGGGTATTCCTCCTCATCAGGCTTACAACTAAAGACATTGCCATAGAAAAAGAGGAGAAAATCCAATACAAAGAATGGTCAATATTATAAAAATAGATGTCAGGTTGGAAAAAAAATTATCTTCTGAAGTTCCAGGAATAAATATATTGTTTTTATCTACAAAGTTTATGGATTGAATGCATTCATTTGTAGGCCATTGTAGAGGAATCGTTTTTTCAGTCCTCTGACTGGTTTCCTCAAAGCTAACATATAAAAACTTAGTTTTTATTCAGGGTAATGCATATATATGCAATGCAATAATTAATGCAAACCAGGGAAGAAACAATGGTATTAAAAAGGAAATATATCAGTAAGTAGATTATGAAAATAGTGCTATAGCATCTGGGCCAGTTAAATGGGAAAATTAATTCTTTTGTTGGAGGTGAGGGAATGCAGGGATGACAGCTTCACAGAGGAGCCAGCACTTATCCTGAACTCTGAAGCAAGGGAAGGTTTTGACAGTGAAGACCCAGCTAAAGACACAATACCAGCAAAAGCACAAAGCTGTGAAAAATGGGGAAGAGCAAGCAGAGCCCCAGTTTAATCAGTGCACAATTTACAGGAAGAATAGAAAACTCAGTTGGTAGAGGTCAACAGGGGAACCTGAATGACAGGGAAATAAGAAACAGGAACTTTAATCAATATTAATGATTAGTCACTGATCTTTTTCAGATACAATAGTAGAATCAACATTTAAAAATTACTCTTAGAAAATCAGGGTATAGCTCAGTAGTAAAGTACTTGCCTAAGCATGTGCAAGGTCCTGGGTCCCATCCCTAGCACACAAATAACAAAAATAAACAAAAATATTTGAAACTCAAAAAACTTGTATTATCTTTATCTAGACACAGAGACATGTACCCATAGTCCCAGCACTCAGCAGGCTGAGGCAGGAGGATCACTTGAACCTACAGGATGAGGACCAGCTTTGGCAACATAGTGAGACCCTGTATCAATAAATTAACTAGTTAATTAAAAAAATAAAATTTAAAATTGTGTAAATATTGTAAGAACAAAAATAGGGAGAACAAAAAAAGTAAAACTAATTTGAAACAATCACCCCTCATTTTTTTTTTTTCAGTTCTAGGTATGGAAAAAAAGATGCCGTCTCAGCTACATTCTTATAGGATTTCACCTCTTTCAAACTCTCATTGCATTTTCATCAGTTTAATTACCAATTTTACATCATTTCTTTTTTACCCCATACCTAACCAATTTTTAGCTATCATCTGTTCCATCTTCCCCTCCCTTTATTTAATCATTCAGTACTACATGTATATTAACATACTTATTCTTAAATGGATCTTAGTTAAATCTAAACATATCTCTTCTCTCAATGTTTTCTGATATTACTCTATTGTAAGTAATTACTTTCTTTCATCAGAACTAATGCAAAGAGTCTTGAGCACCTGTGAACCAAGGTGGGGAAGAACGGTACAATTCACCAGTCAGCTACATACAATTTCTTTTAGTCCTGAAGTAGTTGCTTCTTATTCCCAGAACTATGTGACTGAGATGCTAGTAATCAAATAATCTCTTCCCTCGGTGTTTAAAATTGTCTTTAAGTCCTAGTGAGAGAAAAACAGAGTACCCTTGGTATTTATGGAAGGCTCCCTGGAAGAAAGAATATTCTTTATTCAAGAATGGATCTTCAGGGGTTGGGGTTTGTGGCTCAGTGGTAGAGTACTTGCCTAGCATGTGCAAGGCCCTAGGTTCAATCCTCAGCACCACATAAAAATAAATAAATAAAGGTATTGTGTTGTCCAACTACAACTACAAAATTTTAAAAAATATTTTTTTAAAAATAATGGATCTTCAGGAAAAAGTAAGAACTAACAGATTCAGAGAGAGCTGCTCTACTCATCAATAAAAAACAAGATGCTGGCATAAATAGAGTATGCAGGCTTCTGGATCTTTAGTATCCCAAAGCTTAAAATAGGGAACGAAGAAAGAGCTGGAGAAGAAGTAGGAAAAGTTTAGTTTGATGCTGATGCATGGAAAAATCAAATGTCATTGTCTACTTAGATAGACAACATAGCCTCATATCATAAAATATGCTTTACCTCACTTTTTCTGAGTCTCACAAAGATCTGAGTTCTATTGAAAAATGAACTCAACTCCCTGGCCACAGTAAATCCCTTTTATACCCTATCAATATCTCAGAACAGAAAAGACAACTCTGAGATACCATCTGGCCACTAGGAAAAGGCTCAGTTGAATTTTATAAAATAGTGTAACCCTACATTTAAAATCAATTTCTAATTCTCTTACTACTCTAGTTAAAAAGCAAGAGGGCAAAATTATACAATATTTAGAATACATTATCCCTCCTGGAACACGTTAATATTTTTCCCAGGAAAGCAAATATTAAAGTTTAAAAGCCATAGCATAGTAGTTTTAGAGGAGCATGAGTAGGGATAAGGCCAATCTTTTTTCTCTATTCTTACCACAAAATTGTCTTCATCATATTCTAGGCTCCACATAAGAAGGAAGCCTTATCTTGGTGAGTGTATTCATTGTCCCATACAAGTGCTATACTAAATTCCTAAGCCCTGTCACTTTATTTTTGTAGACAATGAGGTTTTTACCATACAGAAAATGTTTTACAAATATAAAAAAGGTAAAAGATCTCTCTCTTAAATCTTCATTCATACAAAGCAGAATAGTATTTTAGGAGAAATTTCAGGCTCCCTGAAGCCTATCAAGGAGCTCTAGTTTAAGGTTCATGATCTGGCTAGACCCAACAGGATCTAGCTTAAATGCCATCACCTCTGGACCACGGTAGCTCCCTCTTTTATTTATCCTCCACTCCTAGATAGCTGAGTCTGGGCCACACAGAGTATCAGAATGATATATTTTGTACATACTATATTATTAGATCTCCCCAATTATGTTGCTCCTCAACCTACTACAGAGTTATCCTGATAAGCCCCATAATCTGGAAATATCTTAAGCTGAAATGCATTTAGCACTTCTAACTTACTGAACAACTTAGCTTAGTCTTATCTACCTTAAACATGCTCAGAACACATGCATTAGCATACAACTGGGCAAAACTAATACAAAGCCTATTTTATAATATAATGTTAAATATCTCACAACTAATTTATTGAACACTGATCTGAAAGTATAGTTACACTTTTGCATCTATACACACATCATAAAGTCAAAGAATCACAAGTCAAACATCATAATGATATAGGATAGATGAGGCTGGACACCCAAGGAATTTTTAGGAAGCAGGTTTTTTTATGCTGCAGCAGTCCAGAGGGTGTAATCCCTAAAAATCTCTGGACTCTGGCTATGGAAATTCTTTGAGATTTATACCCAGTGGGAGGGAAGGGAGATGTGGGGAGCTTATGTAACAGTAGGTGGTTACATGGCAGGTACTGTTTGTCCCAAATTCTTAGGTCAGACAGAGGTTTTACAAGTTTTATATGCAAACTTGGCATTTATAAGAAAGAGGAAACTTCAAACCACATTGAGTTCTTCGTAGAACTCCTGTTGACACTCTTTATAAAATCTTGCTGACAAGAAGCTTAATTATGGTAAGGATTTTGAGGGGGGGGCTACTTCAATAATTCAGGTGCCAACTATAGATCATAAATGCTTAAAGGGGGATCCAAGATGGCGGGCCAGAGGGAGGCAGCATTCTATGTCACTCTGTGACCCAGGTCTCAACTTGTGGGAATACTGTTTCTCTGAAAGTGATAGAAGACCCCTACAAAGCTGCTCTCATGCAGAAATCACCAGCCCTGTGCCCATGCACAGGGCTCTGGGCCTCAGCATTAGAGCAGGACTCCCGATTCCTGACACCTAACTCCCAAATACTAACTCATGCAGGGCTCACGAGTGCCTTAGCAGGATCACCGCATCAGCACTGGTGCAGAACTCCCAGATGCCGCTCCAATCCCACACAGGACACTCAGTTGCTACCACAGGAACTCTGGCCACCAATCCCCTGTTGACCCCCATCTACCAACATGGGACTCCTCTGGTCACCTCAGTCTTGCAACTCAGCAGCTATTGCCATAGTCCCCTACACCAATAGTCTGCCTTCACCTGGGGACATCCCAGAAGCTCTGAAGACAGTCAAAAGTGGCAACATTGCACGCAACAGAGGTCCTCTCTGAATACATTGCACAATGCCATTGCCTGGCTCCCCCCACTCATCCTGATACCCCAGTGCTGGAAGTGGCCCTTCTCCATCTTACGTCACCTTCCTCACCATCTTTGGTGGGGGGCAGCTCCCAGATTGGAACTCCAGCTGGCCAGGAGAGGTATTGTATCCCTACAGGACCACTATAAGCCTATAGGATAAAAACAATAACATCGGACCCACAGTGCTAGAAGGAAAGACACACAAGCAACATGAAAATACAAGGGAAAAAAGTCCCCCAAAACAATCAAGATACCACATTATTAGAATCCATGGCAAGTACAGCAGAAGAAATGACAGAGAAGGAGTTTAGGATGTATATGATAAAAAATGTTCTGTAAATTAAAGGATAATATAAGAAAGCAAATTCAGGCAGCAAAAGATCATTTTGACAAAGAGCTACATAAGCAAATACAGGAAGCAAAAGATTATTTCCATAGGGAGATAGAGGTTCTAAAAAAACCATAAATCCTTGAAATGAAAGAAACAATAAACCCAATTAAAAGTTTAATTGAAAACATCACCAACAGAGTAAACCACTTGGAAGACAGGGCCTCAGACAATAAAGAACAAAATATATAATCTTGAAAAGAATGTAGACCACACAATGAAAATGGTAAGAAGCCATGTGCAGAACATTCAAGAAATATGGGATAGCATAAAACGACCAAATTTAAGAGTTATTGGGATAGAGGAAGGCATAGAGTACCAAACCAAAGGAATTACTAATCTATTCAATGAAATAATATCAGAAAGCTTTCCAAACATGAAGAATAAATTGGAAAACAAAATTCAAGACGCTTAAAGAACACCAAATGTACAAAATCACAGCAGATCCACACCAAGGCACATTATAATGAAAATAAAGAGAATATTAATAGCCAAGAGAGAAAGGAATCAGATTATATATAGGGGGAAACCAATTAGGATAACTGTAGATTTTTCAACCCAGACCCTGAAAGCTAGAAGATCCTGGAACAGCATATATTAAGCTCTGAAAGAAAATGGGTGCCAACCAAGAATTTTGTATCCAGCAAAATTAAGCTTTAGATTTGAAGATGAAATAAAAACCTTCCACGATAAACAAAAGTTAAAGAATTTATAGCTACAAAACCAGCACTACAAAACATCCTTGGAAAAATATTCCATAAAGAGGAAATGAAAAACAACAATGAAAATCATCGGAGGGCGATATTACACTAAAGAAAAAACTAATCAAAAGGGAAACCAAGTCAAGTTAAATAATAAAAATGGCTGGGAATACAAATCATGTCTCAATAATAACCCTGAATGTTAATGGCCTAAACTCACCAATCAAAATACAGGCTATCAGATTGGATTAAAAAAACAAAGACCCAACAATATGCTGCCTCCAGGAGACTCATCCAATAGGAAAAGACATACACTGGGAAAAAAATCATATCATTCACATGGACTGCAGAAGCAAGCAGGAGTTTCTATCCTTATATCAAATAAAGTAGACTTCACACTAAAGTTAATCAAAAGAGATAAAGAAGGACATTTCATACTGCTCAAGGGAACCATCTACCAACAAGACAAAACAATTATATGTGTCCCAAACAATAGAGTATCTGTGGTAATCAAACAAATTATTCTCAAGTTCAAGAATCAAAGTGACCACAACACAATAATCTTGGGTGACTTTAACACACCCCTCTCACCACTGGATAGGTCTTCCAAACAAAAGCTGAACAAAGAAACTACAGAACTAAATAATACAATTAATAACTTAGACTTAACTGACATATTTCATCCTTCAACAAGTGAATACACTTTCTTCTCAGTAGCACATGGATCCTTCTCTAAAATAGGCCATATAATATGCCACAAAGCAACTCTTAGCAAATACAAAAAAGTAGAGATACTACCCTGCATTTTATCAGATCATAATGGAATGAACTTAAAAATCAATGACAAAAATAAATAGTAAAAATTACTCCGACACCTGGAGACTAAATAATATGCTACTGAATGAACAATGGGTTGCAAAAGACATCAAGGAGGAGATTAAAAAATTCTTAGAGGTAAATGAGAACACTGACACAACATATTGAAATCTCTGGGACACTATGAAGGCAATACTAAGAGGAAAGTTCATTGCATGAAGTTCATTCCTTAAAAGAAGAAAAAGTCAACAAATAAATGGCCCAACATTATATCTGAAAGCCCTAGAAAAAGAAGAACAAATCAACACCAAAAGCAGTAGAAGATAAGAAATAATTAAAATTAAAGCTGAAATCAATGAAATTGAAACGAAACAAATAATTGAAAAAATTGACAAAACAAAAAGTTGGTTCTTTGAAAAAATAGTTAAAATCAACAGACCCTTAGAGAGAAAACTCAAATTACTAACATATGTGATGAAAAAGGTAATATCACAACAGACACCACAGAAATACAGAAGATAATTAGAAATCATTTTGAAAACTTGTACTCCAATAAAATAGAAGATATTGAAGGCATAAAAAAATTTCTTAAGACATACTATTTGCCCAAATTGAATCAGGATGATATACACAATTTAAACAGACCAATATCAAGCGATGAAATAGTAGATGCCATCAGAAGCCTACCAAGAAAAGCCCAGGACTGGATGGATGCACAGTCAAGTTCTACAAGACCTTTGAAGAAGAACTAATACCGATACTCTTCAATTTATTTCAGGAAATAGAAAAAGAGGGAGCACTTCCAAACTCATTCTATGAGTCCAATGTCACCCTGATTCCAAAACTAGGCAAAGACACATCAAAGAAAGAAAACTTTAGACCAATATCTCTAATAAACATCGATGCAAAAATTCTCAATAAAATTCTGGCAAATCAAATACAATAACATCAAAAAGATCATGCACTACAATCAAGTGGGATTGATCTCAGGGATGCAAGGTTGGTTCAACATACAGAAATCAATAAATGTAATTCATCACAGCAATACAGACTTAAAGATAAGAATCATATGATCATCTCAATAGATGTACAAAAAACATTCAACAAAATACAGCACCCCTTCATGTTCAAAACACTAGAAAAATTAGGGATAACAGGAACATATCTCAACATCATAAATGCTATCTATGCTAAGCCCTAGGCCAACATCATTCTAAATGGAAAAACATTGAAGGCCTTCCCTCTGAAAACTAAAAGAAGACAGGGATGCCCTCTTTCACCACTTCTATTTAACATTAGTTCTTGAAACACTGGCCAGAGCAATTAGACAGATGAAAGAAATTAAAGGGATACAGATAAGAAAAGAAAAACTCAAATTAGCACTAGTTGTTGACCATATGATTCTATACCTAGAAGACCCAAAAAGTTCTACCAGAAAACTTTTAGAACTATAAAATGAATTCAGTGAAGTATCAGGATATAAAAATTAACACCCATAAATCAAAGGCATTTCTGTATATCGGTGACAAATTCTCTGAAAGGGAAATGAGGAAAACTACTCCATTTGCAATAGCTTCAAAAAATACCCCAAAATACTTGGGAATCAACTTAACAAAAGAGGTGAAGACCGATACAATGAAAACCACAGAATCCTAAAGAGAGAAATCAAAGAAGACCTTAAAAGATGAAAAGATCTACCTTGCTCTTGGATAGGCAGAATTAATATTATCAAAATGACCATACTACCAAAAGCACTATACAGATTTAATGCAATTCCAATCAAAATCCCAATGACATTTCTCATAGAAATAGAAAAAGCAATCATGAAATTCATCTGGAAAAATAAGAGACCCAGAGTAGCTAAAGCAATCCTTAGCAGAAAGGGTAAAGCAGGTGGCATCACTATAACAGACTTTAAACTATACTAAAGGGCAACAGTAACAAAAACAGTATGGTATTGGCACCAAAATAGACTGGTAGACCAATGGTACAGAAGAGAGGACACAGAGACTAACCCAAAAAATTATAATTATCTTATATTAGACAAAGGCACCAAAAACATACATTGGAGAAAAGATAGCCTCTTCAACAAATGGTGCTGGGAAAACTGGAAATCCATATGCAACAAAATGAAATTAATCCTCTCTCTCACCATGCACAAAACTCAACTCAACATAGATCAAGGATCTAGGAATTAAACCAGAGATCCTGCGCCTAATAGAAGAAAAAGTAGGCCCTAATCTTCATCATGTGGAGTTAGGCCCCAACTTTCTTAACAAGACTCCTATAGTGCAAGAATTAAAACCAAGAATCAATGAATGGGATGGATTCAACTACAAAATTTCTTCTTAGCAAAAGAAACAATCTGTGAGGTGACTAGAGAGCCTATATCTTGGGAGAAAATTTTTACCCCTGACACATCAGATAGAGCACTAATCTCTAGGGTATACAAAGAACTCAAAAAGCTAAACACCAAAAAAACAAATGACCCAATCAATAAATGGGCCAAGGAACTGAACAGATACTTCTCAGAATATGAGATACAATCAATCAACAAATATATGAAAAAATGTTCATCACCTGTATCAACTAGAGAAATGCAAATCAAAACTACTCTAAGATTTCATCTCACTCCAGTCAGAAGGGCAGCTGAATACAAACAACAATAAGTGTTGGCGAAGATATGGGGAAAAAGGTACACTCATACATTGCTGGTAAGACTGCAAAATGGTGCAGCCAATATGGAAAGCATTCTGGATATTCCTTGGAAAATTGGGAATGGAACCACCATTTGACCCAGCTATTCCTCTCCTTGATCTGTACCCAAAGGACTTAAAAACAGAATACTACAGGGACACAGCCACATCAATGTTTACAGCAGCACAATTCACAATAGCTAAATTGTGGAACCAACATAGATGCCCTTCAGTAGATGAATGGATAAAAAATGTGATATATATACATAATAGAATATTACTCAGCAATAAAAGAAGATAAAATCATCACATTTGCAGGTAAATGGATGAAATTGGAGAAGATAATGCTAAGTGAAGTAAGCCAATCCCCCCCAAAAAAACACCAAATGTTTTCTCTGATATAAGGAGGCTGATTCATAGTAGGATAGAGAAGGGGTGCAAAGGAGGAATAGATGAACTCTAGATGAGACAAAGGGGTGGGAGGAGAAGGGAGGGGGCATGGGGTTAGAAATGATGATGGAATGAGATGGACATCATTATCCGAAGTATATGTATGAAGACACAAATGGTGTGAATATACTTTGTATACAACCAGAGATAAGAAAAATTGTATTCTATAAGTGTAATATGAACTGTAATGCATTCTGTTGATATATATAACAAATGAGGATAAAATTTTTAAAAAAATAAACAGATAAATGCTTAAGGGGAGAAAATGTGCTTCTCTCAATTCTGCCCATCTGAATCCTTCTTATCACTTCTGAACTCCTAAGATTTACCTGTTTCTCTTAGCTTCAAAACATACAGTAAGTAGTATGCATCTACCCCACTTCTCCCATGTGGTATAGGATTCCATATGTTTTTATTTTATAAATTATAACTACATATTATATAAAGCTAGTAATATATTAATATAATAATTTATATTAAAGTCTTTGGAATTTGGACAAGTTGGTTCAATTCTTAGTTCTGGGATCTTTTTCACTGAAATCACTGGCACCCTTTTCTGCATGATTGCTGCCTTGGAATCACCATCCCCTATGGATAAAACACTCAGGATATGCAAAATAACCTGCCGTCATCAGCTTTTTCTAGACCTGCAGATCTCTCTGAAGAGGAATACATCTGTTTCCAATCTCTACTATAAACAGAAAAAGAAAGATGGTCATGGATAGGCTGGGGTTGTGGCTCAGTGTTAGAGCACTTGCCTACCACATAAGAGGCCCTAGATTCTATCCTCAGCACCACATAAAAATAAATAAATAAAATAAAGGTTTTGTGCCCAACTACAACTAAAAAATAAATGCTTTTAAAAAAAGAAAGAAAAAAAGAAAGACGCTCAGTGGAGATCTGAACAGAACTGAACTTATCACCAAAGCTCAGTTTAGGATATCTCTTAACTGGCTCCAACACAGAAGACTCAGAACATAACAAACACTTTCCATGTCCTAGCAGAGGTCTCTTGATACTCTCAGTCATGGCCCCTTCCGGCTACCTAGGCTCATCTTCCTAATCCCTGCTGCTTTTCAACAAAGGTCCTGCACTTCTTTCTTTCCTGCACAACTATTTCTTTTCTTCTTATTCTCAACAAAGACTAAAAATATCTGTACTTTACCACAGCTTTCCTAATATTTGTTTAGTCTGAACAGCTAATTACTGACTCCTTTATGTTTTAAGTGTTTAACCATTAAATATTATATAATGAACATTCTAATAAATTCACAGTTGACTACTATGTTGAAGATAGAAGTTTAAGATTATTGTATAATCTCCTTCAAGGACTTTGTAATCTAGTTAGTGAGATCATATGGCTGCAGGTCCTTAAACTTTGCTGCCTAATTAGAATCACCTGTACAACTTTTATGCTAAAGTTACAACCCCGAACAACTAAATGTTCGTCTTTAATAAAGATAGGACCTGGGTATCACATCTTGCTACATGTTAGAAGGGCACAACTCTGTTGTAATCAATCAACTTTCTTTATGACACCCGAAGCCAGGACAGACTCTAGAATACTCCCTCTCTAGAATCACCTCTAGGTGATTGAGGGAGGATGATTGAGACTTTTCAGTACTTGCAAAGGTCATTCGCTGAATAATTAAAGTCACATCAGTGATACTGTGAGCTTTGCTAATTCTTGGTAAGTCACTAATAATAAAGAATGACAGTAATCAAGATGGATGAAAATCGCTACTGTTTATTCAGAAAATCAGTTCTATAACTTTCTTGAAAAACTGGAGGGTCAACATTGAGGACAACCCAGTCACCAAGGCAGGTCAATGTTAACAGTTGTCTTGTGAAGTTATGTTTATGCCTTTTTGTCAGAACACAATTCCAACTAGTCATGTAGATCGTCAACACCTATTACAAAGGACTTTCTCGGGTCACATAACTTATACTCAAAGGTTTATCTGATTATCTATTCTTCTCTTCAAGTAGTGCCACTTGGTAAGGGTCAGAAAGACAGGAGCATGTGCAGAATGATTTTACAAGGAAGAGGAAGGCAAGAAAGAGTAGTAAGAGTATAAAGTGGCACCAAGTTCCTATTTGTTCCTTGTTACCTTTACTTTAGTACACTTATTTTATTTTCTCTCTTGAAATCTCTGAATGAGGTACTAATAAAATGGCTTATCAGCTATATAATCCTCCACCCTCCAATCCCAGCAACAGAGCTAAAAGGAAAGGCAATGAGGCATTGCTGAAGATTAGCATTATTTCATTCATATTGAAATTGTGGACATTTAAAAACTGGACTAAGACTTTTCGTTAAGAGGAGAAAATTGGCAAAGCTAATAACTCTATCAGTCTAATACCCCAAGATCAAGTAAAATCATTTCTAATAATTTGCATTTCAGAGTTGTTAAATAGTCAAAGAATATGTTATCTCACTACAAATGATTTAGAGGCTTTTATGCACATTTAAAATTTTTCACAAAAAAAAGATTCATCAATCACTCCCACCTCCCAAGTGAGTTATTTGGAGATAATGAGTGTAATTTCATATATTCTTTATTCTTAGTCTTGCTCTCTGTTTTAGTCAGCTTTTTCACTGCTGTGACTAAAAGACCTGACCAGAACAACTGTAGAGAAGGAAAATTATATTTGAGGGCTCAGGATTTCATAAGTCTTAATCCACAGAAGGCTGGCTCCATTCCACAGGGAAGCAGAACATCATGGCAGAAGAGTGTGACAGAGGGAAGCAGCTCACATTTTGATCAGGAAGCAGAGAAAGAGAGAAACTCGACTCTCCGGACACAAATATATACCCCATAGCCACACCCCAATTCCCACCTCCTCTGGCCACACACTACCACTTCAGTTACCACTCAGTTAATCCCTATCAGGGCATTAATTCACTGATTGGGTTAAGACTCTCACAACCAAATCATTTCTCCTCTGAACCTTCTTGCATCATCTCACACATGAGCTTTTGGGGGACACCTCACATCCAAATCATAACACTCTTAGACAATGCTTTAGTATAGTCTTATTCTTAGTCTTGCTCTCACATTCTGCTCAAGCTCTACAAGTTTTGTCATCTGCCTTCATACCATTTCAAAAGATGTAGTCTTAGCTCTTCATACAGACGGGTATCCAAGGGTCAAAGACGTCTTAAGTGCTCACTGATCGAAACTCTCTTTACTTATTTGCACTTCTAAAAACTGAAGCTTTTGTATCAAGAACTGTTTGCAAAAACAAAAACAAAATGACCCCAAATAAAAAATTAAATTCTCAGAAACAAGAGCTTTAAGGTTTTGAGTCAAAATAAGAGAAATAGAATTTTCACAAGTTTCATCATGAAGAAATAAGGGAAAAGTGAACAAATCAACATTGAATTTATTGTAAAATGTCCTTTCCCATTAGTATTAGTATTAGTATTATTTTTGTGGTGAAAGGGATCAAACCCACATCTTTATGCATGCTAAGCACACATTCAATGCACACACACACACACACACACACACACACACCTATTTTTTTTAACAGCTCAAAGCTAACAAAAGATTTAAGAAACTTATCTTTTGCTCTATATCTAGAGGAACTTTTTATTTCATCTAAGACACCAGTAAAACAAGTTTGTCCAATTACAACTTTAAAATAATATGTTACTTAAAAACCAATTCAGATTAAATAACTGTTTTTATTTGTTGTTGTTGTGTTGTGTTTTGTTTTGTTTTTATAATCATGGCTTAAAACTTAAACAATAAAGAATTTTTGGGGGACAATAAATTACCTAAAACTTAGATTATTAGACTAATAAGAAGTCTTAGAGCCATTCCAACAACCTAATTTTTTTTCTAACACAAAATATTTGTATTTTGGAAGTATCCATCTCTTTGGCCCCACTTATATAAAAAACACAAAGGGGAAATTTTAACAGTTCAGAAATAAAAACTAACTATGGTCAATGATGAAAGTTTAAATATACATAAAGAATCAGAGAACTGTGGGGTTTTTTTTTAAAATAAATGTGGCCTGGAGAGATTAAGTAACTTGCCCAGAGTTCCTTGGCTTGCTATAAAAATCAGAGGTCAATAACAATAGGTAACCCTTATGTAACTCTTTATCATGTGCCCTTCTAAAGACTTTGTTTAAATTAATCTGCTTAAACCACACAACAATGCTATGATAGGGGAGTCTCATTATTTCCATTTTTTTTTTAGACAAGGAAACTGAAGCTGCTGCAGAGAAGACATAATTTTCCCAACACCATAAAGGCAGCTTCAGGCCAGGCAGTGTGCCCCAGGGTCTGTGCTTTGACCTACTGTGCTATCCTGACTTGGTCTGTGGTCCCCAGATCCCCATTCTGCCACTTTTCCCACTGTATCACAGGGTCTCTAGAGTTTATGACCAGAAGCAGAAAGAATAGGTAATTTTTGTTTTCTTCAAGCAAACACACAAAGATATGTGCATGAAACTCTTCGGTTAAAAATGGGAAATAGAAAAGAAACATATGGAGATAAAGGAAATTTTTAAAAATAAGTGTAAAATAAAATTAAAATACAATTTTGTTATGATGGTAGGAGGTAAGTAAAAAACACTGGCAATCTTTCAAAGAACAATTTTAAAATGTGCAATAGCTGCTTCCTGATGTCTATATTGACCACATTTTATTGTTTCACTCTTTTTTGTTCACATTGATTAAAAATCATTCTGCCATCTCAGATGTATTTTACCTTCCAAGTCATAGTTGCTGATAAGCTGACCTTCTACAGACTTCACTTTTCTATTGGAGAATGCACTGGACAAATTCCCAAATCCACCCACACTGATAAATTCATCTAGGAACTTACCTCCTCTATGAAATGCCATCAAACCTTCATCATCATTTCTCATGATTTATATAAATCTCTCCCTCAAGTATTCATATTACAAAATGGAAAGCTAACTTTGAATAAAATCTATTTTCCCACCAATTTGACTCCCAATATTTGTGGAGCAACAGGCTGTGTAGCCTACCCTCTTCCCCTGGGCAGTAACAGTGCTGCCCATAAAGAGAAGAAAGCAGAAAAGAAGGTAGAAGTCCGAACTGCGTCCCAGGCTACGGGGCCTCAAGAAGCCTCCATTTATGCCTTCTCCATTGGACACCACTAATTTCCATGATTGCTGTTCTGTCTAAATGTCATCCTAATGAAATGCAATTGATATTATCTCTACTTGGTGTCAGTTACCATTGTGTTTCATGACTATATTCTTACAAAAAGACAGTTAAATTACTTCTTTTTAAAACCACATTAACTACTGAAAAAACATAGATGTGCTTGAAAAGTCTATAAATTTTCTTCCCTCACTTCAGAAAATGTTTTGAAAATCAATGAACAGATTATCTTCTTTTTTAATATTTATTTTTTAGTTGTAGTTGGACACAATATCTTTATTTATTTATTTATTTATTTATTTATTTATTTATTTTTATGTGGTGCCGAGGATCAAACTCAGGGCTTCACTTGTGCTAGGCAAGCACTCTACCACTGAGCCACAACCCCAGCCCCCAGATTCCCTTCTTTAAAAAATGATTATATCCAAGCGGAGGAATTATCTCATTGAACAAAGGGTTGTGAACCTGCCTGGGGACGAGGCCTAGTCTTGAAGAAACTGGACTTAGCTTCACAGGCCTGATAGCTCTGGCCCAGGGTGGTATGCAAATAGGGCTCAGTCTGGTGGAGCCCAAGTCAGAGGCAAGGGGTGGCCTGAGAAGTGATCGCGACCCAATTTGCCATCCCCAACTGTTAACTGAGGTGCCTAACATGTAAGCCAGGCGGGGGCTGCTAAGGCAGGCTGCTTGTGTCTGGAGGAAAATATTGACCAAGACTTTATTTTCCAGGTGGCAGTGCCCTCCCCTCTGGACTTTCCTAGGTTCCATGCTAAACTCTTCTGTGAGTTCACTCTACCCCTCCTCCTCCCTCTAACTCTTGAGGTTATCCCTTCGCTTGAAACCTTGCCTCTGGTCATCTGGTAAGCCTGGTGAAGTCACAGGAGTGTTGTTGGAGTCAGTATTGTTGGTAATGGTGCAGGAGGAAAGGCCCTGCAGGTGGGGTGGATTGGTATTGCTTTTGGAGAGGATGGGGATTGAATGTGCACCCCTGGGTGGGGCTGCAGCAATGGTTCCAGCAGAAGTCACCCAATGCCTCATGGATGTGGTTTGTTACTGTAGTGTTCATCATGGCGAGCAGATGGCACCAGGACAAATGGAGCCCCTGCCAGTGTGAATCATAGCAGTGTAGGAGGGGAGACCCTAAAGGAGACAGCCTGCTTAAGTTGATGCTGGCAGAGTGAATTGCATAGGCTTAGGAAGAGGAGAAGTTCTCCAGTGCCCTGTGGTTAGGCCTTGTTCAGGAGCCCTGTATTCAGGAGGCTGCCCGTTAAGATTTTCAGATAAGCTGGTTAGGGGAATGGTTCAAAATTCCAAAGCAGAAGCACTGGCTTGAGGGGTCATCAGCTTTGAATGAATGTTTCAGCAGCACCATCCTCCAGGCACAGGAATGCCAACAGGCACCCCTCTTGTCCTGAGGGTAGTTATCAGATGCTGCATCTTCTAAATTAAGCCTCCAGTCCTTCTAGTTCTGTGCTATGAACTTTGCTTCCAGAAGATTCCTAAGCTATAGAACATTTTAATATTGACGCAACAATGTTAAATCGTTAATCACAACCAGTGTGATGCCTTTTAGATGGCACTTGGAGATGGAGCCCAGAGACCCCTCACCTACTCACCTGCTTACTTGCCTGCCTGACTGCACATTGGCCAGAGGAATTCTTAGTGTGATGATAAGACTTTTGGATGTTGGGTGTGTGTGTGGGGGAAACTGTTCAATTTTAAATGCCTTAGGCAGAGGGGATTTGTTAGCTAAAGCAGATTGTCAAATTGTGGGGACTCATGTGTTGAGCTACAGTGGGAGAGGACAAGCTGGTCATGCCCAGGAGCTGTGTGTTGGTAGGGGGATCTGGGCATTCTAATGGAATAGAACATTACTAAGAAGGGAATGATGGGCATACCCGTAGTGGATAGGTTATGGTATTTTGTTTCCTAGTGATGCAGATTGAACAGGGCCTTGGGCATTATAGGCAAGTGCTCTGCCACTGAGCTACAGCCCCAGCCCAGATCTTTGATTCCCTCTGACACTTTTTTTTTTTTAACTTAATGAAGATTTCAGAGTACTCTGGTCATTCCTATTGGGGGCACTGGAGGAGAGATGGGGGCAAGGGCTCAGTTTGTCACTAGTGATGGGAGGGGTAGGATTGAAGACTAGGCAAGGGCTGGTGGGGGATGCAGTGGTGGAAGGGTGAGGGTGTGGGTTGGGGGTTAAGGGGAAGTCTCTGGAGAGAACCTAGGCAGAGAATTTGTGAGTGAAGAAAACACTAGTTAATGGTAAATTATTGGTTAAATGATTGCATATAAGCAGTGAAAGTTGCTTGGAAATTTTTCAAAAAATGCTTAGAACTTTTAAGTTCAAGGAAAAAAGCAAAATTGTTTTGCTTTGCTCTAAAGTGGGAAAGACTTCCTGAAAAGGTATAACTGAAGACAAGAATATTTAGTTACTTGAAAAATGACATGGAACTTGAAGGCAAGCTCCCAAGTTTTATCTGAAGCTGGGAAGGTGTATGATTTTCAGGAGAAACAAATCTTAGAAAAGACTTCTAAATGCCAGAATTATGGGTTTTTAAACATTTTAGGTGTGCACTTATGATGAGATTAAGATGGACTCTTCTGGGTTTGTAATTCATATTTTGCCATGGAGAGCTTGTGATTCAAAAGTCTGAGCAATACGGAAATGTGATGATTTCTAAAGGAATTTCATAAGAATTGCCTTATAGATTTTCTGTGATTGGTCAAAAACCATAACAGCAAAAGTTTTGCTTACTTAATGATAGTCTTTTGAAATCATAGTCATTATATCAAGGAAAACCTTTTGTGGTCACAGTGAAATTACTATGATATTTGGTAACAAACAGAAACATTAATGAATACTCCATTGTATTTTTAGTTTGAATGATCCAGGACTAGAGGGGGGAATGTCAATCAAAGCCAGTTTAGGAAATAAAAGCAAACTGGGCAGAAGGGGACAGCTTAACAGGCAGGTCTGTAAGAACTCAGCGTGAAAACTCAATTTGCTTCTGAGCTGATTTTGTTGAATTGATAGAGTAACTACAATGGGTATTGTCCTATTTCTTTCTCTAAATTTTACCTTGAAAATTTTAAATACTAAATACCTTTTATACCTAGGACTCTCCTGTGTTCTGAGTTCCTTTTTTTCTTAATGCTTAAAAGTACATTGGTATGGTAATTCAATTCTTAGCTGGTGACTTGAGCATGATACAATTACTATCATTGGAACTTAGAGTGTATTAGTCATGCTAGCGTGGGGAAATATTTCTGGGTATGCTGTTGTATAATAAAAGCTATAAAAGAAGGTGGTTAAAGTAAAAAAAAATTATACCCATCATAACTTCTCCAGCTGTCATTGTTTTATGATAAAAATAGTTACAAATCAATGTTAACTTAGATAAAAGTAAAATAATTTTTAAAATTCTACCACAATGAAGAAAAATGGATTAATTTTCCTAAATACAAATAAAGCCAGTTTGAGCTCTAATACCCAAAACTGAATACCTTTTTCTTGTCATTATTACTTTTGTTTAGTTTATTTATAGAATGATTTTGGTTTTGTAACTAAATTATCCAGTTAAGCCTACCATAATGATTAAACAAACAAACAAAAACTCCTAAACTAGATAGATTATATGTTTAATTGTTTTCCCACATTCTAAAATATTTTAAATACAATCACCTTTTGGCTTAATTTCATCTAAAATTATTAAGGGCAGCAATTATCAAAATTAGAGAATATGCACATTGCAGTTAACCTACATGGCTTACATTCCATTTACGTAAATAGCTTCATATACAAGCATACTATTTTCTATGTGTAGTCTTAAATGAAAAATATTTAGGGCAAAAGTTTTTGAAAATTTTTTTCCATCACTAAAGGACAGACAAGATAACTTTCAATATCTAACCTATTTTCATACTGAAGAGGAATTGTTTATTGCGACCAAAATTTTAAACATTTTAAAAATTGATAAGATACTATTATAGAAATACACTTTGATTCAAAGCAGTTAGAGTAAGGCCCTTGGAACTGCAATCCAAATGGAAGTTGAGGCAATACAGTGCTTAGTCATTAAATTAATTAGGCACGAGGGGGTCACCAAGACCCCCCAAGTTACAACTCCTCAGATGCTTCCAACTCATTTTCCACTGTTTAAAGATAACAAAATAAAACATAAAGCACCTTATGAAGTCACATCATTTGCCTTCAGATATGACTTATATATCAGTAGGTGCATCCTAAACAGTATTCCTTTTTTAATCCCAGAAACATGGGATTGAAGAGTTAACTGATGCTTAAAATTCCATCATGCTCTCACTGGAGGCCTCCTTCATGGCCTCTCAATACAAAGATGTCCTGATTCATTCCCTTTGCTTCATTTTCAATCTCACTTGAAAGCCAACTTTTCCCTTGAGTCCTTACAGTGGCAAACTTGATTAGGCATACGTACACATACAAAAGTAAGCATGACAATGATGAACAGTGAAGTGTCAGGATGATCCATTATATTTGAGATTAAATCTTCTGACTGATCACTGTCATTCTTCAAAAGCATATCTTTAGTCAAAATTAGTGCAATAAAGGCTGTGATTTAGCAGCAGCACATCATTGCAGGTTTGCTTCAAATTTCAGGATAATCAGTTATCGGGGGTTGTCCAAGCATTATGGTGTGTGGCTCTTGAGTTTATGAGCCAAAATCATAAATATGGCTTCTGTATGGTTGTTATCACTGAGAATTTTAGCAGAGGATTTGAACAAAGGCACACTGTATGTGTTGGAAATTTTTTGTGCCAAGTCTGTGGGCACCTGAACAGCACTTCTCAAGTCACATGCTCTCTCCCAATCAGTTGAACCATGGTTAGAAGCCCTTGTCTGTTCCCCTTCCAATCAACATCCCCTCCCTCAGCCTCTTGCCCCCTCCCTGTTTACCCAATAGTTCCAGATTCAATATCCCTATATTTCCAAGAACTGTGGGTTGTCTTTTTTAAGGATGGATATGGGAGGAAGGGTTTATACACTCTGTCTTAACTTCTTCCAATATATCTTCAGATTTAAAAAAAAAAAAAAAAAAAAACAGGCTTCCTACAAAAAGCTCTGAGCCTCCTCCCTTCCTGAGTGGACTCCAAGTTTGGAGACTGAATAAACCCTAAGTGCTATTCCCTGGTGCTATTCCAGACTGTGAGTTTAAAGTCCAGACCTCTGTGCTTAAAGCTTGTGCCATATAACCCTTGGCACTGGGGGCACCGTGGGGACAGCAACAGGAAATAGCAGTGGTGGGCTCTACCTTTTACAGACAGCAGTGCAGACCCATACAAAAGGCTATGCAGAGGGGCTCAGAGCCCCATGACAGGAAAATATAGGAAGGACAGCAAGCTGCTTCCCAGGATGGCAAAGAGAATCCATTGCAATCACAGGGTTTCTTTGTGGAATAAAATACTGACAAAATCTATAGCATAAACTTGCCATGCTATCTCAAACTATTTATACTTTGAAAAGAAAAATAAAAAGTAAATGTGAGTATGTACATATTTGTGTCCTACGAAGTGAAATTTCTACAGGAAAAGTGGCTGTATTAGGGGAGTAGACAGGTAGGGTGCAGGAAAAGGAAGGAACCTGAAACTATCAAGCAGATCCTTCCATTTGTACAATGGTTTTCTATTTATAGTTCACTTTTGGATTCATCTCATTTAACTCTTACCTCTCCTCTGAATTTAACAGGCAAAAAAAAAAAGAAAGAAAAGAAAAAGGAAAAAGAAAAAAAAATCTCCTCCCCAAGAAGCTGATGTTAAAGGTAGTAATGGAGAGGATTAAGTCTTTTTTCCAGTCCTATAGCTACAATCCAGCACCCCCCCACACTCCCCCAGTTCACCTTGGCCTAGCCCAGAGTCCCTCTATGTCTCAGCCCATGGTACCCTTTGTTAAACCTTCAAATCTCACAAGTCTCTCCTAGGGTCCTCCCACTACTCATGCTCTATACCTACATGGGGTATTTCAAATGCATATGGGTCACAAAAGTACAAGAAGGGCCCTTTTCACTGAAATTCCACTCTGGAGAGAGAGGTAGAAGCCTGTGGGTTTTGTGGACTGGCCATGGAAGCAGGGTGGGGGCTGCTCTTCCACTCCCCTCTCTCCCCTCTGTGGCTTTGTCCTTACTTGCTCTCTGCCCTTTCCCACCCAGTCCTTTTCCCTCATATTCCTCTGCCCAGCACTCCTCCTCCACAGATCCATTTTCATCTCTCCATTCACACCAGAACAAAACAGGAATTCTGCAGCAAAACTGCTTTCAGGTAGCCATATTTCCTTCATTTGCATCTTAAATCTGGAAGCCATTGACACTTACCCTCATCTTCTGTTGACTTGTGCTTACTAAAACTTTGTATCTCTTCTTTCATCTTTATAAGGCTCACTTTGACCTCTGACTTATCACTGTCATTCTAAAATTCCTTCCACCTTCACCATCACTACTGCCTCTGAGAGTCAGCATCTCACAACTCCTCCACAGCTAGAAAGCCACACTTCAATTACTGGGATGTGCAATTCTCCTGGTGGAAAAGGAGACTAAAAGATAGTAAGAAGCCCATCTACCCTTAACCTGCATATCCTGGCTCCTGGCCATGAATTTGGTGTGCAGTATAACATGCTCATTTCTCTGGATATAGCATGGTTATTGTCCTCTGCCCTAGGTGACCTCCAGGTCTCACCTACAAAACCCCAACCCCTCAGTCTTTGGCATGACACAGTCACAACAGAACCAGCAGTCTTGTCCTGCATATCAAAAGATATGAGAGAGCAGACAGAGAAGCAGAGCTTGAGCAGGGGAAAAGGGGCTACAAGCTGGACCCAGACCTTAAGGTGGCTTGGAGTGGAATTTATATCATATCCTCCTACTAAGTTCTGGAAGAGAGATTTAAAAAAAAAAAAAAAGTAAGTGTTCCTGTGGCAGAGAAGCCAGTAAAATATTCACATTTTCCCATGACATTGCTTTGACCCCTATTTGAGAGAAACAGGAAATCTCATGACCCTATTAATCTCATGACTGTCATTATCTCAGTGGCAGTCCTTGAGATGGAGCAGTCATTTTCTGCACAGCCAAAAGTCAGACTTCCCTGGAGGACTTCGGAAGGTTATCTTTCCCTTTCAAAGTTATGCAACTGCAAAAGCCCCAGTGCACTCTTTTCTGATCCCAAAGATAGAACTTGGAGGACTCAACAGAGAGGTTTGGGGCATTTTATTACTTACAGACTCCTGGGCAGCGGCAGGCCAAGGTACAATAGAGGGCCTCACCTTACCTACAAGAGGCGGGAGTGTAGCTGGGATAGCTTGAATGCCCACTGGACAGGCAGGTTTCTTCAGATGTTCTTTTACTCTACAACAAGGTCACTCTGCTTTGATTCTCACATAAAGATTGCATATAAGGGAAGTAGCCAGCTCCCCCTCTCCATTTCCTTCATTATCACATTCTTTAGAGACCTTCTTATCTTATTACAAGCTTTCCTAGGTATTGACTAGTGTTTATCCCAACAACATGTCAAGGAAAGTACAGCAGTGACCCATGATCCATGACCCCTGCAAAATGCTAATTCCCTGATCTCAAGAGGATGTCCTCTTGACTGAGTATTCTAGCCTACCTACCTGCTGCTTAGCCCTGAAATCCTAGTAATCCTTACCCACTGGCTATGCTTGAAAAATAATTTTCAAAAACCTTTTTTTATATGATGAAAAGCTATTTTTCAACTACCTTTTAACTTTACAGAGAGTGTGATATGACAATTGGGAAACAATTCCATGGATCTTCACACTATCCTCCTGCAAAAATCCCTTCCACCTAAGAGAATCTGTCTCCCTGGCCTCTGACATTCCTTGGGTTTTCTTCCTCAGCCGCCAAAGTGAGGTCTGGAGCTTGTACCCAATGACAAGGAACAGTGGATAATTCCAGAAACAAAGACTTCATCTACTGAGGTGATGCTTCTAATATGACCCTGAACTTAATTCAGAGCCATTCCATCACCGCTGCCAGTTACAAGGCAATTGGTGTAAGGAAATAGAAATATGGTAATGGCTTTTGCTTTCTGTTTGTCCTGAGCCAGGAATCACTTGTGGGACTGAAAATGTTCCACTCCTGCCTCAGCTATTAAAGAATCTCATTTCAATCATACCAACTTCACAAACAAATGAAGTTAATCGCCCTAATATTTTGAAACCCTTGAATATTACCAAAGCTGAACGAACGAATTGGCTGCTCAAAACTTTACTCCTTACCTCTCATTAGTGGAGACTGTGCCAGAAAGTGGAGAAAGAAGCTCTATTGGCTCCTAACTGAAGGGGAATGCTGGAAGGGTCTGCAAGTCTTCAGGGAAGACCACAGTTAGAAAAACTATGAGCTAATCCAAAGGAACTGGGAAGAAATCTGGGAGAGGGCAGAAATTTGTTACACAAGTATTCCTGGCTGTGGAGTAAGGAGAATGTAGATTCCAAAGCAGAACTCCTACTAGGTAGCTTCTCAGAGCATGGTACCAGGTGCTCATGAAGACAGTGACAAACAGTGAAAACACGTCTCGGGGTCAAGCTTGGGACTCACAAATGCCCAGGGCCAGTGAGTCCAAGATCCCCTTCAGCTCACCAAGGAATTCCACTTGCAGCTGGGCAGTCACCAGAGATTCAAATGACTGTAGGGATCATCTAGGAAGTGTCCTGCACAGCTGCCTGGGTATGAGCAGATGGGAGTTCTTGGAGGACAAGGGCTGTCTTAGGCTTCTTCACTGTTCCCACATAGAACTCACTCAGTGATTGCTTTCTGAGTGACTACAAATGACTCTTTATTTTTGAGACCAGGGAGCTTGTAAAAAGTTTGTGTGAGATGTTAAAGGCAACACAGCTCCAGCAAGTCAAAAGTCCTCTGAACGGCCTGGCTTTAATGTTAATCCATGAGTTTCTAGACTCTTCCAAGGTGAGGCTCTTTGGAAAGTTGTCATTACTTAGGCTGCAGAAGCCAACAGAGAGATCTTCAAGAGCCTTCGTCCTTCCTCTCAGCTACCCTTAGCTCCTCCCGACTCTTCTTGTCTGCTAATACAGAGACACTCATAAGGATTGTCCATCTATTGTTAAATAATAGGCTAGGCACAGTGGTGCACATCTATAATCCCAGCAACTCAGGAGGCTGAGGTAAAAGGATTTCAAGCTCAGGGTCAGCCTTGGCAACTTAGTGAGACTCAGAAATTTAGCAAGACCCTGTATGGAATTTTTAAATAATTTTTTTAAAGACTGTATATGTAGTTCAGTGGTTAATTGCCTCTAGCTTCAATTCCCAGTACCAAGAAAAAATATATAATATAAACAAGATGATAAGACTTTAAAGCTAAATCTTGATGTAAAATCTGATTGAAATAGATGAGATTTTAAAAAAAAAGACAGCTAAGATGAAAGTTTAAAAATCTAAATTAAGGATTCTAAATATTTAAGAGATAAAAATAAAGTAGTGGCTCAGTGGGCCAGGTGAAGCAGTAGGGTTATGAATTGTCTCCATTTTAATCCTATTCAGGAAGGAATTGCCCAGGTTCTTAGCAGTAATGGGCAGCTGTGTTGGTTTTCAGGTGGATCTAAGAGGAAGAAGAGCCCACACCTCCTGGGAACTCTGCCTTATCCCCTGACATTATAGGTAGTGCAGAATCCCTCCCTCTGCCCTCCCAGTTCCCATCTGTGGGAGACCAACCTTACATGTGACTGGGTCACACTCCCTGGCTGGGTGCTGAGGCGCTCAGTCACAGAAATGTGGTCAGTGTCTCTCGTGCGTGGGTGTGTCTTGCTATAGCCCCATGGGTGAAGCTATGCTCTCCTGTTCCTTTGTAATATAACCACTTGCCCTGTTTAGGATAGAATCTTCCATGGAAGGGCCATGTGTGTGTCCCCTCCTCTTACTGTGCCCTTGGGTGCAGCATACCCAGGTGTCAGTCAACCTGCTGACAGTGGACATCATGAAGATACTCAGCCCCCTGAAACCTGATTTGCCTCATTTTAATAGCTTCTCCTCAATAAAAGGGGTCATCGCGTGCTCTCGCGCACTCTCTCTCTTTCTGTGGACCCTTAAGGTCAGAGGAGCCGTCACAGCGACCCCAAAGAAAAAGGTGTTTGTGTCTCTTGTGTGGTTATTTCATGCAGCACAGTTAGCCCAGTTCAACTGGAGTGACCCCTGAGCCTTTTAGTCGTGAGAACAGAAACCCGGCAATTGGCGTCCAATGTGGGCCAAAAGGTCTGTGTCTTTAAGCCGCAGGGACAAAAGCGACAAATGCTGGCTCCTAAAGGGACTCCAATTTAAATATTAAAGAAAGTTAGTGAGTTTGGTTATTCTCTCCAGAAGTTAAGCATGTTTAGGATTGCAGAGTATTGTGGGCAGAATTGAAGAAAGTGAATTAGACAAAAGGAAAATCTGTGACATTAAAATTTTTAATATTGGGGTATAATTCTAGAGACTCTAAATAAATATAGTTATTAAGATGATTGATGGGCTACGTTGTTGAGTCCTCTCCATGGAAAGCACGCTTTTGTGGATTTTTAAAA
Source organism: Urocitellus parryii (assembly GCF_045843805.1). Classification (NCBI taxonomy): domain Eukaryota; kingdom Metazoa; phylum Chordata; class Mammalia; order Rodentia; family Sciuridae; genus Urocitellus; species Urocitellus parryii. The sequence goes on along the minus strand of NC_135535.1, from coordinate 118,563,370 downwards.
ATTGTTTTTATAAATCTTTATAAAAGATTTTTTGGGAGCTAAGATTGTGTGGCTCAGCGGTAGAACGCTTGCCTAGCACGGGAGGAACATGGTTTCGATCCTCAGCACCGCATTAAAAAAAAAAAAAAAGCTTTAAAAAAAAAGATTTTTTGGCCTTTATGTTCTAGAAGTTTACGCTAGGAGAGTGAGAAAAAAGGAGAGAAAATGTGATGTTTACCTGGAGAGAAATAAGTTTCAATTTTCTATTGTTTTTGTCAATACTCAGAAAGTATGTACAGACCTTTTAACTACATGATTGTCCTATGAATCAGAATGGCTGTAACTCAGCCACTGAAGACAAGAGACTTTAGCCGCTGCTGCTTGCTGCTTGCTATGGGGTCCTAGCCCCTGTAGCCAGCAGTGCTTTTAACCCTTAAATGACTTGACCTAAATGCGGAACACAGACTAGCTTAAGATCTGATGGTAACGCTGGTGTCTGCCGCTATAAAACCTTTGGAGCAGCCACATGCCACAGAAAGAAGTGCAGGATGGGGGAGTACGCAGGCTGCAACTGCAGGTCGCAGAGACAAAGCAAGCTGCTACAGCAGCAGGATCTTGGCCAGGCGGGGGGAAATGCAGACAAAATCAAGCAAAATGCAATCGGCTAGGAAAACTTGGGGAACTTTTGCCCAGACAATGGGCAGCGGACTCCATGTTGTTTGTGTCACCATGGTAACCAGGCAGTACCTGGCTGGAAGAGCGAGCATCCTGGTCCCACCTCCCACACTTTTGGGGGCTTCCGATTGGTTCTTCCACAGTCACTCAGACAGGACTTCTAGTCCCGCCTTCCAGCCACTAACCAGTACTACTGTGTTTCAGATTTCTACCTGAGCTGTTCAGAGCCTGTATTTTAAAGAATGCCCACCTGTAAATGCTAACGAAAGATATCTTTTTCAGACAAAATTTAATTCCACAGATTTCTATGTTGCAGCCCTAAGTGTTCTGAGTTAAATAACTGACCTTTCTTATAGTTGTGTTACTAAATAATGTTCTATTAATAAGAGATATCAAACATGCTTGTTTGTATTTAACTTTAATTTTGGAGGTTATGGGGATGCATTTGCTCGCCACAGGAACAAAAGCCGGCAATGTTCCTGTGATGACCAAAAAATCCTTATTCTCAATTCTGACTATAAGAAGCAAATACATATGCACAAGGATCTTATTTCAGTTACATCAAGTGACATCACATAAGAGTACACTCCTAAGTAAAAAATAAATTAAATTGGATCCAAATATTTTAAGAACCACGTGTTTACATAAAGTTAATACAATTATAAGTAATGTCTTTATTCTTAATATATATTTTTCTAGATATTTAGATAACCTATATTTGTTAATCTATAAAATAATTAGCACATGTCTAATTGTTTAGTTAATATATATTTGCCTAATTGTTTTTCTTCAACAGAAAACCCATAATTTATATGTTTTATATGTACATTTTCAGGTACTCTGCCTTTTAGAACAGATATATAAGATAAATGTATTTACTATAAATTTGCTTTTAAGTGAAAATACAATCTTCAAGTAGTTTCTAATTCTCAAAGTTATTGTTCAAACTCATAAGATGATAAAAAATTATAATTCTGTCTACAAAATATCTAAGGATTTTAACTATATTTTCATTGATATTTCTTATCAAAGTACAATAATTTGTTTATAGATTCTAAGGTTTTCAGAAATTGTTCCAAAGTATAATTAGAAAAAAATTCTAAAAGAAAAAGATGCTTCAACAAAGAAAAAGCACACATTGGATCCTAAAAAGAAGAAAGAAACCATCTTTAGGTAAAACAAGGTCTTTGTAATCATATTTCAATGATAAAAGTACTTTCCTAAATAAAGATTTTTCTATTATTATCTAAACAAATGATGTAAAAAGTTAGAATGATTAAAAAAGAGATTTATATATACTGGACTGACTATAAAAATTTTAACTGATTAATTCAAGGATATTTCAGGCTATTTTCCTAATTTGACTATACTGATATGAGCTAAGATTTTGTCCATATTTTGACATGATAAAACCTATTAAAATGTTAAGTTTATTTCCTTAAAAAAAGATCTTTATTGCCTAATTCTTGCTGTTTAAGACAAAGATTAATGATAAATAAATTCACATCATTAATTAAACAGTATGTATTTTAAACTGCTAACTTAGATCCCAGTTTTGACAATTGTCCTTTAAGATTAAAATTGATTGATTCTAAGACACTGAGATACTAATTTTTACATATTTTGTTTGTTAGATAATTATAAAATTTAAAAAAAAACATTTTATTAAGACTAAGGTTCTCCAAATTAAAGATGTATATTAATTTTAAACAATAAAGGTTACAAACTTTAAAAAAATCATTGATATTATTTATAAAGTTCTCTGGCTTGACCTATTATCTATAAAAAATACAGTAAGATTTATATAGTGCTCTCTACACTGGGAAATAACATTAATCATATTTTTTAAAAACAATTAAGAGATACCTATTAAAGGATAATATTCTAAAATATAGAGATATTTTGAGATTTTCTCTCAAAAAAAAAAGATTGAGGGTTCCTTCTAAATTGTTAGGAGGATCAACTAGTCTATATTAAAAAATTATAATAATCAATAAAAGGTAAATCTATTCTTATCATTTAAATAGTTGTACTATTATCTATAACTTGAACTAATGATACTATGACTTATGCCTAGCCTTTACTCAATTTTATTAAATAAAGAAAAGGGGGAATACAGGATCCCAGAGATGCACACTAGATTTTACAAATATTTTAAAGTTTTTTCTTAAATTGTAATATTGAGAGTCTTAATGATACTGAACATGATTCAGTAAATTAAATCAGATATCAAAGGAGAGTTTAAACCAGTCATTATGATAATGACTGAGAAACCTGGCACAGGAAGGTCAATTTCCAGCTACAGAGTTTATAGCCATGCAGCTTCACGAACTTGTCAGATAAGTAAAAATTATGAAAAGACTTGTATGGACCCATTTTTCAGGTCCACCTTTAATGTGTCTTGCAGTGTGGACTGGAAAGTCCACCCATGAAACTAGATTAATTGTCCTGACTGTAATGGTCAGTTATACCTATATATTGATTCTATGGTAAACAGACTGTCTGGAAGTATCTTTTGAGAAAAAAGACAGTGTTGAAATAACGGATTGTTCCGCATCCTTATGGATGGCGGCTATGGCCCAGATGTGAGTAACACCAATTAGGGCCAGTTCTGTATGAGGGATCTCTCTTCATCTGTCTCTCTCAGCTTTGTCACTATATTACTGTTTGTCTGTCTATGGCTTTTCTCCTTCCTTCCTGAACACAGCCTCACCAGCTTGGTGCTGTGAGCTGGGCCCTCCATGGAGAAAAAACCTGAGTTTGTCCATCCTGAGGTAAATGCTGGCGTGGAGGCCACAGGGGCATTATCTATCAAGGAGACAGAGAGCCCTCTCGGGGACGATGCCATGCAGACTCCACACCACCCTGTTTGGCCCTGGAGGATGGCTGGTTAGCCAGTGACGGGTAAGATTCCTCAAGGGAGGGACAACCTAAGACAGGCACAGTCTCAGTGGGGTCATCAGGAGAAAACTTGGGGGCCAACAGAGGTGAGGCACAGAACCTCACCCCCCACCTGTGCAAAGGCCTAATTCTTCTCCCCTTCTGAGAGAGGTCTCCTGCCCCATGACTGCTTTACTCCCCACATCCAGCTCAGATGGGAACCCAAGTGATAGAGACCTAGTCAACAGCGACTGCCTGCTCCCCACAGCAGGAAACAACTGCAGCTATGGGAATGGACCATGTCTGGATGCTTTTCACTTTCTTGGTTCTCATTTTTTTTATGCTTTTCCCTTTTCCTTTCTTAAATCAGGGTTCTCTTTTGGCAATAAATTTAATAAAGGGGAGAAAATGTTGGAATAGCCTTATTTAGAGTTTTCTCACAGTGTGATTACATTAGACAGAAGATGATTGGCTTATGGGTATTATTTTAAGTATAATTGATGGACACGCCCCAGTTGTGTGCATTCCAAAAAGAAACTGAGCTACTGGACATCAACTTGAGGTTTGTCACCAGCCAGTTATCACCAGCTCCCATGACTGAGGTAGCCAAAGTAGCCAAGCAACAAATTGACCACACCAGTGACAGAAACTTATGCTAGACAGCAGATAAAAGATCCAAGCCAGCAAATTATGCTGGACTTTAGTGACTAAGACTACATTTACCTATATGGACAATTGTTGGGAAGATTATTAAAATATATTTTTCCAAGAGTATTTATATTACTGATGGACCTAATTAACTCCTTAAATGTGAGAGTTACGAGAAAAAATGATAAATACCCTGTAGCCTGTAAGAATACAACTTATTGTATCATTAGTTGTTGCCAGCTAATATTTCAGAGCTATAATATGCTGAAGTTAATATTCAGGCTTTAAAACAGGTGCATGTCAATTAACCAGACCTAGGCAAACAGCTGGTCTCATAATCCCTGAAGTGACTACTTTAAATATTATTCCTTGCTTATTCAATTGCAGCCTTTGTGGCTATGTCTTAAAACTTACAATGTATGGATTTTCTTAATGTTTGACTTAAATTACTTCCAAAATCCTTCATGTTCAGATAAGTGCTGATGGAAGGATGAAAACTAAGTAATGATGTTCTAGAAGACAATGTAATAAATAATGTGAGTGAGCCCTTTGCTCTTTGGTTTATGGAGAAGCCTAAATGCCATGGCAATGAAAATATCTTACTATGGCCAAAAATAATGTGTCCCAATAAAATTGGGAAAAGATTAAAAAATCTTCTGATGAGTATTTGGCAAAGTAATAATAATCCATATTATTGTGTTGATTGTGTTATGAAGATAATATGTTTTCTACTAATTCTTTTTGTGTTTCAATAGCAGATTGTGGTGACTTGGACCAAGATCCAAGTGACTGAAAGAAAATTTCCCAGTTGCATTCTTTTTTTAATATATATTAAGAAAGGGGGAATATGTGGGAGACCAACCTTACATGTGACTGGGTCACACTTCCCAGCTGGGTGCTGAGGCGCTCAGTCACAGAAATGTGGTCAGTGTCTCTCGTGCATGGGTGTGTCTTGCTACAGCCCCATGGTGAAGCTATGCTCTCCTGTTCCTTTGTAATATAACCCCTTGCCCTGTTTAGGTTAGAATCTTCCATGGAAGGGCCTTGTGTGTGTCCCCTCCTCTTACTGTGCCCTTGGGTGCAGCATACCCAGGTGTCAGTCAACCTGCTGACAGTGGACATCATGAAGATACTCAGCCCCCTGAAACCTGATCCCTTGCCTCATTTTAATAACTTCCCTCAATAAAAGGGGTCAGCGCGTGCTCTCGCTCAATCTTTCTGTGGACCCTTAAGGTTAGAGGAGCCGTCACAGCGACCCCAAAGAAAAAGATATTTGTCTCTTGTGTGGTTATTTCATGCAGCACAGTTAGCCCAGTTTAACTGGAGTGACCCCTGAGCCTTTTAGTCGAAAGAACAGGAACCCAGCACCCATCCCACTGGATCCCAGAAAAACAGAACTCCTCAGCCATCATTGTTTGTGCCTTAAAAACAGAAATAAAAGAAGAACCAGCTGAAAGTGTGTGTGGGGGGGGTAAGAGCAGAGTGAAGGCTTTGTACAGAGAGTTAGAGCTCAGATGGTCAAGATCAGAAGGGACTGAGCTCTGTGGGCTCATCCCCCAATGTAGGGTCATCTTCACAGAGACAGGCATAGGGAACTGGGAAAAGGACTGCACCCGAGCTTCTTCCCCCATATGAGCCAGCATTCAGACCCAAGAGCCTAACCTCGTCAGGTGTTAATAATACTGTCCTAAATTGTCTGCAGGACTTTCAAGATGAACAAGCAAGTCTACACTTATTATTTCATGCCAGTGGCCAAGGTTCTTCACACCTATGTGCCACAGTCCGGCTGGGCAATATAACCGGGAGGTGACAAGCAACTTGAAGGTTGAAGCAGGAACTGCTTTATTGCAGGGAAACTCAGCAGGGACTGAGTGGGAACTCAAGGTAGCAGGCACCCAAGGTAGCAGGAGCCGCCTTATTGCAGAAGAGCAGAGGTATATATACCTAACTGATTACACACAACTTGACTCAATTAGCATCATCTAGATACAGCAGTCAGCCAATAAGGAATCCTCATCATCTTAATGGCTCAGTGGCATTGCCTCACAAACCACTCCTCCTGGCAAACTGCCAGATGCCATCTTGACTTGTTTTGCGGTCCCTAACACCTATGGACCTACAGCCAAACAAGGCCGGGTCCTGCCTGAGCCGCTGCCTTGAAAACCGGCCCCTGCTGGGGAGAGGGCTGAGGGCCACCTCCTGGATCTTCCTTCATGATAACTAGAATCCAGTCTTCCCCTAAGGCTAAGAGCCCCTTTGCTTACCTGGGGTGGGCAGGACAGGGCGAGGGACAGGGTACGAGCAGGTGCTCCCTTAGATGAGCTCTGCCTGGCAGGAGCTGAAGTGCAGAGAGGCAGAAGGTGGAAGCCCTTGGAGAATGTCTTAGGACATTCAAAACAAAGACAAACCTGCATCCTTGGAGTCCAGAAGACCGCATCTGCTTATCTATCATAGGCATGAGTTGCTCAGTTCTTGGCCAGAGACATCATGGGTAGGCAAATGCCTTGTGGGACCCTGTTAGACATGAAGCCCAGTAATGCACAGCCTGCATGCAAGGTGGTGTCCCTGAGCCTGGCAGGCCCATGCTGTTGTATTCTTTCACTTGTTTCCTTGTTCCCTCTCCTGCCACTGTGTCTCTCCTGTGTTAGCCAAGACCTAGAATACCGGGCATCTTTCTTGGAGACTCATTACAGCTTATCTCTGCCTTTCTTTAAAGCCAGCTGAACATACCCAATGTTCTCCCTCTATGGTAAGACTGACCCTCCAGACCATGTGCTTCTGTGAACCCTCTAGCAACCCAACTCTTACCCACTCCAACCTCCAGAGTCTCAGGAGCCCAGCCTGGCTCCCTTGCATGTAACCACATGTCCGTCGTGTGCCTTGCTCTGCCTGTGCTTGTGTGAACTGTGAAAAGGCTGCACGTGTAACAGTGTTCTGCCTCCCCCAGCTCCTTTGGGTGGTAATTCCCTGTGATCCTGTCTATCTAATGAGCCACTGGGAGAGAATTGGACCCATGGACCATTTCCTGTTAAACATCCCGAGGACTGAGACTAAGCTTAATCTGACATGGGAAATTTGCAGAGACCACCTGCGAGAGCCGCCATAGGATTCCAGGAAGAGGGGAAGAGAGAGGGGTCTAGCCAAGAAGCTGAGAGGAGGAGGATGAGTTCCTGCTATCCATGTCTGTGACTACCAGCCTCCCTCAGCTCTGAGTGGAAGGCCGCTGCAGAAGCTTTATGCTGGCATTTGTTCCTAAGAGAGCAGTTGAACTTCTAGTCACTCCAACCATGGTGCCCCTCTCATCTTTCTAAATTCCTGATGTTCATTTCAGTCGGGCTAAACCCACTTTTCTGCTGCAAACTGAATGCAGAAAAACAAACTCTGTCAATTGGACCATTCCTAATGTAGGAGTCCATGACCTACATTTGGCTAAAGTGGTAGAGATGCCTCTCAATGTGACCTTTAACTGTCCCTGTACAGCACCCCGCCCCTGTAAAAGGTGCCATCACACATTTTAAACTGAGCCAACTGTGAGTTTTTAGAAAGACTAGTGAGTTGATTCTTCAAATTCCAAAAGTTAGCAGACCAGAGGCGAGGTTAGGTAGATTGGTGGTGACCCACAACATAGCCCATTGCGACCTGGCCAAAGGCTGCCAGATCTGATTTCATCCTCTCATCTCAGAAATGAGGAAAGCATAGAGCCCCATGGGAAGTTGTTCTCACACAGCTGCTGAGCAGCAGAAGAAGGGCCATCCTTGCTTCTGTGCCAGCTCTGGTCCAGGGAGCCCCAGGGGTGGGGGCAGGGAACCTCAGCTCATCCCAGGAGCCATTGGAAATAGGAGGTACAGTTAACACAGCAAGAGAGGGGTTGTACAAGAGGGGGTGCTCTGAGAACAGTCTTTGGCTGAGGAGAGGCAGGCTGGGGTGGGTCAGCTGCACTGGACTCTTCCCTCAGGTCCTTGCTCCCTGGTCATGGGTGGGAGGCCAGTGTCCAGCTTTCTGGGTCAATAGCCAGTCATGTGGTCTCTGCAGAGCCAGGCTGTGCCTAGGCCCTGAGACTGTGGTCCTGATATCCCACCCTCTCTCTTCCCCTTCATTCCTAGTTTGTGATGATAAACTGATATGACTCCATTTTTGAGAAACCAGCCTCTACCTCAGAGCAAAGCCTGTCCAAGGAAGGGGGCGTGACCCTTGTCCTTGGAAAAACCCACAGAGCACTCCTAAGCACATACCCACCCTGCTGAGTTGTTTGTCTGCAAATATCAGGAGAGAGCTGTGGTGCCAGGTGTCCCTGACTCAGTTAGGCTAGGTGAGGACCCATAGCAACCCCCCTAGCAACCACCAATCAGCATGAGACAGGAAAAATACCTGGAATGCCAGATGACCCCCAGTAATTTATGGTGGTTGATAACAGGGTGGGAAACCATGTTGTTTAACACGTACACCCCTCATGGCTTAAACCAATCAGTTCAAAGGAATCCCCCTCTTGTACTAAGCAATCACCCCTACCCAACTTGTTCCCACCAGTGAATGTGCTAATCAATGTTAAGAGTTGTTGTTTCATTTTTCCCACGGTATGGAATGATTTGCTGTGTGATGTTGTGATGCATAGAGTATCCTCCAAAAAACCTATAAAATCTCTCTGAACAAAGGACTGGGACTCACACCCTGGGACTGCTGCGTTGGCAACGGTTGTGAGTTCAGGCTTGAGCTTGCAATAAAGACTCTTGTGAGATTGCATCAGATTCGGCTCCTAGGGCGTCTATTGGGGTCCCACGAATCTGGCATTACAGTGACCCTGCATGGAGCAACAGAAAGTTCAGAAGGAGCTACCATATACTTTGGAAACTAGGCCTAGAGCTGGCTGCCCTTGGAGTTCTTGGCTCTCCCTCTGTCTAGCTCAGCTGAGGGTCCTACACCCTGAGTGGGACCTGGCACTCTGTGAGGATGCTAGGTGGCAGCTGTCCCTTATGATTGTATTCAGGGGTTCTGACGGGTGGGGTAGGCTGCCCACTGAAGGGGTCTCAAGCCCTGGCTGCTGTGGACTCCAGCAGTTCCCTTGTGTCACCTCCCCCTGCTTCCCACAGCCCTTGCCCCTAGTGGCTACAGGGGAAGGGGCTGGGGAGTGGGGTGCTGCTGGTGCTGGGCGAGGGAGGGTCTGGCTTGCAGCACTTGCCTTCCTCGCAGGAAGGAAGCTGGTGGCCTTCTAACTCCCCTCTTTCCTGGGGTTTCTAGGAGGCTCCACCCTGTCCAGGTTGTGGAAGACCCTGGAAGGGATGAGGGCACAGAGGGGAGGTAGGGAGGTGTCACTTGCAGTGATCCCTTAAAAGTCTGGGCCTTGCTCTCTGAGGACCAAGGGATCTGTTTAGGATGGATCATCTCCCTCCCTGGAGTCCTGGAGGGAAGGGGAAGAAGAGGGTCGGCATCGAGGCCAAGGCAAGCTGGAGTGGGCTTATGACTCTTGGGTTGCAGGGGACTCTGCTGGCTGAGGCTCACCTTCAGCTGTGGGACCTGGAGGAGCAGGAGACTGTGGGCACATGCCTGACCAGGGCTCCAAAGACAGGACAGACAGCCCTGCTCCCTTCTGCCTCCAGACCCAAGAATAACAAGAACTGACCTCCCATCTTGAGCCCCCTGCCCACAGGAGCAGCAGGCTGTGCTGCAGAGCCTGGGAAGCTGGCACCTGGCCACCCTCAAGAGAGCCACTTCCCGCCTCCCAGAGCGAGTGCAGCTCACCCAGCCCTGCCAGCACCAGGAGAGAAGCGGCCCTCCAGTTTCCTGTTACTGTTCCTGTTCCAGGTTCCCCTCAAGGAAGGAGGGGTCTCTGGCGGCCCACCCCACCCCCGCTTTCCTCTTCCTGTATTTTACACTGTTCCCCTGAAATGGCCCAAGTCTGTTTCCATTCCCTGAACAGCCCACTAGCCCGAAGCCCTTGAGGGCTCCTCAGGCCCATCCACTCCTGACCTGGTGGGATGGCTTCAGGGACCACTCGTCTCCTACTCAGATCAGGAGACCCCTGAGGGAGCAGGGAAATTCAGAGGCAGATTTCACAGCTTGCGCATTTCACCTTGGGGGTTCTGCATAGAAACCAAGCAGAGGGTCTCTCCTGGCTTTTGGACCCTCCAGACAGGAGAAGAGTCAACATATTTCTTAGGTTCAAAATCAGAGCTGCCTCAGCTCCTCCTAGGGCTCCTGCTCCCTATAAGTCAGGGGACAGACTGTGGTACTGGGGGCCTGCCACATGGGCTCCCTGAGGGCCTGGAGAGGGACCTGCAGGCAGCAGTCCTTGTGCTGTCCCTGGGCCTGCCCCTGCCTGTTTACTTTGAGGTCTTTGATGGCCTCCTCCTCTATTTCTATCACCTGTGCATCTACTTGAAATTCTATTTTCCCTCCTTAGCAAGAGGTTTGTTCCCCCAGAGGAGCTCACAGAGGAGGCTTAGGGTTTTATAACCCAGCTGTCAGTTCCACTGTGTTCCAGAAAGGAGAAAAAGAAGAAAGAACAAGCTTAAGTGGAGGAACTTCAGCTGTGGGTGTCAAGAGTCTGAGACTCTTGGAGCTCCTCACTTCCCCGAAGGCAGGGTGTGCAGAGTGGGAGGAGAAATAGATGTATGTGTTTACTACATTAAGAATTTACTGGACAAAGGGGTTTTGTGGGATGGAACAAATCAGAAAAACAGAGGCTTAGATCATCTGATAACCTCTTTGACCCCCTCCAATTCCTGCAGTTTGGGAACCTCTCAGCCATGTCTGCTGACCCTATCTGGATATGTCCTTGTTAGGGGGCAGGTGAGGATGGCGGGGACACAGGTTAAGAAAATAATTCTATAAATGCACCCAATGTGCTGACCCCCACACATTTTCTTTGCCAAAAAGCAGTTCTCTGGCAGGCCACCTGGCCTAAATGGACAGGATATGTCACATTCCTCAGGAAACTGAGGCAGAGGCAAAGGTAAGGCAGTAAGTATAGATAATGAAGGATGGGGGTCCAGAGAGGATGAAGACTAGTTATCAAAGAGAGAACAAAGGGTTGCTAAAGATTAACCTTTGTGCTCCTGTTCCTTCTTGCTCTCAGTCACACATATGGGGGAAGAAAGAGAAGATAATAATGAAAGAGAGAGGTTCTGGAGTCTATAAAGGAGCAAGTCACACTCCCTCCCACAGACTTTTGGCTCTGAAGCCCCCACTTCTCTTCTGAGAAGTGTGTCTCTATCATTTTCTTACTTCAGCATCTCTAGGGTGTTTAATCTTCAAACCAGGGAACAAGAACAGATTCCTGATCCCCAACAGATCAGTATCATCCCTTGCCAAACCCTAAGGGACCCTGGTGTCACTCCACTGCAGGAAAGCAGACCCCTCATAGGGCCCCAGGATTGCCTGACTACTGCATAATTAATTTCCTTTTCTCAGCCATCGTTTTCCACCTGTAAAAACAGGCTCACAGTCACCTCTGGCAGCTCTGGGGAGTGTTATGTAAGTGTGAAGTTAAAGAGAAGCAGAGCAGTTAGGTCCCTGGGATTCCTTGGAGATGCCGGCAGCAGCCCCTAACTGCTCCCCTGGCCCCGCACAGAAGGCAGGCCTCTCTCCTCCTGTGGAAGTGCCACTCTGAGTCCCCAGGACTTGGAGAATCATCATCTCTAAATAACAATCTCCATGTCCCCTGCCCTGGCCAGTCCAGGCCTCAGATAGGGTGTAGAGTTGGTCTCTGGTCCAGGTATGTCTCCTGCTGCGGTTGGAGCCAGAGGACAGATGCTCTAGGGCCCCTGCTTCCCTGCTTTGGAGTCCCCTCCCAAAGGCAGTCCCCTCCAGGCAGGGACAGAGACCATCTGCTGGACCAGCAGTCAAGGCCTCAGCCTGGTTGCGCTCTGGGAGCCAGTGCTCCTCCAGCCCAAGCCCAAGCTGATTCCCCACCTCCAAGGAGCTGCAGCTCCCCACCTTGGCCCTGCCCAGGTGGGGGAGGGGCGGCTCTCTGGGAATTTGAATCGGCAGCCCTCATGGAAGCAGGACTGGGGGCTGACCTGGTTACTGATCCCTGGGGTCAAAAGCTGTGGTGGCCGTATAGCCCCTAACCTCAACGTTTCCCTGGGCTGGAAAGAGAAAACCGGCTGGGGTGACTCTAAGGAATGGCACTTGAATGAGGAGCCCAGTGCAGCTGGATGAGAAAAGCATTGAGTGAGCTCGCAGCGCCATCTAGTGTTGTGTGGCCGATGGCGACGCATTTCCTTTGGAGCAAGCATGCTGTTCTCCTGGATCCCACAAAAGGAACTGGTGTGGAGGCCCAAGGTGCTTTCCCCAGCTGTGGCTCTGGAAAATTAAGTTGTCAGATAATATGTTGAGTGAATTAAATGTGTGGCACGTGACTGTGAGAATGCACTAAATATTCTATAAGCCTCAAGTCATTTAAACGCCACAAACCCCAAAAGGCTATTGTTCCAAAGCATCAGATGAGGAAACTGCAGCTAAAAGAGATTTGGTAATTTGCCGGACTCAGGTATCTGGAAGTGAGTGACAGGAACAGGACTCAAGCCCAGGAGCTTTCACATTTCTTGTTCCGTGCTTTCACAACAGTAAAACCCGTTCCCACAACTAGTGGAGCAAAAGTCAGCTGAATAAAGAGGGGTACAGCGCGCCTCCTCCACCTCTCCCCAGATGTCAATGGCCAGGGGGGCGCCATCCTCCACTACTCTCTCCTACCATGTGCTAATATTTCTGTGCAGTTTAAGGAGGTTCAGCTCTCCCCTGAGTCTGCTCACTGCAGTAGTGCGACACTGCAGCATCACACTGCAGCCTGCTTTGAAAACCAAGCTAGGGGCCCGGGTGGAGCTCCGTGGTAGAGTGTCCCCTGCCTGGGTTCCATCCCCAGCACCACAAAAAGTAAATAAAAAACTAAAATGAGAAGTCAATGCCCATTTCTCAGGCTCTTCCAGGTGCCCAGTTCTTCTGTAGGGCTCTTGGAAGTGCCCCCTGCCCAAAGTCAGGCAGCAGCTGATGGCTGCAGAGAAGGGGACACAGTGCTCCCTGGGAAGGCATCTTGTCCCCTGGGCCTAATTGGTGTCCTCCATGCTTCCTTCCAGGTCCTGCCCTACATGGCCCTTCTGATAGTGATGCTGTTCTTCATCTATGCAGTCATTGGGATGCAGGTAGGAAGAGCTTCTCACCCCGCCCCCCGCCTCCTTCGCCTCCTACTGCATCTCTCCCCAGATCTCAGCACCACATTCTCAGCCACCCTGCTCTCTCTCCTCTTACTCTTGCTTCTGACTGTCCCTCAGGGTTACAGGAACTGGAACATCACCCAGGATTTTCTATGGGCTGCAGGTTGATTGGCCACAGCTTAGTTTTCCTTCTCAGGGTCCAGGCCTGTGTTCTGTGACTCTAAGTGGCCTGCAAATTCCCCTCCACCCAGTGGCATTCATAAGCTAAGGACTGAGAGGGAAGAAGAGAGAGGGAAGGGAGAACAGGGAAGGTAGTGCCTCCTCAAACACGCAGCAGTTCCTGGGCCTCCCCTTCCCAGATGCTTCTGCTCCTTCTTCCCCAAACCAGAGTTCTCCAGCCTCCTCAGGGCTCCGGCTGAGTTCCCCAAGTCAGACTGGACAGCCCTTCCCCTCCCCAGCACTGCACACTGGCCAGGAGCTTAAGCAAGCTCCCCACTTGCTCAGTGCAGAAAGACCTGAGGGTTCCTCAGTCCAAACCTTTGCTATGAAAACAGCTCCCTTGACACCTGATAAAAGGACAAGCACGACCTTAAAAGACAGGGTGGAGAGGGGAGGCCTCTGATTTCAAGGCTGGATTCAGTTTGTTCAAGCCCCAGGTCGTTCATTTTTACCACACTCCAAAATACAAGAACCTAAATTTGGAAGAGAGTTCGGACATAGGAGCTAAAATGGCAAAGAAAGGAAGGCAGTGGGTCCAATGTCCCTGTACAGGAGCAGGTCCTAGTCAGAGGCCTCCACTGCTCTCAGCTCCAGTTCCTGCTGGCTGTGGGGACCTTGGCTGAGGGCCAAGGGCACAATTCTTATGAATGTCCACAGTAAGTCCAGAGGCTGGGTGGGGCCTCAGGCACCACCTGGGTGTAGAAGAGTGAAGTGAGTAGAAAGAGAAAGGACTGAGTGGGTGCTGCCTTCACTACCCCTCCCCTGGCTGGGAAGCTGCTTGTTTCATTGTTATTAACTTTCCAGGAGCAACCTGTTGGATGCTGACACCTGCTGGTAACCACCCACAGCCAGTTGTACTGAAAGCACCCTGGCTTGGAATCTGAACAGCTTTAAAGCCAAGTTTGCAGCATGCTGGCTTTGTGGCCTTGAGCTGGACATCTACTTTCTCTGAGACTCAGTTTCCCTATAAAACAAATATGGGTTTTGATCACTATGCCAGTGTGTGTGCCATCTGCTGTGTTAGAACATTACATATCTGTTAAATTAGAAGAAGTAATAGCAGCCGCAGCAGCCATTACTAAAAAGAGTGAAGTAAAGAATAAATTAGAGAAGTAGACATACAAGGGTTGAAACTTTTTAAAAAGTAGATGGGAGGTACACAGTCCCCTGCACTGACTTTTATACTCACTGAAGTCAGCCTTGAGCCTCAACACTTCTTGGAAGGCCACCACCTCTGGAATGCTGGGGAAGGGGGTGTTTGTCACAGTACCCTGTGTTCATTCTGAGCCTGTTTTTTTTTTTTAATTTATTGTTGGTCGTTCAAAACATTACATAGTTCTTAATACATCATATTTCACAGTTTGATTCAGGTGGGTTATGAACTCCCAATTTTACCCCGTATACAGATTGCTGTATCACATTAGTTACCCTTCCATTGATTGACATATTGCCTTTCTCGTGTCTGATGTATTCTGCTGTCTGTCCTATTCTCTACTATCCCCCCTCCCCTCTGAGCCTGTTTTTCCTTCTTAGAAGGCTCATGATGATCCCCTCATCTGCCTCCAACTTCTTACTTTCCTGCTCATCACAGCCTAGCATTCTGGGGCTCCACCAAGTCCCGGTGGTAGATGAAAAATATTTGTCCTTCCTTATCTAGATGACTTCTAAAGTCTATTTTAGTTCATCTCTTTTACATACTAGGCAGCAACCTTCTTCTATTCCATGATGTCCCTTTATTGAAGGTCTGGGACCCTTTGTCCAATAGACTCACCTCCACTGTGTTCTGCAAAACACACACAAGCCTAAATATAGTTTTTGTTCAAAATGCATTGTATCACAGTGGTGGACTGTCTAAATACCAGCCTGACATCACAACCTCCCACAGATTATAGACTATCAGAACACAAGGGCCATATAAACTGCCATTTAAAAGTAATACTTAAGCCTGGGCCACATTTAAGTAGAGTTAAATGTAGGAACAAGACCTGAAGAGTGCACAACTCCAGGCAGGGTGAGACTATGGGGGAAGTGAGAACAGCCCAGGGAGTCTCGAAGCTCAGGGTCAACAGATTCCAGGCACAGGAGAGAACTGGGGCCACAGCCCAGGACCCCTGGTTCCTCAGAGACTTGCTTTGCTGGGGAACATTTGTGAATGCTCATGACTTAGAAGCAATGGCTCTTGATATCACACCCTTGGGCTTCTGCTTCGAGAGACAGAGTACCCTCCCCTCAGGGACCCAAACCTCAAAAAGAAGCCACCTGTCCAGTCTACCTGCAGCTCATCTTGTCTTTCTTTCATGATCCTCAGAGAGCCCTCTAGGAGGAGGACTTTGTCCAGAGAGGTGTGAACTGGGTTCTCTGTCACAAAGAGAAATCAACAATAATTCCAAAGTATTTGGGAGAAACCAACATCAAGAAAGAGACGCCTCACACTAGACTTACAGATTAATGGACTCATAGGGAGGAAAAAGAATAAACAGAACTTATTCTATTATTGAAATAGATATAAATCCTGTGTGTATAATATAAATACAATAAATATAATTCATATCATTAGAGAGACTAGAGAACATATCTGTTAAATTAGAAGTAATAGCAGTAGCAGCAGCAGCCATTACTAAAAAGAGTGAAGTAAAGAATAAACTAGAGAAGTAGACATACAAGGGCTGAATTTTTTTTTAAAGTAGATGGGAGGAATAGACTGGGCATAGCTGAAGAATGAAAGTATGAATGAGCCAAAAGATCAACCAGGGGGTTTTCTCATTAATACTCAAAGGATAGAGAGAAAATATGAAATAAAATTTTAGACATGGAGGGTAGGGCCAGAAAAATCCTATCTCTGACATGGAAATTCCAGAAAAAAAGAACAGAATGAATGGGAAGTGTGAAATGAATTAATGATCAGATAATATTTCAAATAAGGATATGAGCCTTCAGACTGAAATGGCCTACTAAGTACAGAATGTTAATTTTTAAAATTCCTTAACTAGGTACATTATGATCACTTTTTAGAATACCAACGATAAGTAAAGTATTCTAAAAGTTTCCAAAGTGGAAAAACTTCAAAAAATGGAAGTTTATCAAGGCCAGCATTAGCCTGACACCAAAGCCAGGAAAAGATGCTACAAGAAATGAACAGTACAAACCAATATCCCCAATGAACATAGATGTCAAAGTCCTCAACAAAATGCAAGCAAACTGAATTCAACAGTACATTAAAAGCATCATTCACCACCATCAAGTGGGATTTAAACCTGGAATGCAAATCAATAAATGTGATTTGCATATTAACCAAATGAAGGACAAAAACCATAGGATCATCTCAATAGATGAAGAAAAAAAAGTTGACAAAATTCAACATCCTTCATGATAAAAATTTTCAACAAATCAGGCATAGAAGTAAGGTATCTCAACACAATCAATGCCATATGTGTAAAGTCCGAAGTTAACATCATAAGATCAGGAATAGGGCAAGGGTACCAGCTCTCAGCACTTCCGTTCCACATAATCTTCTAAGCTCCAGCCTGAGCAGTTGAACAACTAAAAATAAATAAATAAAAAGCACCTAAGCAGAAAAGGAAAAAGTAAATTTGTCTCTTTGCTGATGACATGTTCTTATATCTTAAAGAAAACCTAAAAATTCCATCAAAAAGCTCTTAGAAATGATAAATGAATTCAGGAAAGTTTCAGGATACAAAATTAGCACAGTAAAAGTACAATATCTATAAAAGAAATTTAAAAATTAATTCTATTCACAACAGCATGAAGAAATATAAGTAAACTTAACTAATGATGTAAAATAGCTATTTACTGAAAACTATAAAACACTGATGAAAGAAATAGTTGACAACCCAAATTAGTGGAAAGGTATCCCCATATGCATGGACTAGAAGATGTAATACTGTTAAAATGTCCATTCTACCCAGTGCAACCTACAAATTCAATGCAATCCCTATCAAAATGCCAATGTCATTTTTCACAAAAATAGAAATGAAATTTGTGTGGAACCACAAAGGACCTGAATAGCCACAGCAATCTTGAGCAAAAAAGAACACAGCTAGAGGCATCACACTACCTGACTTCAAATCCATTTCAAAGCTATAGTAATCAAAACAGCTCAGTAGTTGCATAAAGACAGACACATTGATTAATGAAACAGGATAGAGATTCCAGAAATAAACCCAACATTTATGGTCAATTGATTTTCAACAAAGGTGCCAAGATCACACAATGGAGAAAGAACAGTCTCTCCAGTGAATGGTGTTGCTGAAGAGGAAAAAGATTGATTTGCAAAGCATCAACTGGCCTTGCATTTCTCTTCAACAAAGGTGCACACTAGAAGCTAATGGAATAATGTGTTCAAAATTATGAGGAAAAGGTACTTTTTAATTTAGGCTCCTATATGCAGTCTAATTAGTATTCAAGTAGCAACACAAAATAAACATTTCCAGAAATATAACCACCTCAAAAGTTTACTCTCTCACATAACCAGGCCTTGTCACAATTATACAATTATGTACTTCCACAGAATGAAGAATGAGTCTAGAAACACAATGAGCAGGATCAAGATATGAGTGAAGGGCTGGGGTTGTGGCTCAGTGGTAGAGTGATCACCTTGCATGCATGGGAGGCACTGGGTTTGATCCTCAGCACCACATGAAAGAAAATAAATATATTGTGTCCATCTAAAACTAAAAAAAATAAATATTAAAAAGATATGAGTGAAGAAACTGTAACATTTATACTTAGGATTTATGAACATATAAACTAGTAAATATTTATTAAACCTAAATAAGATTTTTGCAGTGCTAGAGATAAAGCTGAAGTAATTGTTAAGAGGAAATGCCCCAAACTTTAACAATTTGGAAATAAAATCTCATATTATCTCAACAAATTAGGAAGCATGGCAGTAGAATGAGAAACATGAAACTGTGCTAAGATTCTCTTCTTGTTTCAGGAAAAGAAATGGATACTGTGTAAGTCTTTAGGTAACTAAGGGAAAAGTATGTTAAATTCATATATTAAATATTGAAAGGTCAACAACTAGAAAAATAGAAATGGTATGTGTACATTCCAAGCTACAAAAAGAAATATAGACAATGAAAACCTTAGACATTCATCAAAAGAAAGAGCAAAAGTAGCAAAGAATAGAATAAAATGTGGAAATTGGGACAATAAAATAAGAAGGCAGAAAAAAAGATATTAATGATTACAAAAAATTAAATGAGTTAAAGTTCTCCATTAAAAGATCAATATCCAAATGTTGACTTTAAGAATTCTAGCTGATGGCACATGGTATTGCATGTCTGCAATCCCAGTAGCATAGGAGGCTGAGGCATGAGGATCACAAATTCAGGACTAGCCCCAGCAACTTGGTGAGGCCCTAAGCAACTTAATGAGACCCTGTCTCAAAAAAAAAAAAAAAAAAAAAAAAAAAAAAAAAAAAAAAAAAAAAAAAAAAGGTCTGAGGATATAACTCAATGATAAAACACCCCTGGGTCTAATCCTCAGCACTAAAACAAACAAACAAATAAATAAAAATGGCTTATCATTGCTGATTACATGAGCATCATTCACAAATATGACATTCCAGGTAAGGCCCTGGTTACACTATACACACACACACACACACACACACACACACACACACACACACACACACAGTTTAGCAGTTCCTTAAGAACATCAGCTGGGCACGCCTATAATCCCAGCAGATCAGGAGGCTGAGGCAGGAGGACTGAAAATTCAAAGCCAGCCTCAGCTCTAAGCAACACAGCGAGACCCTGTCTCAAAATAAAAAAGTGCTAGGGACGTGGCTCCTGGGCTCAATCCCTGGTTTAAAAAAAAAAAAAAAATCTAGCTGTAGCCTATTTATTTATGAGAGACAGTAAAAACAAAATGACCTAAAAAGAATGAAAATAAAGGGCTAGAGAAGGCACGCAAAGCAGTGCTTAAGGTGTCCATATGATAACAGCAGTACCAGAAGAAATAGAATCCCAAGGGAAAGGCACATTATAAGACAAAGGGGATATTTGGTATTGATATAAGGAATAATCCTCCAAGGATATATGACAGTCATAAAAACTACATGAACCTAACTGACATGACTCCCCGTCTGCAGCCAACCTACTGGTCTCTGCCAGCGCTGAGGTGAGCCAGGGCAAGATGATCTGTCACCTCACTGCATCCCAACTCACACACAGTGGGGATGCGCGCTGCTGAAGTGCATTCCACCCAGGATCCAGGCCAGACACACCACTGAGCATGCGCAATTAAATGACTTCAAACTCCTGTTTCTTGAAGCAGGGAGTAAATGCATAGAAGGCAAACCTGAATGGGACCAATAGCATTAGTACTTTTCCAAAGCCCAATTAGCATAAGTTTAAACCAATAGCAATTAAATATGTGCTATATATACCCTAGACTAGGACGCTATTGGGTCTTTTCTAGTGGTGCTGGAGTTATGTTTCCGTCCTGCAGTAAATTCTACCATAATATTCACTCATCCTGGGCTGTGTATTTTATTCTTCGAGACAAGAACCCAGAAAGAAGAAGAAATTGAAGATGAGCTGCTGGGGTGTGCTGCAAAACTGGAGGGCATAGCAGGCCATTAAGAGGTACAACGTTTCTTGGCTGCAGAGACCCACAACTTGTGCAGACCCAAACTGCCAGCAGAAGCAGGGAATTGGGTTTTAGCTCAACTCCAGTTTCAGAACCAAATAGTTTGGAAATGTATCAGACGGCAGAACTGGATTGAGAAAATAAATACAACCATACACACCCACACGCCCACAGTGGGACTTGAATGTGGCCACAGAAAATGATGGATCAAACAGATCAAAATAGAAGAAAGGGTAAAGAACATCCAGATAATTAACAGATTAATAAATTTCTACTAAATAAATTGCAAGACACATCCTTTATAAGCACCCAGAAACATTCACAAAAATCAGCCAATAACTTAAGTCACAAAGCAGAACTTTACAGATCCTAAAACTTCTCTGACTTCAATGTAACAGTTAGAAATTAGCCATATAAACAATAGCCGCTCTGAAACCTCTCCACTTAAAATATTTAATTCATTCTTCTAAATAACTCAAAGTTGAAAGTACAATTACAAAGAAATGAGTGAGTGTACTATATCTCACATATATGAAATGACCGATATTTAAAAATTCAGGGCAAAAAATTCATTTTTAATTAGGCTAGGTAAACTAATAGATGGACAAAAGAGTAGAAAGGCCACCCTCTGTTTTTGGCTGCCCTCCCTGGCACCTTGATATAGGGCAAGCTCTCCAGCCCACAACTGAGGTTCCCCCCACACAAAGCCAAAGCTCCAGGCAGTGGCATCATGCTTATATCTAAGAGACCCAAGTTCTAGGGCCAGTGTTTTACATGCTGATGTATTTCTGGCATTTAGAAATGTTGGCTTCTGCCATGCTTGGGCTGGCAAGGTTGGGTTCAAGTGGCAAGTGTGTAAGAAAGTCCTTATGGCGCCCCTCACATTACCTACTGTTCCCTGCAGATCATCAACCTCTTTGTAGCTGTCATCATGGACAACTTTGACTACCTGACAAGGGACTGGTCAATCCTGGGTCCCCACCACCTGAAGAATTTAAGAAAATCTGGGCAGAGTATGACCCTGAGGCCAAGTAAGTTCCCTGAGGGAAATCTTGATTCCCTGAGCTAAAAAGGGGCTTGGGTGACCATACCTATGGAAGAGGTCCATCCATGATGGATCAGCATGGGGTGGATCGATGGGAAACACCTAACACTTTATTCCCTGAAGGACTGTATGGTTTAGATGTGATGTCCCCCAAAACCTTACGTGTGAGACAATGCCAGACTCCAGGAGGAGGCCAACAACCTTTGACTAAGTTGAGAACATCTCAGTTGAATGGAAGGACAGGAAAGCGCAAGTTCAGGAATAATAATAAGTACTCCCCTTAGAATACTTAGGTTCAGGAAGATCTTGACTTTACTCCTGACCTCAGTTCTAAGGATACCCTCATCTATTTATCATCTTTGATTGATATCCCATAAATTTCTTTTGGTCAGAGATTAGTTAATTGAGAATTTAATTACACTACTAAAAATCCCTTTCACCTGGAACAACAAAAAAATCTTAACATTTGCATATTCTTTTTAAAATTTTACCATGCAATCTGCAGCAGAGCCACACCATGGAGAATACCCCTCTGTGGGTGGACCCCCACCTCCCTAGCTGGGCTGCAGGCAGAGACTGACCATTCTTCCCCTCTTCTCCTTCCTCCTACAGGGTTTGCTTCAGACTCCTAGGTGTGGTGACCTTCCTCCAGCACATCAGCCCCTGCTGGATTTTGGGAAGCCTATGACCTCACTGTGTGGCCTGCAAAGAGACAAACTGGGATCATGGAAGAAAGAGAAGAAATATGGGAAGCAAGATGCCTGTTTACCTTGGGACTTTGGTCAGGCCAGATATCCTTGTTTTCGTCAGCTTTTCCTCCACTGTGACTAAAAAACCTGACCAGAACGATTGTAGAGGAGGAACGGTTGACTGGGGGCTCACAGTTTCAGTGGTATCCATACACAGACAGCCATCTTCATTCTGCAGGGCTCCAGGTGAGGCAAGAACAATGTGGCAGAAGAGAGTGGCAGAGGAAAGCAGCTCACACGATGATCAGAAAGCAGAGAGAGACTCCACTCCCCAGATACAAAATATATACCGCATATCCCTGGCCCCAATGAACCACTTCCTCCAGCCACACCCGACCTGTCTCCAGTTACCACACAATT